>NW_028277165.1:3340833-3956666 GCF_051122295.1 Plectrocnemia conspersa
GCTCAAACCATAACGAAACTGGGACGCTATGAAGGAAGCAGATGCCTCACTGGAAAATGGAAAGGGGATGTGAATAATAAAACTATAGTTCTTATACGCCATTGTAAATTTCTATACTAGAAAATATTAAGCGTATACATTTATTTTTGATTATTACAAATATACTACTTGTATTGTATTTAAAAGATCTAACTATGGTACTTGATAATAATACAAAACAGTGATATAACACAGTTCACGTGATGGCTCAGGGGCAAGTAAGCAATTTATTTATTATTTAAAATAAAAAGAACATATTTTATAAAATAAATTAAATTTTAGTAAAAATCCCGCAACGCTAACGTAATTTTTGACTAATGACCTGTCCGAGAATTTCCTCTATCGAAAATATGATAATTTTTGCGACGCCCAACTTTTGCCAGTGTCTGGGCAAATTTTGCTCAGGAACAACTTAAAAACTACATATTGGATTTCTCGAAATTTAATTTCAGAGCAAAAGGCGCTTTGTGACACTAAAAAGATTTTGTTCCAGCCAGGCGATTTTATTTGCATAAGTCGCGTGTGGAAAGTTTGGGAAGTTTTAATTTATTTGCGCGCTCGCGCGTAAGCTTCAAAATTTAAAATACGTAGGTATGTAATTCTTGTGAATTCATAAAAATTATGTTACCAAGAACGTTTATATATAAATATATATATTGTGGAAAAAAACACAGAGAATAAGAACAACAAAAAAACACATTGTAATTGCCGAAATTCCAGAAATGTTCCACATTTCTTAGTTAATATTGTGTATTGATTTTATTATCTAAAAAGTTGTTGACGTGATTTTTTGATCTCTCAACGCCATCAATAGTACATCTTTATACTTTGATCAAAATATACGATAACCTTTAGATTTAAAAGACACTGAACTATTTTTAAAATATTGTTTTAATTCCTTTCAGTACAGTGTATTATATCTTCAAGTAAGTTAACGATTAACTGATTGCTTATTGCACTGCAGTTTGCATCGATTATTTGGCTATCCTTTTTTAAAAGTTTTATTTCTGAAAATAGTATGTAACATATGTATATTCCTAAAAAATATTTACTCGCATGGGTATCACATTAGAACGTTATCTGAGAATCCCGGCGGATTTCACACTCCAACTATGTTACATTTTCGAACGTATACATACATATAAGTTCAAGTCTACAGCATTTTGAAAACTTTAACCAACTCCAAGCGTCTCGGCGCAGTGGCGTTCGTGTGAAAGCGCACTATGGCGTCGCCTATTCGCCTTGCAGTTTCTTATTACACACACACAAACATTATATGGTTGTAATGAAAGTTTGCGGTTTTCGGTTTCACGCGAGGTCTCGCTTCCAGACTCTTTTGTAACACAAGAACTACGGTGAAAATGGATAGCTATCTGCGCATGCAAGGAAAACAAAGCTGGCAAATATTATTTTTCACTCCCTTTTATGTTTGTAAAATAATATATACTCAACGAATTAATTCATTAATAAATTTTGGTTATAATAGTAAAGCTTCGTACTATAACGTAAATAGTAGAAACTTTAATCCAAATATTAAAATATATTAAAATACCGAATATATTCGTATAGTTTCTATATATCCGTCATTCGAATATGTTGTATATTGTGTATTTTCAGCAACGCAAAAAAAATTATAAAAAACACATAATAAAAAAAAGCTTCCTCAGTTGCATGTTAGTCTCGATTATGTAAAGACAAACCCAAAATCATGGACCTCGATCACGGTAAAATCTAAAATAATAGCATATCTCAAAGAAAATGTTTCTATTCTAAAGATAGCGCAAAGAGTGGGGTTTACTGGTTCTGCTATTCGAAAATGTATTAAAAATATCAATTGAATTTTAGAGAGGGTGCAAGGGGGTGGTCGGAAACGTATGACATCTGCTCGAGAAGATCGCAGAATAAAGGATATCATAAAAAAATATCGATTCAAAACTGATGCTGGAATACAAACAGAGCTGCAATCTACTTCAATCTCGAATATTTCGAAACGGATAGACGTTTGGGTGAAGCTGGATTTAAAGCGCGAAGCCCAGCTAAAGAAAACACTATATACTGATAAAATGAAAAAGCTCATCGCCATTGGACCTTCGAAGATTGGAGAAAATTGGCTTTCTCTGACGAGTCCAAATTTAATCTGTTTGGAGCAGATGGTAAACGACCGTGAGTCGTAGAAAAAGCGAAAATTTCATCCCTTATGCATTAATCGATTCATTAAGCACTCGCCCTATGTGATGATCTGCGGGTGTATGACAGCTTATGGATTGGGCTTTGTAAGTTTCGTCCAGGGCACCATGAATGCAAAAATATATAAATTGCTTGTAAAAAACGACTTTATTCCAAACTTTGAAGAACTTTCCCAACATACTGCTAAGCCCATTTTGCAAGACGATTCTGCGCCATGCCATCGAGCTCTTTCTGTGAGTCCAATTGTAGTTTTTACATTCAAACTTTCACTAAATTAATCCTCTATTTATAGATTACACAATTTAAAGAGTTAATGTGAATCACATTATTAACATGATCAAGAAATAGCCCCAACCTGAACCCAATTGAAAATTTATAGGCAATCATAAAACAACAATTAAGAAAAAAAACGATCAAAAAATTTAGCTGAGCTGGAAGTGTGGGAAGTGGAGATCGATCTTAAAATAATTGAAAAATCTGTATTTATTGATAACAGGTAGAATACAAGAATTAATTTAAAAAAGGTCGCGCGCACGTGTTGAGTTGGAGGCTCGCTATTATGCACTTGCTGAGACGACAAAAAAATACACCTTTCCAGAATTTACGCAATTATATATTAATTGTATTTTTAACAGTATTAACGAAAACGAAAGTTTATAAATTTAAAAACGTGTAAAACATGTATCAAACTTGATCAAATAATCAAAATACGTATAACAACCGTCATGTCGACTTTCAATTGCCACAGCTGTACATACATATAATATTTTTTTATTAGGAACTTTTTTTTAATATTTATTTAGACAATATTCTCCCAAAGGTTGCTAATATCTGAAGCATTAGTTGAGCGAATCATTTGAGTTGCATCATTGGATGATTTTAGAATGACTCAAATGGGAAGCTGAGAGGCGAATATGTTTTTGAGCAATTAGAGACAACCACTCATGAAACATGAAAAAAAATGTTTGCCAAGAAAAAGTAATCACTATTACCCACAGACGCTAATTAGTTAATTTAAAATCTCGTTTAACGATCTGGCCGTGTTGAGGTAATTAAAGAACGTATTCAAATCGCAATAGCTCAATTATTTTCTTATTATTATATTATAATATGATAATGTTAACCAAAGTTGAATTAATCTAGGTTAAGTAGCGAGGGTACAAAATCCTTCTCAAAGGTAAGTACCGCGAGATTAAAAAACTGACCTAGATCAACGGTTTCAATAAGAGGCGTGAGAACATATTTAGAAGACCCGGGAGGTGTTGAGCTGAATATATGCAAAGATAAAAAATACAGTGTCGGGTTTTTAATAAAGAGAGCAAAATGTGTGATTTCTAAAGTAAAACTGAAAACTCATGACGTAACAATACGATAACGAAACACCGGAAGAAAGATAATCAACAAAAAGATAAATGCTTATACTTCTACTGATACTCGCCTTATCTTCTGCTAACGTTGACATTTTACACGGCACTTTCACCATTCAATTCCAAAGAGTCCGTATATGAGACTATTTCAGACTTGAGTTTCTAAGCCGATATTATTTCTTTTTACTTTTTATTATAAAACAATAAATTAAGGTTGTTTAAAAGCAGTTAAAACTTAAATGCATTGCATGTTATTGTATTTAAATGGTAGTCATTAGCGAGTCGTCGACATTCGAGTGGTAAATAACAATAAGTGTATATCCTATTTAATTGGATAAAAGTAAATTATAAGTTGTTTCAAATTATGCTTTGGTAATTATTCTCGCGTTAAAATAAATTCAACCTTGTTGAATAAAGTTTATATTATATATATTTATCATAAAAATGAAGAATTGAACATGAAAACAAGTTATTTATACTCATAAGATCTTAAATATATTCCCGAAAGCCCTTAACATCATGAGAAAGAACATAAAATAATTTTATTCAACGCTGAAATATTATATATTCAGGTAATATAATATGATATTTAAAACCAGCATCTTACCCTATGAACAATTAATCGAGTTTACTACTCCTTTACTAAAAGTAGTATCTATGCATCGAGACTATCAGACGCATTTAATGATATTATTTAAAAACTGAAACAGTTTTATAAAAATAAATATATTAAAATAAGTATCGTCTTCATGAAATGCTGCGAACGTTAAGAATAAAACGAATCATTTTTGCCTAAATAACTAATAGTCAAGAAAAATTAAACAGTAAACAAATCGCATCTTCATTTAGTAGAACTCTGATTTCGAATCAACATAATGAATCTATTTTCGAATAGATAAAAATAAATTAAATTTATTAGCTTCCTGCTGTAAAATAATTTGAAATGTGATCGCTTTGATAAAAATGTAACATACTATATAAACGTAGATAAACCAAATCAAAAATGCAATACAAAAAAATATTCGTCCTAGTATCCCGCTTTTAACCGACAAGCGACGCGAAACGAAGATTCCCGTCTCTAACATACAAAATGCTTTCATCTCATCTCCCGCTTAACTCATTTGCATAAGTGTACGAAAGGGTATGAAAATTAAATTACGACATTTGTAATTTCTGGTGTCATAGCAGTCGATTTCGAACAGTAGACATTCGATAACGGATTACCTGTCAGTGCCAAAATATGCCACATTATTTAATTTGGAAGGACCAGTGAAATACACCTGCCATTTCGGCGTGTGTGACTTTTAAAAAGCAGTGGAAATTCAGCCCGTAATACTTGAATATTTTTCACTCTTTATGATGCTCTAATCCGCAGTATACTATAATAGAAGCTGGCTCCATTGTATGGATTTGCAATGAATTGCGGTCAAAAAATTTTATAGAGGAGACAAATTCCCAGGGCCTGACTCTGTAAAAAATCATAGCAAGAATATATTTATTAAAAAAGAAAAACCGATCTCGAATAATGAATCTGAACTACGCTAGTTTCAGATGTATGTATTCATTTATCATTTATTTATACACACAAGAAATAAAATTCAATATTTAATAATAATAAATAAATAACAACAGATATAATTATGGAAAAATATGGAATATAACTCAGTCCTAGGTGAATATTAAAAATTTAACAAATGTGTATAAATTAACTCACTACTCAAAGTAGTTAAAAACAGTTATTAAATTTATTTTTTAAAAATATGTACGTAAATTTAAAAACATAAATATTAAAATTAAGAACCACGGATTGTTTAATATTTGCCATTCGCGAAACAATAGGCGTGTTCTTAGTAAGCACTGACTGGTAAAAAAATGTTGTAATGGAATTTGACAATTCCAGGTAAAACGATTGGGTGTTATCAAAAAAATACCATGAGTAACTTACGAAATAAATTACTGAAAATTTGATTATCAAGTGTTCTAAAGGTTAAAAGGAAGTCTTCAATTGACTTTTAATTAGGCAACGCGGTCGAATCTCCTTTTAGTCTGTGCAATCATTTCAAAGCTTTCATATTACTGTTGCATGCATACACACATACATCCTAATAGCAATCGCCATTTATTTGCACGCCATTGAACACTCTTGAATAGACCCAGCGAGAATCTTCCCTCGCATCCGACGAACGTCCTGCTTATGAAACTTGCGCTCTGCGATTGAATAGTCCATCGATTCGTTGAATTGGCACTAAATAGACCCAAAGACTGGGTTTGTGTGTTTAGAAACGTCTTTAGAAAATGGTAGCGTCGCGTCATTGTGTTCCATCTTTCAGGCCTCTGCCTTCAACAATGGAAGACAACGTCTTGATCTGATCCGCTGAAGGTTCGCTCTTGCAGCTCTGGCAATTTGGCTCGTATTGTCGCCAGCTGTGCGCCGTCTAATATAACCGGCGGCCATTGTCTGGGCGGCCTCTACGCCCACATCCGTTCCAGTGAATGGCATCCCAGGCCATCGATAATGATCGACTGTCGCGCTTCGTTTTCATGCGGGTGCATATTTAGCGTGTTCGGTTTTGCCATTTGAAACTTTTTAATGGCCAACTATATGCTCAACAGCGCAGCCAAATGGCGCCTTTGTAGTTGCGGCACAATCGGATTTTATCTCTAGCCCAAAAGCACGGGAGAGATATTGCTATCGTCGCTTTTTTTGCTAAGCGCATGGATTAGGAGTTATGGACAAGGTATGGATCAGTGGCGTGCCGTGATTTTTAAAACAAGGGACTAGGTATGGAAAAAATATATAAAAAAAATTCAATTTCAGTCAGAAAAAAGATATGATGAATATCACATTTACATTAATTTTTTTATATATTTCTCTATTTCTCTATTTCAACCATTTTTTATTTTAAATATTCCGCTGTAACCTGACAGATATTTCAATGCAACAACGGGGTAAATCTGTACCAATTTGGTAAGTCAATCAGACATAATGAATACATACAAGTAAGTATTAACTACCAGATAAAATCTTAAGTCATAATGAAAAATTGCGAAAAATTGAATTAACCTATAACATACCAAAGATAAATAGTACGATTAAATTAACTGATTATGGTACGATTGAATAAATTGAAACTAATCACGTGAATTATCAAAATCGAGTAAAACTTTTTCTTTCAACATTAGTGAAAGCGTGAAAAGCCTGACTTTACAATATGGACAACGTCTTGGATTAATTGTAATTGTATTGTTGATATTCTTAAATTTTAATTAAAAGATTAAGGGGCTAGCCTATTCCCTTCAGTCTAAAGAGTCTAAAGCCATTGGTATGGATATAATAACTAGAAACCTAAATAAAAATCCAAGATATGAACGACCATCGTCATAGTACTGGTGAGAGAATTTAATAGGGTGACCATGTGAAATTACAAGTGCAATTAATTTTTACTTTTTTAATTTTATTTGTTGAGGAAAATATAAAATAACACTTGCTTACTTATTTTGCTTATTTGTATACATATTTAACTCAAAAACATGACAGCACTCACCAAAATATTATTTAAGACGTATACCGATGGCGGCAACTTTGGCGCAAAATAATAAAGGCGAGCGAAAATGGCCCGATTTTATGACCCGTCATAAAATCAAATTTTTACAAAAAATACAGATAACCATCGGGTGCGGGTATAAGCGCAGAGACATCTAAAACATAATTTATGGGTTGTACGGAACAGAATGTAAATATTTAATAATATATGTAAACAAAGAACAATAACATCGCGAACGTGTTTGAGCGCGAAACATTATAGTTTTTAATGCAATTTCCAACGCATGGTCACCCTACTTTAAAAACATCCCTGATTTAGTATTGGTAACGTTCTCAAATCGGTGTAAAAAAATTCGTGGAAAACTGTAGATGTGTGCATGAATGCGTACACGCACCCTTATTTACAATACAACGACGATGGTCGTTAACATCTTGGACAGACTTATACGCTTTCTTTACTCAATTCTGGAAATTAAGCAACGGTTAACATGTGAAAGGAAGTAGAATTTAGTTTCTACGAATCCATCTATAGCAATGTTGAGACGAATAACTCTTAACGTCTGCATATCAAAACAAAAATATGTTTGTAAATGTATCTCAATGATGTTCATCTACTTCAGTGTCAATGGTGTTTAGATGTGATAATATTTTAGCATATAAAGTGGGTGCAAAATTAATTTGCACCCAATAGTGGAGCTACCCAATTTACACTTGAGGCCATCTATATGCTTTGTATAATATTTTAATTAATTAAACCTTTAATCTTCTAATTATTTTTTGTTTAATATGCAATACATAATCGATTTTCAAACACTAGATTATTATTTGACTTTTTATCTAATACCTTTTAATCTAATTATTCAGAAACATATAAATTATTGTTAAGAATTAGAGATTACAATCAGAATATTCGGTTATTTTTCCTATTATTCTTTTATGGTAATTAGTGTTCAAGTTGCGGACAAACCATTGAGTATTTGTCGCCATTCTTTGTTGCGGTTGTAACGATTTGGAATATTTTTGATAATTAAGTATACTACCCCAGACGGAGGCGAACATCTTATCGTTTACTATTCGATATACGAATGAGTAAAAATAACAAATATGTAGAAACTATACTGACAATAAAGCACACACAAACAGCAACTAAATGAGTTATTTCGGCAGCAGTTTTGATTAAACTGAGATTACGTAGTTATTTAAAGTTGTATTAGATTATTTATTATTTTTAAGCTAAAGATAATAAACCGTAACCTATATTCTATATTCAAACTATATTTTTCGATTCTCCATAACTTAACGAATATATTCGTTAATATAATATCATTTAATATTCGTTATTAAAAGCTCATCAATATTTTAAATGAAATTTTCTAATGCTTAAAACATTTATTTTTTATTTTAAATCATAAGCCATAGCCTATATTCATTATTCTAACCCCATTTTTCGATTCCATATAACTTTGTGAATCGTTTACTATTCGATATTAGAATAGTTGAAAATATCAAATATAAAGTCCACACCATTAACAATTAAATTGATTTTTCGTCAGCAGGAATAATTAAAATAAAATGTTGTAACATATTTAAAGTTTCAAATTAAAACAATAAACTATATTATCCAATGCCTTATAGCTTCACGAATATATTATATGTATATACTATTCGATATTCGATTAACTAAAGATTAGTTAAGAATAACGAATGCTTAGAAACTCTACTGACAATAGAGCCCACACAAACAGTAACTAAACGAGTTTTTAGGCAACAAGAATACTTAAAATGAAATTTTGTACTTATTTAAAGCAGGGTTTCGAACCGGAACTGAATTAAAAACCGGAAAAACCGTTATTTTTGTCGGAACGAAAAGAAATATCGGTTTATTTCGGTTCGGTCCATATTCAAGCAGTCATAAAAAATGTATGCTTGCAACGTTTGAAAAATATTTAGAGCAAATTATAATTTTTAAAGAAGCAACTTTAATCACAATTTCGTTGAATAAATTAAATTGTTATCGTATATATTATATACTTAAAGTTTTAATTATTATACCATCAATTAATTATTACAATTTACTTAATATAGTTGGTTTATAAGCAATAGAAGAAATAACATGCTTTTAAGTATAGTAAAAAAATTTTTTTTAAATAAATAAAAAAATATTTACTCGGAACAGAACCAATACATATTTTTTTAATTGAACCCCATCAAAAAAAACGGTTTGCAAAATTAAATTATTTTTTTGACAAAATTATTATTTATTAAAACAGCATTTACCGATTTCTCAAAGCTTTACGAATATATTCGTACATATTATAATGTTTACTATTCGATATTCAAATAGTTGAAAATAACGAATATTTAGAAACATTACTAACAATAAAGTCCATACCAATAATAACTAAATTGATTTTTAAACAGCATGAATAATTAAAATTAAAATTTGTTTAACATTTTAAAACACCTAATTTTCTAATATTTTTAAAATTAAAACAATATAATGCCACATAACTTCACGAATATATTCGAATATGTGCTTAAATTATTTGATTTAAGCTTGGAACACTTATTTCTATATTATTTTTAAAGCTAAAATAATTAGCCGTAACCTATTTTTTATTATTCTAACTCTATTTTACGATTCACTACAACTTTATAAATATATTTGTATATATTACATCGTTTACTATTTGATATTTGAATAGTTAAAAATAACTATTGTTTAGAAACTCTACTGATAATAAAGCCCACACCTACAACAATTAAATGAACCTTTTATGATGCAGAAATAATTAATTTTCTATTATTTTTAAAATTAAGATACTATACCAATATATTTGTATATCGTTTACTATCCATTATTCGAATAGTTGAGCAAAATGAATATGAAGAAACTCTACTGACAATAAAGTGCTTAATTAAATTTCGCAGATTTGAAATACTTAATGATAAATATATTATTAACCCTTTTAGTGCCAAGCGAAATTATGCGGTGTATGCCAAAAATGCCAAGCATTTTGCATATATTGCTGTTTTTATAAATATATTTAAAAATTCTAGAAATTTACATTTATTATAGGAATCTAAATAAAATCTAGTTTATATATGTAAGTAAGTACGTAAAAAGTTGGAAAAAAAATATTTCATAATTTTCCAAAAAAAAATACAAAACTAGGACACCGGCAACCTTACGGCATTCAACCGGTTAAAATTAAAATAATTAGCCGTAATATGATACAAATAAATCATTCAAACTGCACTTTCCGATTCTTTAAATATATTCGTATATATTATATCGTTTATTATTCGATATTATATTATATATAAAAATCTATATTATAAGTTTGAGAAGCATTGATATTATATGCATAAATGGTATGAATATTTCCCTATCACATCATAATACGTCTAGTCTAGACATAATCTAGACATAAAACGGGTAAATGTAATTTCGAAACAGCAGAGCTTTATCGATTAATTCAGTCGCTCCATACACGCTACATATTTATAGTTTATTTTTTAATTTATTATTATTGTAATAAATATATATATATATTATATATACGTATGCTTCATATTAATTCAGACAATAATTTATTTAATGTGTTTAACCAATAACTAGAATATAAAATATTTTTTTATTTCTAAAGTGACGTTAAAGCTATAAACCGGTAATTTTACGATAACGATCCGTCAAAAGTCGAGAGCGAAAGAGAGAGAGAGATCACGTCTATATTACAAAAGTTGTTATTAACCATTGTACGTATAAGTAGAACCACGTGTGGGATTAAATATGTAGAAACTTTTAGCTTTTGCCGGATCCGTATAACTACCGTCTTGCGCGAGCGAGTTTCAAAGTTGAAGTTTCGTTTGATGTCTGTGTCATTATATACGGAAAAGTGTTTCGACTACAGGAAAAAAGCAAACAAACGACTGTATATATATATATATGTATGATATAATAATAATAATAATAATAATAATAAAAAACAATAATAAGTTTATTACCGCATTTCGCAATATGTGCGGTCGCATCATTTTTTCCATAGATTCAATCCGATGCAATCTTGCGGTCTTTAAAAACAATTGTGATTTTTTGTGCGAGCTCGATCAAAATTGAACATCATGATTCGCATCACGATCTTGATAGTAATACAGATGAGTTTGGTGTTGTAACTAATGCGGCACGTAGGCGATTTCGCGGCGGTATTTGCTCACGATGACACTAATTTGACCATAGAAAAGTCATCGTTGCGAATTCGTGGGAAAGAGAGACAGATGGAATTCGCGAAATTCACGGAAGCCAACCGTGTTTTTTTTTTGTTGGACTTATTTGTAAGCAGAGTTGGTCAACAAGGATAGCTCTTCCTTCTGGGATCGTGTTTGCAATGGAAACGAGAAGTGGGCTTCACCCTGATGTCATGCACGAGGCGGGGTATACCTACGTATTATGCCTCCATACCTCCGAGATGTGCGCCATTACTCGTACACAACTCGGATAGGAGGAATAACAAGCTGTTCGTGACCAACATCGTCAAACAAATGCGTATTCGAAAGACAACACTCCCACTGTAAAAGTAACAGCCGGCACAGCGATCGTGTTCGCATATTACATTATGGAAAAAATTGCCATTACAATAATAATTCAACGGACAATAGTAACTCACTCTTGCAAATCGCGATTGTTATGCTTATGAACGCAATCGAATATGAAAATGTATTTTTATGTGCTATGTAATATATTCAACGAAACAACTTTGATATTATAAACATTATTTTTTATTTTTATATACATTCACAAAGGCGCGTTTCTAATACAGTCTTCCATAAATTTGATGATTTATTATGCAAAAGTTTACATAAACATCAATATACTATGTACAATACATTTAACTATTTTACAATCAATTTTGATCTAAGCATGTTTTAGATATGGTTGATAGTGATACATTTACATAAGCATTATTATTATATTATAATATTGAACATATAACATTTATTATTTATCGGATAGTGCAACATTTTAATAATTTATTTATATACAAAAATAATTATAATAATATATGCAAAGCGTTGAGCGTATAGTGGGTCGTTAATTTATCGCGCGCGCGTAGTAATTTCATTGACAAAAAAAGTTGTAAATCGGATGAGAGATGTTCAAACGTTGCATCAATTATTATTTTTATAATTATTAAATATGAATGTATCGTCACGCTACTATTTATTTATAATATTGTTTATGCACATTATTGTTATAAATTATTATATGTATGTGTTATAAAACGGGGCTATATTTAAATGCCTACTAAAATATAAACCCTTGCGGTAAATAACATTGCGTTCGTGATTAAAGACAAAATGTATTTTCAAATTAAAATACTTTCTCTATCTCGCGCTATCGCATTATTAATTAATAAGCATCGGTGTTTAACTATAAAAATCGCAACTTTGAGCCTGATGTTTCACATGTACAATATTTTTATGACCGTTTTATAGAAACGAAGAAGACAATAGATACGTGCGTGTGTATCTCATAATGGAAATCTACCGCAGGGTCTATTATGTGTTCCGAAAAAAACATACATATGAAAAAGGAGGATCTTTTAACGATTCGAAACGTAGAGCGGACCCTATGAACCCGATTGTTACGTTCTAACGATGGTCTATTATTACAATTTGTACAAAAAACACGTAATAACTAAAGTTGCATTCACGGAAAACTGTATGTATGTATATAATAACGCGTAAAACGAGGACGTTCGGCGCCGATAATTTCGGTTTATGAGTTATGAAGGCGCTTAAAAATATTTTTGGGTCATATGATAAGATACTTTTTTAAACAAAGCTATCGGAATTTATGGAACAATGACGGAAAAAATACGCTACGGCAATTATAAACGAATTTAGTTACTATTGCACAAGATTTTTTGATACAGAAACGACTGTTTGAGATAAAAAAATATTAGTGGCGAATAAAAACCATTTAGTCAGATGCGTTCTGTATATAAATACATAAATTAAAGAAAGAGCAACTGATTCAACGAAAGGCGCTTGCGTATTTACATTTCTATGTGCTTTTTTAGAATTTTAACGAGGCCATCGAGTTATTTTCAACGCGCGAATATTTTCGCTTAACGACCAACAGTCATAAAGAGAGTTTATTTTTTTTATTAGAAAAAATAAATAATTTATAAAAGTCGCACGATAACGTTTTTAACCGCGTCATGTTTGCTTTTCGAATGCTAATTTGCGATAAGCGAGTTTCTCCGTAATTATTACATAAATAAAAAATAATAATTACTCCACATATTGACGTTCCGCGATTGCGCGAGACGGATCGGATTAGCTACAGTGCGTTCGGAGAGTCGCTATTTAATTATGCAATTTATTGTCTGGAATAATTTATCCGAGGTTAAGCGGTCACTTGCGATATTTGAAGCCGCAGAAGGTCAAAATAAAATAGAGACCCTAAGAAATTTGAGATTCAAAGGTGAGCCGTTTCGAACACAAAAGCTGAATTTATCGTATGGATGCAAAAGCGGCCATTAGCGCTCGTTCTTTTTTTTATGAATGCATAAAAAATCTATGAATCTTCTTTTTAACGCGTTGACCTTTGAAGTACCCACGATTGGCTCTCGAGTATAATATAAAATATGACGACCTTTACTTATACGAGTCGGTAAAAAGCTTTTCATGTTTTATTTTTGAAACACGTACACATTTTTTGTCGTCGCCGAGAATAATAAAAAATGGCGTCACTGTTCAATCACACATGAATAGTGTCAGCTTTACAAATAAATTGGTTTTCACACAAACACGTAAATTTTATGCGTATAATATATTATATGTGAATACATATCGTTATCGGCAAACTTCGCCCATAATACGCACACGTTTTATTTATTTTTTAAGTTGTTGAAAAAACATGTTTTTTGACACAGTCGATTCGTTTTATAAGCGCATTTCAATACGCATACATAAGAGACGCTTATTTTATCAATCACTTTTTATCAAGCACACCGACACATTTTATTTTTGGCACAAGATCACATTTGCGTTTTTATGATTATCACTCGTATCTGCGGGGGGTTTCGTAATATAGATGATGCAAAATAAAACCACTGTTCCGTGTAATAATAATTTTTGGTATGTATTTGGCAATACTCGCAAACTTTTTAATACAATATATTCGCATACAACAAGTGTAAGTCAACAATAAGCGTATAATCTTCTAATTTTTAAGTCGAAAAATAATAGTTTACATTTTGATCGGTTCTCGCCCCCGCCGCGCGACTGCGGGGGCTCACTACTAAAAATAACTTACATGTATAAATATAATTTTTTATCATTTTTTTCATCATTTTCACCTTCATCATAGATATACACATATGTATATAATATATATACACACACACAAACTGAACTCCCGAACGAATGGCATCTAGATATATAATATAGAAATCGTTGGTCGATAACTATGTTACAAATACACAATGTTTTAAACAATAATGAACAAATAAAAGGTTAAAATCCTAAGAAGCGAACCGCGGTAGCGGTCAGTCGGTCCTTCGAATGGGTTGGGTTGGGTTGTATTGTATTGTATTTTATAATATAGGTACGAAACGAATAGGACTAGCGAGCGTTTTTATATTACATACGGCGAAACCTCAATCTATCGATGCAAATTTTGCATACGATATAATAATATAATATAAATGAAATAATTACAAAATATACACTTCATAAACACCGTATAGTTTAATAAATGAGTTCCGCTCGAATTAAACTCGAATTTGAACATGATACGGGTAGAAAATTGTCTACAAGCGACGATCAAGGCATTGGTGAATATGTGGAAGATTTTTATTTTTAAATCCTATCACTTTTTGAATTGAAAAATAGCACATTACATTTTAAAAACACAACAAACTGAATCGAGCTGATTTACAGCAAAAAAGAGCGGTCGAGGTTTCACCGTACGTTTCGAGTAACTATACGTTAGAATGTTTTATATATGTATGTGCCGTCGCGCTTTTTACGATTACTATTTGTACATGACGATCGGATAGTTTTGATAGACGGCGTCTTGGGCGAAAGTCTTGGCGCGATAGGGCGAAACGAGCGGGTTACCCTGTAGCGCGTCGAAAGTCTTATCACAGTTTTGCACGTTGGAGTTTTGCACGTCGACGGATAGGCCCGTCTCCGGGGCGTAGGGGTGAGTCCTGTGCCTGGGGTGGCTGCGCTGCCTGGGCGCGCACTTGCCGAAGGAGCTGTTCTCTAAGGTGTCGCCCTCCTTGGGAGCGAACTGCGGCGCGACCGTCGGCAAGGCGCAGGATCCTAGGGTCCTGCAGCAGGCGGCGGGCGGCCAGTTGGGTCGCCTTCCCCTGGGGGCGACCGCAGGAGGCGGCGGAGGAGGCAGCTCGAACGCCGACGCCGCCGGGAGGTTGTTGACGAAGGGGCAGCGCCTGAGGCTGTCGAGCCTCCGGAAGTGCGCCGGGTGTATCATCAGCAGAGGTTCCACTTTGACTCCCTGGGGCGGCTTGGCGCACTCGGGGAGCTCGTACTCCACGCTGCAGTCCACGTGCAGCGGTATCGAGTAGTCCTTGTCGGGCCTGGGCCAGGCCTTGGTGGGCCGCGGCGGGGTGGCCGGCAGAGCGGCGTACACCGCCGCCTGCGGCTGGAACCGCTCAGCGGCTAGAGCCATGCTACAGCGACATGGCGCGCGCACGAAAAGACACGTCCGAACGCGACACGGGCCGCGAGCGCAGTGACGGCCGAGCACTGCAGCGCTTACGTCACGGAATCAGCTGTGGCGAGAGACGGCGCGCGCACGACGCGCAGAGACATCTGGCGGACGCCGGGGCAATCGCACAAATCCAGGGGTTGCAAACCGACAAATATTTTTTCACTTAAAACTACAATTTTTATATTTGCTATTTATATCATTTAAGTACTCTGTTCATTTATACACATCTGGAAATTCATATTATAATATATTGTACGTATGTTATAATTTTAAAATTTTGATTTTCGTATTTTAAAGATTCAATTTGGTGATGAAACCAAAGTAAGATGGAAACAAATGACAAAGAAATATTTCAGAACCTCTTGTTAAGATTTTGTCTGTGAGCGTGGGATAATTTTAATATATGAATTTACTTATCGTAAAAACACGCGAAAGGGTTCACCCGCCCCAATATATTGTTGACAGCAAAAATGTGTTTCTACTATGAGTCAAAAGATTAACAGAAACTTTATGAAGTTCCGATCATTGTCAACTCTCGCGGATTATAAAATTTTATAATCTTCTATTTATGAAGCACCTAATTGTTCAAGCAGAATTTGCTCTTTATGTATATACATAAGTAAAAAATAAATATTTTTTGTCACTTCTAAATCAATATTAAATATTAATTACCTAATCAAATAATTTATTCTGTGTAATTGATATAAAAATTGCATTGGAGTATTAAAAAAAATCTGTTCACAACTCTTGCTAGAGAGATATCCATAACCGATGGATAACAAGCGATCAAGACTGTATGTCGTGTGTATTTTAAGCAAATACTCATTCTTATTTATTTTTTTGTTAAGCGGCAAATGTTTTAGGATGCAGAAACGATATGTGTCATAAAAATTGCATTGTGAAACAATACTGTCGGACTGTTCAATAGGAATGTCTTGTCTTTTTTCGATACACCACTCTAAATGGGTTTTGCGAAATAGAAGAATTTGAGTGAGATACAGTAGTGGTAAATTAAAGGTGTCCACCTTGAAAAACTTACATTTCTTTGTATTACGATGTTTCACAAATTATTTTATTTAATTTTTGTGTTTTAAAATATTATCAACCATATTAGTTTTGTAGCAAACAATATTTTTAATTTTCAAACATTTTTATGAATATCAAACTATGTTTACGTTACGCGTATTGCTTTAGCAAAAATGATTTTTATGAATATATTTGTAAAAAATATTAGGTGGGGACTTACATTGATAATTTAATTGCAGTTGCATAAATAATTTTGGGAAAATTTGTGGAGAATGTTAATTAAATAAATTTAATAATGTATTAATTCTTACTAATTTGGAGATTATGTATATTTTAAAAAATAGCGCCTTTAAATTATCTACTGGTGCTCTTCAAGGTTTATTTTTAGTTGACTATTTACAATATTCTCAAGTGATTGACTAACAAAACTTATATTTAACTCGCAGACGATGCAACAATTATAATTTATTATAATAATACCTATGGAGCAGTAGATAACCTTTATGCTTATGTAAAAATGAAGCGTAGAATAGTTAATTTATATTGGAAATGTAACTAAAAATGTGTTCTATTATATATAATTTTTTTCGGGGGAAAATAGATTTTTAATTTTTTGCGTTGCGCGGCATCTTTAGTAATGATTTAATATATGTAATTTAGTATTTAATATATTTGCATACTTATAACATTATATTACATTTTTCCTTGAAATATTACGTTTTATTTAAAACAGTTTATATTTTTTTATTTTAACTTTGTTTGTTAACAGATGACGTACTACTTAGATATTTACATTTTTAACTTTCCTCAATACAAGTACGATTTAAATGAAAATAAAATACAACGAAAGGATATATTTGCGAAAATGAATATATCATATTCCCCATGTACCTGAAACGCTCTTTGCTTATACGTAGTTTTTTTGTAACAATCTTTGGGATTTTCCATTTTTGTCATTTTTGAACGAAGAAGACTTGTGTAAATAAAAAAATGTTATCGCGTAAAATTTTCGGGTCGCGTTTCGTATAAATTTTGTCTCGAGCAAATACAAAGAGGAAAAGCAAATTCCATTAAGAATTTTCCCGTTAGGATAAGCGCGCGACTTTGACGAGTTTTGATCTCGCATAAATCGCACCTTTCACGTCTATTGATCGAAGATAAGACTTACTAGTCATATAGATAAGCCAAAGTGTCCATATAGAAGAAAAAAACCCAGACCCCAAGCAGGTAGCATTGCAAAATTTCAATTAACCAGTTTGGTACTGATAAGCTTTTAAACCTTGTATGCTGATTGATTACAATCTTTACGTATATATTTAGTAACTCGTAACGAAAAAATAGAATAATAAATATACTAATAAATTCAAATTGATAAAATAGTAATTAAAAAAATATTAAATTATATTTTACAGTGAAATTCCTATAGTTTTAAGAAATATTTCTGATAATGAATTAATTTTCAACTTATAAATATTGTATAAAAAACAATTGCTAAAGTTATCAGTAAATATAAATAACCTTCATTTTAATTACATTTATATTATATCGCTGAATTATAAACCTTTCTATGGCAAAATATTAAGGTTAGAGGTTGAGGCTAAAAGTCGATATTAGTCATGAATTTACTATAAAATTTTATACGATCAAATACAAGTTATTACCTACGTGATATGTGAACTAATAATTTATTTTTTATGCGTAAATTTGTATGATATGAATTGTTTGTTGTAATAACAATACATAAAATATCTACAATTCTTAGGAAATACAGCATTAAATTATGTTTAAATTGTAACTGTAATCCAGAATATAAATAGGAAGAGGTCGTTCGAAAATCGTTAAAATTACGCATTCACAGAATGAACGTTTAAAACGTCATTTTCGACGTATTCAAATACATCTATAGCTTGTAGCTACTACATTATGTCTCTATATATCAAAGCTACGCTATGCTATGCTCGTGTGCAATTAAAGCTAATAAAAGGTTGTCATCATCAAAACGACATTAGCTACGATGCAGCCGCCATTAATTTCACATTACTCCTAGAATATGTTATATATTTATGTTCATGCTAGATCATTTTGGGATCTTATCGTGGATAGGCTAAATCGGAAATGATTTGCCTATTTGCAAAAAAGACTTTTGAGATTTTTGAATGGGTTTTTTTAAGTTATTTTTTAGAGATGCTCGAACAGCATCCACTTTTAAGATATCTCGTTCGTGTATTTTTTGCTCATTATATTCCCATCAAGATTAAGATATAAATTTCATTAAAACGCCACGGCAAAAACTTAATTGCATCTGCGTTATAAAATCGGGCCCGTTCGCTTTATGGCCCACAGACCGCGTTTAATAAAATCAATATTAAAAAGCTTTTTTTTCATCATGTTTGCATGCTTATAAACTTGACCGACATTATCTAAGAATGAAGTTATTTAACACGGGAAAGATTAATAGCATTATTAATATTACGTACGGATATACTGCCCAAGGCATTACAATTCAATCTGTTATGCAAAATATTTATCTAAAAATAGTATAAATATAAAACATGGAGTGTGTGTTCATGCAATAGTATGTAAAGTCCTTAACACAATAATATAGCTTGAATAACAAAGATTATAAAAAAATCTATGCTACGCTTTAAAGGTTAATCTAACATGAAGATATTGCCTAGTACAGTTTTTTATCGATAAAATCACAGCGAAGAAATTAAACCGTTAAGAATATTTTACCGCTTTCCGTTGATGTTGATTTAATTTTGAGTGCATATATATTTGTTAAATATAAATGTCTTCATATTAAATTAGATAAGAAATTATTATCAGAATAACTAAAACAAAAATACGAGGAATACACAGGTACACAGCTCGCTAAAATAAATAGACAATAATTAGCTACGAAACACACTTTCACAAATTGTGAAAATTTACAAAGCACTTTAGGTGCAAAGGAACTAGCAAATACATTTTTTTCTGTACAGATTCATCAAACCAAATGAGTGGTTCTTCAAAATTTATCCCAGTTTATTTTTGACAGGTCCAGGTTTAAGGCAGTCTCGCTCAATGAATTACGAAAAGTCTGAATAATCGATATTAAAATGACTCTCTGGATATAAAAACAGTTCTCGTAGTCCTGAACGTAAATAAATTATTGCAATACATGGAAAAGTTTAATACAACTGATTCACTAAAATCAAACTTTTTCTATATAAGTTATTGGGTAATTTGGGTAAAGTAATTTACATTTATAATAAAAAATAAAATAGACTGGTTTGCTTTTTATAAAATGTTTGTATGAATGTTTTTCCAAATATTGAATAGTTGCCTCATCAATAAATATATTTCTTTCAACTAGAACAAATCTTTAGCAATCAAAGCCTGGCATATTTTTCATTGCTAACTAAATTTAAATTATCTCTGTTGGTACCTAAATTAATTGCTTGGTATCTAAATTAATATCACATTTTTTTATATTTATTTGTAGCATAGAAAGGGTTAACTCGTACCTATTATTATTTATTCAAGAAATTATATTTAAAATCATTGTCTGTTTGAATTTCTATGTCTTCAAGAGGCAATTTAATGATCTGGAAATTCTTGCGGTAATCTATAAAAAAGTATACGCATATCCACCGTGCGATAAGCCCTTAAATATATTCGCAGAAATACGATAAAACAGAAATCTACCATAAGCTACCTGATATATTATGTAAAAACTGAAATTGTTAAAATCAAATACAATTTTTTTTTTGATACGAAATAGAGCTTTCGAATGTTCTTACGTTACCGTTTAAAAAAATTAAAAAAACAAAGTATTTTTTCCAAAACACGTTTAGTGTTATGAGTCGATCGACCCGCCATACATACGCTCATAAGACTTGCAATATATTTAAGGTCAGTGTGAGCTTATTTATACATATTTAAAGTTGAATTTTTGTGACAGTATAGAATTCTGAAGCATCCTGTATATGTTTGTTAGCAAAATCCAATGTGTCATTTTTTTGCAAAATGGCGACAAGTATAAAAATTTAAACACTCGTAACTCAGTAGGTTTAAATTTTAACATAAAGATTGCTATACATGAAACGCTTAGAAGCCTAAACTACATCCAAATAAAATATAAAAAAAATAGGTTTTTGCTTCAAAACAAGCGATGTATCAGTTCGATCGGACCCCCATACGAGCCATTTTGAGACTTTCAGAAGAGTTAACGCTCTTAACTGTTTGGTTTTAAAGATTAAAAGTTAAATTTTTAGTGTCATATAGAACTATACGTTTTGTATGAAAAAAATATATAATTTTTTTTTACAAAATGGCGGCCAATGTAAAAATACAATGTAGCTTAACTTTGCAAAATTAAATCCTACTGAAAAATGACGCATGCAAAAAGTGTTTAGAAGTTTAATTTACATTTAAAAACAATTTTTAATTATTTTTTTTAATAAAAAACGAGTATTACGGTATATTGACCGGGCCCCCGAACGAGCTTTTATGCGACTTGGCATATAGTTAACGCTCGTATTTGGTTCCTTTTAAAGTTATAGTACTACATCAATTATATAATTATAGGTTAGGAAAATATATTTTAACTGCATATTTCTAACCATAGGTGTATCTCCCATTTATCGCCAATACATATGTATAGTGAGGAATAGGAAAACACCACTTAAACCATCGACGATGCAGGAATTCCCATTCGATTTCAAGAGGGAATCTTGGCATCAGGTGGAGTGGAGCAATGGCGCAATCAACTCTCTAGTACTATCAAAGGCATAATTGCCCCAAAAATTGATCATTCCACATTATGCAATCTGCTCGACTGTGGAGTGGCGATTTCAATTCTCTCTTTCCAGATTCACCGTTAATTAGTCTCGGTGCACAATAATGACCGAATTGAAAAGTTAGTCGTTGTCCGGGGGGGGGCAAAACGCGTTTTGTCGGAGACAATGGCGCGTTGTGCGGGTTCATTATTTCAATATGCAAATGCCTTTTTTCGAACAACAATACTGTACTGGCGCACCGTGAATAAAACACGGAACTCGACTCGAGCGCCGGAAGTCCTGTCAAAACTCATTATGGACCACCGAGTGTCGACAATTCAACGTTTTTTCATAACCCCTTTCGCTGGATCGATTCAATGGACCAGAGGTGGTCAACCCTCATTAGACGTTCAGACTTGTCATGACTCATGAAAAATTCTGAACAAAGCTTTTACGCTTTGATCGGTTCATTTAAGGATATCCTAAACCAAAACGGGTTTCTCCTATCTATCCAGCGCTTATCTTATATTTTTCAGTCAATTTATGGAACGCTACTGTAAAAGATTCTCGGATTATGTTGCCCAAATATCCTATTTTACAACTTAAGTGTGTTACATGTGTGAAGAAACCTTTTAAATAACATAAATACATTGTCATTGCTTCAAAATATAAATATTGCCAAAAAAAGATAGCATTTTCTACAACATTTAACATGCAACATGCATTACAACAGGACAAGCGAAACACATTCAGCACATACAACTAAATAGTGAGACACCCGTCTAAAATCAGTGAAATATAATTTTTAAGTATAAAATATAATCAAAAAATCACAGTATAAATGTTATTATTGAGTAGTGGAAACTTAATAATTTTATAGATAAAAAATATGCACTATAGTAAGAAAATTTCAATCCCTCGGTAATTATTTTATGAGATCAAAATTTTAACCCTTGAACCTATTGAGATAGCAACTCGATTTTAATCTTTTAAACACTTTACTAGGAAATAAATTAAAACTTGTATTCCATTATAAATTTAATATAATATTAAAACAGGTTTATTATGTAAATAATTTTAAATTAACTACATATTTCGTTTTTATTAATGCACTTTCCCCTGAAGACCTTTGTGATCAAATTGATGAAATCAATGAATATTTCATCGACGTCCGTCTTTAAATGTAAGCAGTGTGTAAACAATAGTTAAGAGTTATTGTGAAATATTTGAAAAGGAAGATTTCTTATAACCCAAATTCTTAATCGCGTAGCTAAATCTAAATTTTCAAGCATTATTTTTTTATACTAAAATATATTTATAATCACGATTTCTTATCTTGACTTGAGTTAAACATAAGTAAAACCTGTTTCTTATATTAAAAATAAATTAGAAAAAAAACATTGTTGTAATATAAATTTGATTAGATTTTAATTTAAATTATCGATGTCGTAAAAAAACTATTATAAAGGCACTTATTTCAACTTTCACGTTTCGTTATTGTTCGCTCAAAGCAATTTTTATTGGCAAACAACGGTTGTTGATTTTGCCCCATTGTGGTTTAATAACACAATTAAATTTAATTAAATTGACCTCACAGCCAGGAAGACAATGTTTGACGAGAGTCCAAAATAGACCATTGTCTTTTCCGATACAATATTGTAATACATTTCACCGTTTTTGCACTGAATAAATATGTATTCAAGCGACAACAAACAATACGAAGGTGTTTTAACTTTTTAGCCACACGTGTGACTTTTAGTTTTAATCGCAGACCAAATTGACTAATTTAATAAAATAATTTGCCTGTTTTATACCATAAAAAATAATTAGGTAAATTGTGCTATTTATACGCATTTTTCTATATTTCAATCATCTATAAGATAATTTATTTAAAATTATTTATTATATACAATGTGTTATTCGTGTAATAAATATTTTATCGCTAAAAATGTTCCGCCTCTTTCCCGGCATCGACGTATTGATATGCAAAATATGCCTTTAATATAAAATCTCTCAACAGATTAAAATATATTATTTATGTTTGTACACATGATATAAAAAAATTCTAAGAACGTTCAATCGAAATAGACAATGCTGCAAATAAAACTTTATTTCCTTTCAGAATCCTTCCTTTTCTCAGTGAGAATAGCAAAATATATACCTTACGGATTCGCAGAAGTTTTATATTATTAGTGCTGCATTATCGAACCTTTTATCATATTTACCTGACCAGGTATTTTCAGTAAAGCAGTTCAAAACCTGTGGTTTCATTGTGTACGTTCGACTTGCTCATGTCTGGATTGTTGTAAAGTTGATGGAGCGTTTACTTATTTAAAAGAAAAAATCCATGACTTGCGTTTCAAGTATAAGTAGTAAAATACAATAGAAAAAATATGGTCATTCTGACCGGAATTTTATGAAAAGGAATTATTTTATAAATAAATATATTTTTAGCAAAAAAAATATGCTAAAACATGCAGATAACCATAAATATTTCATTTTACTTTGACTTATAACCATACTTTCTATAAATATATATGAACGGTATATAAAAAACATGTTGGAAAGTTAAATCTAGCTAAAACTACTTAAAAATTCTTATTTATAACGAGTGTATCTCAACATTTTTCGTACCGCGCAAATAAGCAGGTGCAACTACCTTTAATAGCATGTAACAACCAGTATCGAAAACGCACGAAAATAATATGTCGTTAAGAATAGTACATAGATCGACAACATTTTTAACATTTCCAACTTGATATTATTTTTAAAAAACTACTATTTAAATTGGAGCAACTGGTTACATATCACAATAAATAAATTGCAGACATTTTGTCGATAAAATGCTATTTTATGACCGCTCGTTCACACTATAACAGTATAACGTACTTTGGGACAATCAAACTGAATTTTTTCCAAATTGGTGAATTGACAATAAGCCTTTAGTCCAGTGCTATTCAAATGCTGGTCCATGGACAAAAACCAGTCAGTGAGCTGTCAGCAGCTAATCCGTTAATCTAATAATAACATTAAGGCCTAATCAAAACAAAAATCAAATGTAAGTATGCGTAGCTATATACTTATTTACCTTAACATTAACTATATATATTAACTATTTAACATTTTTAATAGATAAAATACAGTAACAAAATTAAAGAACTATTTTTTTATTGCTCAAAATATGGCTTTCCCGCTTCTTGAAAGAGCGTACTTTTTATCAAAAGATAAGACTCGTCTATTAATTATTATAATATTTATAAATTCCCATTTTAATTAAGAAAAAAATATATAATATAATGATGATTAAATAGTACTATAGGGATTTCAGACACCTGAATAATTTGTTATAAGTTAGATGTCACTCTGTCACCGTATTTTCACAACAATGGAAAAGAGGTCTTGTTACCAAACATTTATTGAAAATATTTGACGGACCACATAATGGCATATCCGCATAATAAGTATCGCTAAAAATACTCTTTGTTTGGAAAGGATAAGCGATAGAATTTTAGCGCTTTACCGAGTCATTCTAGTGGTCATTTTAAACAAACGATAACGGAGATTAATCCATATCGAAAGTCGAGCCACACACACGATATTTACAAAAAAATGAAAGAAAGATTTCGTGATCAGATAATTGCTTTAATAATTGCGAATATTGCACAGATCACCTAATAGCACACTAATAAGTACCACTAAAACTACTCTATGTTTGGAAAGGACGCGCGATAAACAATACGTTCTACCCGGCGCATAAGAATATTGTTTTTCAACGTCAGCCATCTGCACCAGTGGCCTAGTCAGGATTTTTCCAAGCAGGGGGGGGGGGGGTTGCGAAGAAAATAATCAATCATCCACTTTTTTATATTATAAAATTAGTTAAAGGCTAAATAAATAAATTTATTAAGCATCGTAGTGAGGTTTTTATCATAAGCTGAATAATTAAATACAAATTAACTGCGCCAAATAAATGTTTAACATTATATAACTGGTTTAAAAAAATCAATCATCAATTTTTATTTGACATAAAATTTGATGTATACATTTTTTTTATTTTAATGGTTCTACTCTCTACGTAATTATATATTTGTATCCAACTTAGTTTACGCTAACTATCCCACGAAAACTGCGACCCTAATTTTAACCAGACCCCTAAAGGAAAGGAAAGGTCTCTAAACTTATGCATCATCGCCCGAACAAATAATAAGGCATGGACGGCTCCCGACTATCTATCAAATCTAAAAGTTCTCCAAACTCAAATGAATACTCTCAAAGTTCGGCGAAACTTTTCCCAGGGCCGGATCAGCCGCGGGCGACCGCTCCGGACCTTAATTCGAACCGTTTTAAATCCCGACAGATTACTTAAGCATTAAACTCGAAACTGATTTATGCGTTCTAAAGCCGCTATGACATTCGACAATCTTTTCGTCTGTCAAGTGACATTCTAGATTTAAGTTGGTCAACTTGTTATTTTTTTTATTTTATCAAACGACACATCCACGAATTCCGTTATTGTCTCTTTTTATATCTATTCTCGTTTGGCAAATCGGGTAAGCCCCTGTTTTTTTCAAATCTTAATCTCTGTTTCGTAACAGAAAGGTGTTGCTAATTAACCTCGTTAAGCAGATGGAATAAATTGTCTTTATGTAATCATTTTGAGGGGCGTTATATTTTGTGTGGGCGTAAATTTTTATCTCATATACATACATATTATAATATTACTGAAAAAATGTATGTTTTTTAAAATATATAAATGGATATGTCTCAGACGTAAAATTACAAAAAAATGTTAAGTGGGCTCTTGACTTTTATTAGCTATTGATTGCACTTTTTATACTATATACATATGTACTTATAAGAGTGTGAAATAAGGATAATTTTCACAGTGTAATATGAAATCCGGGTTATTCGTATTAGAAATTAAAAAAATATTTGAAAATTGCATCACAATTTTCAATGAAATGAACGCAAAATGGAATATAATACAAAAAATAAATATGTGAAGTCTTCAATAATAGCGTTTATATATAATTAAACGACAATGGTTTGCCTTAATATGATATATTAGAAAAAACAGAACATCCAAAATTGCACAATTGCTACGCAGACTTTCAAAAGCCATCAATTACTACAAAAACTCATTCAAATATTTTCCTCATAAGTTTCAAAAGTCGTATAGAAAAACCCCAATGCGACATTGTTTGAATTAGACTTTTTAATTATATTGAAACTAGCTTTTAAAAAGGAGGGTATTCGGATGTTAAGATAGACCCTAACGTCTCTTATTAGGATCATAATATAATATATGACACCCAGACAAAGAAGAAGGAAGACTCGCAAATTTAACTCAAGCGTCCGATTCAGACATATACATTTTTCACACTTATATTTTTATATTTTAAATAATATCAGACTTCTAAGCTCCCTCCGGGCGATGCAAAGTTGTCATTATCGATGATGGGAGATGAGAGGTTCACCACAACAATCACTATTTTTTTTTGTTACCGAGTCAACAAACAAAAAAATATCTAATGGCGATTAGGCTCGCTCGACGTCGTCGGATATTTAGATTAGATTGGCTCGATTAGATGTTCGGCCACGGTGTAAATAAGCGAGCTATTATCGTACCTGGGCTGTTTGCTTTGTTTGTTTGTAGAATGATCGAAAATCCAGCTGGATCGAATCGGGGATCTACGAACAAACATTGAGAGTGTTTGTTTTATTTTTTTCGCTAGACTCTCTTTATTTGTTTTATTACTGGCGCGATAAAAGTACGCGGCTTGATTACGACTGTAAGACTTTACCAATTTATTGTCCTTCCAAGAATGGATTTTTACAACAGAGCTACTTATCCTCTTAACATTTCATGGTGTATATTGTTAAAATAAAAATGGTTTCAAAAGTAAATGATTCAATTATGCATTAGGTATAGCAATAAATTCATGATAGATTCATTGAAACTATAATTCTATATGTACTGATCATTTTTGCAGATATAGCATATACTTTTATTTATCGCGAATTTCAGGAAGCGTCTTTTCTGGAGCATTTTGGGGAAATTTCGCAAACGCGAGCAGGTTATTGTCGGGAATTATTAACGGAACTTGGCAGAGTCGGCAGCTGGAGAGGACAAGTTCCCCAACCGAGTTTTTATTGTAGTCCAGGCCCGGATGGGGGATTAGAGAATGTCAAAATGTCATCTTATTATATTATATATATATATATATATATATATATATATATATATATATATATATATATATATATATATATATATATATATATATATATATATATATGTATAAATATATGTCGGTGAGCTCGGACGAAACGGGTTGTACCAAAGCTTGCTTTTATACGACTAAATTAAATTAATAAAACCATTTATAATAGGAAAAATGAAGAAGATATTTTTATACTTATTGACACAGAAATTGATATTAAATTAATAAAAAAATATTGTATATTATAAAAAACACTAAATTTTTAATAATAATAAATATGGTATAATCAGCTAATACTGAGGTTAAAAAAACTGGCAATATTTGTTAAATTAGCGCCATTCATCTTCTCTTAGTCCGCGAGTGATTATTTTGGCAAACATTTCGGGGGCCTTAAAAACCTTTTGCTGTTTGGATCTTGGAAATTTCTGTTCGTTACGGATACTGGTGGGAAAAAAGGTCACCTAGGACATGTTGATTTGTATACCCCATGCATTATTACAACCCCCCGATTAAAAAACATCCATACAATATTACAACCTGCCGATTTCTAGTGGTTTTCTCTACTCTGATTATTCCTGTAATTTTTAGATCAACAAAGCAAATAAAAGCCCTATTAGAGTAGTTTTTCAAAGAAATCATACATATTTTCAAACATCTAGCATGGACCCACCCTTTCTTATGACACGATTATAAAACATTTAAAAATATTCGTACAAATATGAAAAAAGGCTCTATGCAAATTCGATAAATTAGTAAATATATCAAGAAATAAATCTCGATTTGCTATTTTTTTCTAAAAAATACCGAGAAATTAATTTTAAAAAGAAACAATGATTGTTGCTATTATAAATATATCTCGTTAATTTATTTTACACGTGAATTATATATTATTCGACTATTGTGGATTTTTTAATCAATTAATCAATTTAGAGGCTCTCAATATATTTTATAAAATTATTAATTAAGCAAAAAGTGTGGCTCTTGATTTATTTTAATTCTCAATTTATAAAAATATTTTGCAAAGATTTTTGTAACTCAAGACAATAAGAACTAGTTACGACAGAAGTATCGTCAACGTACATTAATAAGCCAGTATTTAAAAAAAAATTCATTAGTATAAATAATAAAGAGGGACGGACCGAGCAAACTACCCTGCGGGACTACAGTTTAAATTTTACGCGATATCGAGAATTCATTATTTAATTTTCTACAGCAAACATGCAGTCTTAATCCTAGAACTCTAAATAATACTTTCAAATCACTGCTACCCGTTTTATATAATATAAACCTCGACTAGCTTCGGTATAATTTTATGCAAGAGCTAGAAAAATACCGAAAATTTAATAATAACCTAGCATTAAATATTTTATTGTTTGTTAAAATTGTACCATTTCTCCGCTATGTGACAATAATGAAAACATTAAAATATTTTTTCTCTTTTCCGAATACAAAGCTATTAAAATATTGGTAATGCCTGAAGTGAAATTTCAATATCCATGATAAGTAACAAATGAAATAACTGCAAGAGAAGAAGTTGACGATTTTATTTGCAAACTAGTCGATTTTATTTGCAAACTAGTTTCAGAAGAACAGCAACTTTAAAATATGCAACTGAATTAAATTTAACCAAGAAGATGGCTTTATATTTAAATATGATGGTGACACACTAGCGTCACATTCAATGATCTGATTTTGATATTTAGTGTCATCAGAAGCTTATGAATCAGCATGGAAAATCCAACTAAAAATTTTCAAAGCCGAAATCACAAAAAAATTCTGATCTTCAAAGTATTAAACCTGATTTTAGTAAAAATAGAAGAGGTCCCAAAAAAAGTAATCCATAATATGAATCATACATTATATTTCCCAGACTGCTTTCTCAGTCTCACTTATCATTGAAAATATCTAAATGAAAAAATAACAGATATAATATTGTAAAATAAATAAGCTCTATAAAATCTTTTTATTTAGGCTCATTTTTAGTATTATATACCTATGAGTATTATGAGTATTATTAGTATTCACGACGTTCGTGTGGTATTTTACGCAATCAGGGCATAAAAAGTAATCGGAAATTATAATAAACAGCAAAACTGAATAGTAATTGTGTAATTCAATCGTGATAACTGCAAAGCGCGGTTTGTTCTGGGCCCAATTATTCAACTCAATTAAATTTAATTACAATTGTTAATTGGGCAATGCAGAACGTATATTGGATCAATTATTCAGACCTGATACATTATGTATGGCCCAATGGACGGGATTTTATACAGATACAATGGAAATTTTAATATATGAAAGGATTGTATAATTTTAGTGAATTTACATTACGTATGCGAAAATCTATTCAACGTAAAGCGTACAGTTTATTTCGACATATTCTAGCAAATTGAATTTCAACGAATTGGTTATATAAATAAATAAATACGTACTACTACGATAAACATCAAAACAACATGAGTGTTGAATTTCGAGTCTTGGTAAATTTGATAAAAAAAAACTTGATGGGTATGATAAATAAAAAAAAAACATTTATATACAAACTTTGAATATTTACCTCAGCACGTAAATAGCATAAGGAAATGTACTATACATATTAAATAAATAATATTTTAAAATATAACAAATATTATATATTATATTTACTTCATTGCGAGGTTTGATGTTTCAAGCATTTATATATTCGTTTTCATATTATAAGCTATGAGCAAATATTACCATTTAATTCAGAAATGAATTGAGGTTATTGAAAGCTTCGCCAAAGTGCTTTGGCCTTAAAATATCCCAAAAACCAATTCCGATCCTCTTCAAGTTAAACATAATATTAAAATAACTACACTGTCTCGAAATTTCCATTTTTCTTGTTATATAACGTTTTATTGGTGATAATTCGTATCACAAATCGAAAAAATAAATTTAAAACAACATCACTATTCTGAATAATAATTTGTATTGTTACATAACACACAAAAACACATTTTTAACACAGATTGCTGATTTATCATTGTTCCTCTCAAGACCCAAATACTATATCGATGTCTTAGAAATTGCTCAATACTAACGTTCATAATTCATACCAATATTTATTTTATTATAACATACATATGTCAATGCATTGTATATTATATTGTACATGGTACATACCAATCGCACAACTGTGATAATATAATACATACTCGTAATTATGGGCGTATCGAATGTTAATATAATTTATATCATTTCGTATTAAATTTATGAGGAATGTATACGCGATATCATGTATTGAAATACGAATTATATTAAGGTATTCATGATACTTTTATTGATGAGTAAAAGTTTACTCATCAGAAATTTGAATGAACAGATACGTGACTTTTTATTATAATTCCAAGGAATATAAACATAAACATACATACAAATATTCATAAAAAAAAAGTTGAATAATTTAGTTAATATTATTTTAATTACAACGTGTGCTAAACCAGCATTAACCAAATTTTTGTGGCTTAATTAGTTATAAAATTAAAAATATTTAATTAATTAAAGAATAATATTATATTAGAATTAATGTATTCCGCATGATTTATTAACCTGAATGAGAAATTATAGTGATTTTAAATTGTTTACTTACAATTTGTTAATAAAATAATTTATACATACTAAAAATATTGACAAATTGAAAACCGTCACATAAATTTATATATGTTACAGTTAATATGTATTACCAGTGAAGATATATTTTCACTAGTAAAAATACAATTTCTCTAACTCAGACAATTAAAATGTAAACAACAATTGCTCTACAATTTCACTGCTCAATATCAGTAAAACTGCATTTGTGCATTATTTTTTATACGTATTTTCACATCACATCGTTCAACTAAATACTACAATATTTAAAATAAATTAAGTTAAACCAAACAAAAACTTAAGTTAATTTGTATTTGGTTAATTCGTTTAGGTTAGGTTTGGGTTTGAACAGTAAATGGACGTTTTGCAACTGGCAAATTGAGTTAAATAGAAATTTAGAGCAGCGTTATCAGCTAAATTCGATATTCGCTAGTAGAAATATATATCTACTGAAAATGAATATGATTTATTGATTTCACTGAAAATATAACCTTACTGATAACACACACTCACTGTACGAAGCAATAAAAACAAAATAGCTATAGAATATAATTCTAGTAAGATATTGCATATAATTATGTTACGCAAAAAAATAAAATAAAAGCAGCAAACAAAGATCATCTGATTGTTCTAAAATGTAAATGTACTCGTGCTTTGTGGGTGGTCAATTTTTCGCCCATAAATAAAAATATGTTTGTCTCATGCAATAGATATTTAGATTAACCATATTATATTTACATTTACATTAAAACGATTAGCTTATACAGTTACTTAAATCAGATTATATTATAAATTTATATACCATAAAAAAGTCATTTGTAAAAAAAAAGTTTTATACAAAAGATTTAGTTTTTATTTAAAAAAATATTTATCACCAAATATGTCATACTATATTTTAATATACGCTAATATAATTTTTAAGTATATTTAAGTATAACCTACTAAAAATAATTGCAGGAAAAACTAATCAACGAATATTTAAAAAAAATGATCTCATCTTTATGGCAAAATAATGCACAGTTACTTTTAAAATCGATAGCGAATTACTATCGATCGAACCGCAGATTATTTTTTAATTAATGAAGGAAAAAAATAATTAATACAGATCTATCACCGATCGTTCACACGACGACGGTGACGGCACAATTTTATTGCTTTTGCCGTAAAATTTCGACTATTATATATCATTTAATTTTGATATTTTATGATTTTTTGTTATGTTTATTATTTTTAAGTATTGTTCTATTTATGTATATATACGTTTTTTTGTTTTGTAAATTTAAAATTTGTTTTCGACCATCGTGGCACATTGGGGTAACCTGTTTGCCACGATGGTTTTAATTTAATCTAAAAAATAATAATTAAATAATTACCATTTTATTACAGTGAGGAAGAATTGAACGAAAAATATATTTATAAGACAAAAATCGACGTCAAAAGCAATAAAATCGTGCTGTCGCCATAGTAGTAAGAACGCCTACTAAATTTGTTATTTTATTTGTTTATATCACACTTTTTAATTTTTTAAAGGTGTATAATACATACTGTTGTAATGGAAAGGATCTGTTAGCACTAAAAGCATTCTGAGAAAAAAATATATCCACAAAAAATATATCAAAAATTATGTCAGCAGGCGCTAGTGGACCAGAAACACGGTTTTCGTCTACTTCTACCCACGTGCATTAACTTCTTATGCCTTTCGAAGACGGTGACATTAAGGGCGTCGAGAGATAAAGCATGTTAAATTCGCCTTTAATTTGCCGAAAGCTTTGAAGTTCTGGAATTTAAGTTTTAGTATGCCATTAAATTAAATTAAATTAAATTAAATTAAAAAGCCAAAATATGGTATCCACATGATTTAAAGCCATTTCATCGAAGTCATAACTACATAATTAAAGTTTTCATTGCAAATTTTTCGGCAATTTCACGCTCATAATTGAAAATAAAAAAAGTTCTTTAATTATTGCCTCAGCGAACATCGATCGTTAAAAAAGTTTTTTTTTTGGGTCGGCAGTCATAAAAAATTGAACTGTCGATAATTGCAAATGTCTCCCACGAGCGCTGCTAATTTATTGACGGTATGTATTAAATCAGTAAGACACGATAGAATTGGTTTGGATGGAAAAAAGTGCGATGCAAAAAGTGCGTAGATTGCCTATTATGCTAAACAAAGAATTTATTCTTCGTCCCGGGCGCCATTGTTTCGTTAGCAAAAACTGCGCTGTATTGTTTTATTGTTTGACTCAGGTACACTTCCAATTGCTAAAGTTCAATCGACAACAGAAACAATGATGACTAAGAGGTCGCTCTATACAAAAATGTGGGCGATTGTGAGCAAATACGTGTCATTTGAGATTATAGTAGGTAACGAACGCGTCATATGTCAAAGGTCTGCTTTGATGACATATGTGAAATTCCGCTAGAGGTGAAAGCGTCACTTGAGGGAAATTAATCGCAGACTAGGCGGAAATTACCGAGAAAGAAACCTTATAATTAAATATGATTTGCTGGTCGAAAATTTCGAAGTATGGAATATATTAATAATTGATGACAAATTTAATATTTACAAATAATTTTTACTGAGAGATAAAATTTAATTAGAGTTTCGTGGAATTATTAATATAAATTGTAGTTATATAAATCCTGCTATTAAAAAGTCGTTAAAAAGATTGATAACCACGATTTTAAATATGTTTATTAGGTTGCTTCATATCAAGTATCAGATTTTTACTCATTTGGAAACGGACTGTGATTGGAACAAGGCGTTTATATTAAATAACTGTATTTTTTATTTATTCAACAAGAATTGTTGTGCTCTTTATGTTTTTAACATTTACAGTCAGATCTGGTTTATTTATTTATTTTTCTGTCAACAAAGGGTTACGTATCCTTTTTTGTATGAATCCAAACTGAAACATAATGCAACGCAGACCACGAGAAATAGCAACTTGGGATTTGGCATTATTATATATGTAAGTAGAGCTTCCGACCCGGGTAGAACCGAAACCGGGTACACGGTTACTTGCGCGTATCGCGTTTTGACGGGTATTCGGTTATTTTAATTTCAATATAATATTTAATTTTTCCATATGAAATTATCTCCATATGCAAAATGTATTTTATGATTAAGTAAAAAGGAACAGGAAATCCATATTTAACAATCCGATAATATTGTTTCACAATGCAAGTTTTATACCACGTTTCGTTTCGGCATCTTCAAAAACTTAAGTAATGGAAAAATATCCAAGAACCGGGTCATGAATTTGGCCGGGTATTTGAATGCTCTAACTTATGGTTTCCCAAACTATGTTCCGCGGAACACTGGTGTTCCGCGGATCCAAAATAGGTGTTCCGCGGAGCCTAAATAGATATTTCACAAAAATTTAGAGTAGATTAAAAAAATTGTTAGTCTTGCTAATACATAAAAATTGTTCATAAATCTGATAAAAAAGCTTGAAAATATGTGTTAAATATTCAACATTGATGTGTATAAAATCTGGAAGGAAAAGTTTTATAAGTCGGTGTTGTTTTTTTTAACTTTAAAATTTGATCGTATTTAAGCAATATTTTTTTTGTTAATTAATCACACGATATTAGTGCTTGTTGTACGAATTTTATTTATGTGACTAGATATGCTACAAGCAGTCACTGAATTTTGCATAGGCATGCACTGTTGACTAAAAAAATTTCCACAAATTTAAAAAATGTTATGAAGTAGCCGTGAAAATGATAAACTATGTAAAATCTAGACCACTTCAATCCAGATTATTTAAAATTTTGTGCGATGGAATGGATAGTGAACATGAAGCACTTTTATTACAAACTGAAGTGAGATGGCTATCCAGAGGAAAAGTACTATTACGACTATATGAACTTCGAAATTAATTATTAGTCTTCTTGAAAGCACGACATATTTTGCAACATCATTTTATAATTTTTTTAACAAATCCTTCCTGGTTGATACATCTGCATATTTGGCGAATATTTTTACAAAGTAAAATGATGTTAACTTATAATTACAAGAAAAAAGTATTATAATTTTTAATATGAGAGATAAAATTGAATCTTTTGATAAAAAATTACAATTTCAGATTTTATCGGTTGACTCTAATAATTTTGATTGTTTTCCTGTCTTGGATATGAATGTTTAAATGAATTGAATTTTCAAGTAGATAAAAAAGTTTCACAAGTATTTTTAGAACACCTATATTACTTGAAAATAACTCTTTCGGAATATTTTCCGAAAACTAGTAAGGACGATTCCTGGGTTCGGAATCCATTTTCCGTGACAGTAAAACCAGTGGGCTTAAGGGATTATGAGAATTTAGTTAATGACTCCGATATGAAACAAAAATATCAGCCATTAAAAGATTTCTGGGCGAGTCTGACTGAAGAGTTCCCCAAGGTCTGTTTTTTTTACTTCCGTTTTCCACGACGTATTTATGCGAAGTGGGATTTTTTAAGTATATTGCAACAAAAACAAAATACAGAAATAGACTCCACGCCACGGCAGATATGAAAATACAACTAACCAAAATTGTGCCTGATATAAAAAAAATCTTATTTAAGAACCCAAAATCATCAGTCATTAGTAGTTTTATTTATTTGTATTTTTATGTTTATTAAATAAATTTAATAACATTTCTTTAATAACATGTTTTATTTTATTATGAATTACCCAGCCTAAAAAATAAGTGTTCCGCCAAAATTTTCGGATTTGCCAAGTGTTCCGTCGCTGAAAAAGTTTGGGAAACCCTGCTCTAACTGTTGGTATGATAAATTTCTTATTGGCGATGAGCTCCATGTAAATTAAATGAAGAAAAAATGAGAAAAAGTCAATATACAAACAACTACTCGGACACTTGCAGCAGGTTTAGAGATATCTTCTACAATTATTTCACGACATCTGTATGTCATAAAAAATTGTCAAATAGGTATCAAACGAACTGATCAAAAAGAAAAAAAAACAGAAGGTTTCAATGTCTATTCATCATTTGTTTCTAAAACAATAGGAAACCATTTTTGAAAAGAAGCATTACCTGCGATGATAAATATATTCTCTACGATACCAGATGACAATGGTTAAGTATTACGATTATTATTACGATATAGTACGATTCTGATGAAATTATTCATCGATTGTTTACTAACTTATGTAAGACTTTTACAGCAGAATCATAGTATAGGGAAATTATAATCATATATAAAAAATAACCATAAAACATCTGATGTTGTTAACAGACTTGGAGAGATATTGTTCCATGATAAGTGAGGACCTTATACTTTACTAGTAATAACTGTTTAAAAATCAACCGAATTAGGATTGGAAATTTTTCCTTATAGATTATCACATTTTTAAACATTTTGACTCATTTCTATTAACGGTTTTATTTATTTTGTAAATAATCTGGGAATATTTTTCTACCTTATGATCGACGATATTCTACTAATTAAACATAATATCCATAAATATAGATCCATGACTTTATTTCCTGTGATTAATGGGCTAAGGATTAATACTTAATAAAAAATCGCGTGTTGTCCGAACAGGTCTTTCTGTACCCCCAATGTCTTATGTAAATTATCAACCTTTTTGACCAAAAATTCTATAATAAAACCTCATACATGCGTTTTTAAAATAATAATACACATATAAAAAATTTGGTATTGATATTTTGGTTTCAGAAAAACTACAGTAGATAGATCTTACTTCAGAGCATTTCTTCTCCAGAGTCAACACAAATTTTGGACGGTTTTAGTGCTCTTTGTTTTGAACAGATTTACAGTATATTCCATTATTCTATTGTTGAACGAAGTAAGAGTTTGACATCCATTGATTTTTTATACCTGACAGCCCTATTTTTATGTCTATTTTTATAGTTTACAAAGCAAAGCTGCATCGATTACACTTTTATCGCATTTGCCCGTTTAAAGCAGTATTTTATCTTTAATCCTGACCCAGGGCCGGATTAAGTTTATCTCTTGCCTCGATTCGAAAATATGGCGCGTACGAACGCGCCGCTAATTTGCGGAATGGAATTAAACTGCACACACATTTTAGCCGAACGACAAAAGTACACAGCGTGCATGGGCAGCTTTACAAACGGCGCCGCTTTTATTTAAACAGTTTCACCTGCGGCTTATATAGTTATGAAAAAAAAAATTCTCTTGTAGTTGAAACGGGAAGACGCTATTAACAAAATTGATGTTGGGGTATTGAATGACGCTCTTTGTAAAGGCAAGGTTCCAGGGAATTATCACAGTAAATAATAAAGCATGGATCGGCAACAGACGGTTCAGCAATTTTAATTGAATTGCATATTAAGAATAAAGGAAAATACACATATTAAAATTTAACTAACGGGAGTTGAGAACAATAAGAATGGTGTGGTGCGTCTTTCGTTCGGTTTAGATTTTTCCACATCAAGCTGCGAATTTTATACAAGAAATGTAATTATATATTTTTAACCCAATTCGCAAGAAGAAAATGGAAATCCATTAACGCTCTGTTTAACAGCGCAATCGTTATAATTTTCGTATCTTTTCAAAACCCGTTTCGGGGAAAATCGTAAAAATTTATCGCATCCTCGTGCTCTCTGCCTGGAGGCGAAAAGGACTCAAGTCGTTTCTTCGACATGCGGCTCGCGTGCCGCTGATTGCGCTTCGCTTAATAGCGTGGCCGTTTTGCCGAAAAGCCTTTCAAATGCTATTGCACATAGTCAGTTTTACGACTTGTCCAATAAAGTCGAGGCCCGCCCGCCGACAGGCGGATTATTCGGAGCCCCCAGAGCTCGAGGGCTTTTGCCTATACGCAAACACAGAAAAGAATGAAGGATTTTCTACACAGTGTCACACACACTCTCAAGAAGACAAAAGGAAAAAAATATCGAGGAAAAGTAACAAGAGACCGTCACAGTCAATTATCAGTCTTCGGCGAATAATTCGACTTGAGTGCCCGGTATATATGGTTTTATTTGTTTTATACGGACGTTGTTGAAAGCTGTTCTCAAATTGCCAAAATACACACTTTTTGTGTTATATTATTTTAGTGTTCTGTTACTAAGATTTGAATGGGACATAAATCAACTGATAAAATTCAGCATTGGAACATTATGAGAAAATATAGTATGCATTCATGAATAAATAAACATACAGTTAATTCTAGTGCTTTTTTATTCGATTGATAATGATAATATTGACTTTTTGACTTTTGAACGGGAATTGGTTTTGATACATGCATATGTATAGTATAACTAGAATATTATAAAGAAAAAAATACCACTACTATTTTTTTTATTGAGGGATTGCTAGGTTTGCAAGTCAATAAACTATGACAATGTATTTTTATGAAAATGTAATCAAAACTTATTATTATTTAAAAATAAATTGAACTGTCACTTTTTACATTGTATATAAAAGAGGTCTTCAACCTACGTTTCTAGGAACCATTTAACACGTTAACTGCCATGGTGGCCATTATGGCCGGCACCTAAGGTTCGCGCAGGGCCATGGTGGCCACCTATGGCCGGCAAAAACTGAAAAGTAAAATGTTCCCGGGAAGCCGCCGCACACTTCCCCGCTTAGATTTTTATGCATGTATGGCCACCATGGCCTCTTCCAAACATTAGCAAGACAGAACATCCACATTGATGCTACTTTTTTTTTCAATATGGCCACCATGGCCTCCACCGAACATATCCAAACACGAAAATTTAAAACTTTATTATTTTAATCGAACTCATTGGAATATTTATGTATATATATATAACAAATAATACTGTATAATATTTTGAAGCATATAGGTTTGAAAAAAATCATCATTGGCTAAAAATATTTATTTTCAAATTATGAAAGGTAACTTTTGGTAACTGAAATTATACATATAGTAATAATACAATTTCAAAATAAAAAGATAAGAAAAAAAACATATAAACACAATAAAAATTGAATGAATAACATTTTATAAATTACATATTGTACATACATAGAATTATTATTTTTCTTCATTTTTTTATGGTCGACATTGAAACGGGTATGCAATAATGCGGATTGCTTTCGCATCTCCCACAATAGGTAGTTACCCGTTTTGTACGATTTTTTGCATATTTTCGTCCATTAATTGTCACATTTAGTTTATAGCATCTAGCGCAAAAACGACGAACTTTAGCTGCTGGGCCATCTTTTTGTAGCATTTCGTGTCGTGTACTTCCTGGTGGTACTTGGTGGGATTTAGATACCTGATTATCATTTTTACATGTTAAATGTAATAATAATTGCTGTCTAAATTCGACAATTGATATTTTATTTTTCGTCACCTCCATATACAGCAATCTTGAATTTACAACAGCTGTATTCAATAGTAGTTCGATTGCAATTTTTACCGGTACCATTTAACCGTTTTTCGTAAAGGGGTACAATATGCAGCCATTTGATCCGATAAGTCTACTGACGATTTCCCTCTATTATATTCTTCTACCATTTTTGGCTTTTGTTTTATTATTCCTCTTCTAGATTTTACGTCACAGTATTCATGTGTGTGTTTGGTGGAAAGAAGCATGACACCTCTGGTATCTTTCCATTTTACTATATTAATTCCTCTTTTATTTTGTTTAGCAGCAATTTCTCCTTTTTTCAGTTGCGCATTTGCGACATCGTTTGGGATACTTCTTCGATTGGATCGTAGAGTTCCCAATAAGTGTGAGTCTTCTGTTATTAATTTATTAGCTACATCAATACTAGTATACCAGTTGTCTGTGCATATAGTATGACCTTTTTTAAATAACGGTTGACACAGTTCCATCACTACATTTGTAGGTACAGAACCAACAACATTCAACTGTTTGCCTGTATATATTTTCAGGCTGTATGTATATCCCGAAGACGTACATAATTTGAATATCTTGATTCCATATTTGTTCCTTTTATGCTTCATATATTGCCTGAAACCTATTCGTCCACGAAAAGGAACAAAACTTTCGTCGATGCAAACAGTTTCATGAGGGTAATAGTATTTTTTTAAATTATTGTTCAACTCGTTGACCAGATTGGATATTTTCCACAGCCGGTTTTCTGAATCAGAAGTGTTGTTGTCTGTGAAATGAAGCAAGATCTCAAAGCGATTTCTGCTCATCACGCTTGGCGGAAATGTTTGCCGGAATGGAATTTCTTGACTCCAATATAGTTGAATGTTGGGTAGTTTTACTAGTCCCATAAACATAATGAGACCTAAAAATCTCTTAATTTCGTCTTTATCGGTATCAGTCCAGGCATGTAGTCAACTTGAAGGTGTTTGAGTTTTTCCTCTAATACCTGATAAATTGATTTAAGTTAGATAAGAGTATGTTTTCTGGCTGGGGGATCAATCATCCATGATTATTCTAATTTGTTTGCGCGACAGCAGGTATATGTCTTCTCACCATACTTTAGGATACCTGTTGTATTCATAATCCACTTAAAAGGTTCAGGCACCATAGTCAGCGACTGTTGATAGATTGATGAAAGGCCTAATATAGTTTTATCGTGCAGTAGTAAAACACTGGTAAATATTCGAGGGCGCCATGGTGGCCACTAATGGCGGACACTTATTCTACAGAGCCATGGTGGCCATGGGTGGCGGACACCCCCAATAACACGTTACGCTTGCATTTTTCAACCACTAACTAATTATTTATATCATTTATTATTATATATGCAATATCCAGTCAAAATTCGTTTTGGCCTGGACAGTATTTTTTAAAATTTTGGTTGGCAGTTAACGTGTTAATTCAACAAAAGGTTTCGGCAAAAAATCAAAAAGTAATTATTTATTAATTAAAATTAAGATCATCATTACCCGAACGCGTTATATGAATACACAAAAAACATACAAGTAAGATAACAAATAATTCACAAAAAAATAAAGAACTAAAAATTTATAAAAAAAAATACGAGCCGAACCAATCTGGATGGCGATCAAGTAGGGTCTCCAATTCGAGTAATCGAGTATTCCATACTCTAGTATACTCGTCTATTTTTTAAGTACTCGATAATCGAGTGTTTTGAAAATTACTCGATTAATACTCAAAATTCGAAAATTTTGGAATATTCCAGAAACAACATTAACTGTATTAACGTCTTGCTCTTATTTGGCGCTTATGCCTGAAGCTCCGAGTTAGAACGGTTACTATCAGGTAATAATTTTTTCGCATATTTTCGGTCGTCGGCTATGCTAAGGGTTCGACGGAGAAATTTCTTTTGTGCTTTGTACCGACATGCGACAGTCCCGACTTATCTAATTTATGGCAATAAACAATATTTTATTTTAGGTTTTATGACTATGCAGTTGTAGCGTAAAGTGTTATAAATTGTTTTTACCGATCCCTCAGCTAAAAATATTAACCAAAACAACTGGGAATTTTAAAGGCATTTAAAGTAAAATCAGTTTTTTGCGAACCGTCTAGTTTTAGAGTGAAGGGGATTCACCCAAATACGTCTTTAAAAGATATAGATTTAAATTCTTCGCAAGAATCAAAAGAAGTATAAGATTGTATACTGTTAGAAAAAAAATCTATTCACAATCTATTTTCGTTTAGAGTTTCGTTTTAGTTTTGACTTGGAGTTTGGTACATGAAAACGGAAGAAAAATACGATATAATATGATGAAAGGTATAATTTACCTAGATAAATATTTAAGCATATATATTTGAAAAAATATACTATTTTTTTAAACAATAAACCATAAATAAAGGGTTTACTATAACAATATTGACAGTTAATATTAATAAATATTTAGAAAAAAAAAAAAAAATTATATTTACAAACACAGTATGAGTTTTTATTAAAAAAAACAGCAGATGTTTGTAATTCGAGGAAGTACTTTAATTAAAGCAGTTGAAATAAATATGTGTATTATTCATATGTATTTTATTAGTTAAATTAATTTACGTATGCTTTGTGTAGCTTTTTTTTATTTTCGCAAAAATTTTCATACGTTTCATATTATATATCCTGATTTTTTATATGATGATATAAAATGATTAAATAGTACAAAAAACATAAAATTAAAAAATGATCATATTTAACAGTTCATTGGTTATTTTTTCGGTACTTCACTTTAAATAATTGGTATCAAAATTCTCGTTACAGGATTTAGTTAATCATGGATTTTATTTTAAACTACCAAGAAACATGAACATTTTTAAACATCATTTATCATTAGTTGTTTTTAAAATTATTTCTAATTAACTAATAAAAAAAAACTTTATACTTCTGAAAGAAAACGTATTTGTTTTTTATATTAAAAAATCAGAAGAGAAGAAGAGATTTCATCTTGTGATTATAATAAAGTTCTCAATTTTTATATTTATGCACAAAATCTTTAAAAATGTGTATTCAATCAAAATAACTTCAACTTTTTCAACTAACAAAAGTCTTGAAAATTGTAGTAAAAAATAACCCTAACATCTCATTAAAGTAGAAAGTCTTAAAAAACGAGGTACTAAATTTAATTCAACTAAATTTTATATTCAACTAGAAAGTTTTGAACTATGTGTACTCAATGAAAAGAACCTACTTTGTATTCAAGTAAAAAGTCTTAAAAAGTATGTACTTATTCAAGAGAAGTCTTGAAAATTTACTGTAATAAAATAAACTTAATTTTGTATTAAGCCAGAAAGTTTTGAAAGATGTGTTTTTTAGTTTTAATTATGGCGGATGAATGAATATGTGATTTTGAATGATTTTTTATTTTAATTAAAAGATACAGCGCTATTAGCTTGTACACATTTTTAAAGAATTATTTATATACAAAGTTTAGGTTATTTTAATTAAGTACACATTTTTAAAGACATATACAAAGTTGAAATTCTTTACATTATTTTATTTTTTTATTTTATTAATTTATTTAGCTTAATAGCTAATCTTTACATCTAACAAATTTAGTAAACATATATAAAAATATATAAAAAATACATAACAGAAAGAAAAAATATACAATAATAAAGACTTAATATTATAATATTTTATTTCTATATGTACGAAGGTGTTTTTTTATTCCATTTATAAAACCCGTTATATTTTTGCTGTTTCGGATTTCTCTTGGAAGACTATTATATAAATTAAAACCTCCGTACATAATTCCCCTAGCCGTACTCGTTTTCTTATACTTAATTATCTTTAAATTTTCTCTATTTCTAGTATTATATTTATGTACATCTTTATTTCTTATTAAATACTTATTAAAATAGTGTGGTAATATATTATTTTCTAACTTATATATAAATACTAAAACATTCATACTCAATATTTCTTGAACATTCAACCATTCTAATCTATCAATCATACTTTTACAATTAGTTAATCTATTTTTATTTAAGATTACTCTCATTGCCCTATTTTGTAATTTTTGCAACATTTGTTTATCTAATTTATTCAACATATTTAATAGTGTTGCACAATAATTAAAATGGGGCAATATTATACTATTGTAAATTAATTTTTTTGTATTTATACTTAATATATTTCTTAATCTAGATAATAAACCTATTTTTCTACTAATTTTTTTTAATATGTAATTACAATGTTCTTTAAAGTTTAATTTTGTATCAACAATTACTCCTAAATATTTTATATTATCCACTATTTCTATATTAGAGTTATTTATTACTATTTTGGTACTATCATCTAACACATTTTTATAATTAATAAACATACATTTAGTTTTATTCTCATTTAATTTAAGTACATTATTCTTTAACCATATCTCTAACACACCTAATTCATCATTCAAATTACTCACAACTTCTTCAATGTTATCACCCATGCAATAGATCAATGTGTCATCCGCAAATAGATGAACTTTACATTTTCTTACGTTATTAACTATATCATTTATATATAAAACAAACAACAATGGTCCCAATTTAGACCCTTGTGGTACTCCATAATACACTAACCTCTCTTCAGAACATACATTATTTATCTTAACTTTTTGTTTTCTTTTATATAAGTAATTATTAAACCATCTCAAAACTATATCACTTATACCTATACTCTCCAATTTCTTCAACATTATTTCTCTGTCTATTGTTTCGAAGGCTCTCTTGAAATCCAAGAAAACTGCTCCAATGATTTTGTTTGTATCCTTAGCCAACAGCCAATCATTTATCACTACTTGTAATGCAGTTTCAGTGGAATGCTTTTCTCTGAATCCCGATTGTTGTTCACATATTATGTTTTGAGAAGTAATAAATTCCTTTAATTGTTTGATTACTACTTCTTCTATTATTTTTTCTATACACGGTAGCATGTTGATTGGTCTCATTTCTTCAACTTTTTTACTATTTTTTATTTTAGGTATAGGTACAATAGTAGCAATCTTTAAATTTTCAGGCATTTCTCCTAATGAGAGTGCTTTATTTATTAAATAATTTAATTTAGTTCCTATTATTTCCCATGTTTCTTTAATTATATTTATATCTAGTTCATCAGTACTAGTTCCTTTTTTAAATTTACATATTATGTTATGAATTTCATCTAATGATACTGATTTAAATTTACTAAATTTTACAATTAATGTTTTATTATTATATTGTACTAAATTACTAATCCTTGGTATTGAATTTACAATTTCTTCTATGCTCTCAATGTAATATGTATTCATCTTTTCTGCCATTATATAAGGATCTTGATATATATTTCCATTAATTTCCATTTTTATTATGTCGTTTTTCTGAGTTGGATTAATTAATTGTTTTATTGATTTCCACATCTTATTTGGATCATTTTGTATTTCATCTATCAATTTTTCATACCATTTCTTTTTAGCCATTCTTAATACTTTGACTGCCATATTTCTACATTGTGTGTATGTTTTCCATTTTTCATTAAAGACTTTATATTCTATTTGTTCTGTTTTTAATATTTGAAAAATTTTGTATGACTCATCTCTTTTCTTTATAGCATTTTTAACATCATCATTAAACCACGGTTTTGGGTTGTAACGATATTCCTTTTTAAAATTATATTGACTTTTTGTTTTACAATCTACTATATTCTTATAAATTTTGTTCCATATCCTATTAACATCCATATTATCTACATTCCAGTCACATTTTTGTAATTCTAATCTTAATTTATTAAAATTAATTTTTTTAATTATATCAATTTTTTTTGTTTTTTTAAACTTAAGTTCATTATGTTTTTCTATATAAATATATACAATTGAATGGTCAGTTATTCTTGGAGTTGATTTTACTTCACAATAAATTTTTTTGTTGTTGGTAAATACTAAATCTATTAATGTGCTCGATCTATTATTAGTCCTTGTATTTTCTTTGACACATTGTCTTAAACCAAATATATTTGATATTTTTTCTAATTTTGCTGTGTAAAAATCTTCACATTTGTTCCAATTAAAATTCCAATCTCCAATTAAAACAGTATCCAAAATTTGATCAAAACTCCATTCTGCAATATTATTTATAAATTCTATGAATATATTCGGATTACTATTTGGAGATCTGTATGCTATACATAATATTATGGGAATTTTTTCAATAAAAATCTTAACTGTGATAGACCAGTATGTCTTATCTTGATTATTTTTAAATATAGTATTGAATTTTATATCATTTCTAATATACAGTATAACACCTCCTGTATGTCTGGAATTAGAATCACATCTAATTATATTATAATTGCCAATATTTAGTTCAAATTCTTCAATGTCATTTGTGATATGGGTTTCAGTTAACCCTAAAAATATTGGATATTCCTTTTCAGTAATTAATTCTATTTCCTCTTTATGTTTTAAATAACCTTGTGCATTGATTAATATCCCAGTTACTGATTCTTGTTTCCCATATGAACTTGATTTTTTTAATTGCTATACTATATTATATTGTATTTTATTATAGTAATTTTGCTCGTATCTTTTATAAATTGAACAATTTCTATCCATGGAGTTGTGTTCCACATTCAAATTAAGATTTAGTAATTTATTTGCTCTACAGCAATTCACACAGTTTTCTTTTTTGTTGCATTGATTTATTAAATGTTCTTCCTAACCACATTTTATACAATTTTTTTTATTTTTACATTCACTGGCTTTGTGATTATAACCATAACAGTTATAACAACGGTATATGAATATGTCTTCATATACTTTACACCTATCCCATTCAATATTTAATTTGCCTACATCCATTATATTTTTAAATGTCGTAACATCTACTTCAATAATAGCATCATACTTATTAAATTTGTTTTTTTTAATATGTTTTACTTCTAAATAACATTTGTTTTCTTCTACACATGTGTTTTGTTTCATTATACACTTTTTTAGTTGATCATATTTTAATTCTTCAGAAATTCCAATTATTTTTATTTTTGGTTTCTTTAAATTTCCTACTTTTATATTATATTTATCTCCTAGTTTTTTTACTGCATCTGTCGTAATTTTCGATGCATCTTCTTTACTATCACATGTAATTATTATACCTCCTTTGCTTATTGGTCTTATATTTTGTATTCCAACTTCTAATTCTGTTGGTTTAATTAAATTTTTGCAATCCTTTTTTGTCTGCTCTATATTTTGCAAATTTTTAGGTATAATTATCGCAATATCTTTTCCTTTTTTTACGATTTCCGAATAATGTTTCTTTTGCATTTTATTTTTAATAATATTGTTATTTAAATTTAGTTTATCCTTTATATTATAAACATCTTTTCTAACTTCATTTAATAACTCAATTATTGAGTTATTATTTTCATTTTTATTATTTACATCGTCCCTATTAGTTTTTAATACATCTAATAAATGTTTATACATTATATCAAATGTATTAGTTATAATGGTTTTTTTTTCTTTTGATAATATATTACCATTTGATAATAATACATTTAATTTTGTTTTTAATTCATCCATTTCTTTTATTCTATTTTCTGGCGTAATTACGCCCGCTATATTCACGCCGCTATCGGCCATTTTTTTTTTATGTAACAATACTAATTATTTCTATCTTATACTATTTATATATTATATTAATCAATCTATTTATACTATTTATTAAATTGTGCTACTTACGCGCAAATATCTGCCGGTTTTCACCTCCAAAGGGGTTGGTTACCACAATCTTGGCTAATTGCACGGCAGACACATGCACATACGATGAACACAAACAACTAACTCTAACATATCCAAAAGCATTTCAACTTTGTATGTCTTTAAAAATATGTACTTAATCAAAATAACCTTAACTTTGTACTTAAATAATTATTGTAAAATGCATACAAACCAATAGAACCTTATATTTTTATTAAAATAAATAATCATTCAAAATCACATATTTATTCACACTAATTAAAACTAAAAAACACTAGCCCACAATCTAAACATTCTAAGCGTTTTTCAAAGTTATACCTCGTAAAATATTATCATATCAACTTAAAGCTTCTAAAGATCCCTAAGTTTGAAATCTATGTACTGTATAATATTTTTTTAATAAGTAAAAATAATATTTAGATTAAATATAAATAATAATATTTTCTGTCTAATTTTATAAAATACAACAATATTTAAGCAGTTCATAATTATTTTTTTTTTAAATTAAATTATGTTCCATAGGTAATTAATATAGATAACCTTCGGTTAATTTATACTACCTAACGCATTGTACTAATTTGCATTAATATATAATACAAATGTAACTATGTTATCATAGTCATATCTCATCTGACACACGATACCATATATTGTATTTAACCGTCTAAATTTCTAAATGACCACACAAGGATGTTTGCCATGAATGCGACGAGAGCGCCGTGGGAAACGACGTATCGAGCGAGCTTTCGATAAGGACGTGAGTGGATATCTTGTCGGATTTCATTACTTCCTGCCTCGTTCTAAACGAGCAATTTCCCCCAGGACCAGATTAAAGCGCACTCGTATTTATCGATCCTTAAAATTTCGAGTCCTCCACTTCGATCTTTTGTTATCGGCACCTTGATTAACTCGCTTGGGTAAACCGACAGAAATATAATTGATAAAAAAATAGTACGTACACTTTACTAAAAAAATATTACAAGCTTATTAGGCTATTTTTCTATAGTAACTAAAAGATAATCATGCGCCATTTACAATAAAGTAATTGATCCGACAAAATAATAACTTGCCACTAATATAAATATTGGACCTACAGTAAAGAAGACATTTTATTTTAAATTAGCTTTCATACACGGCTTCGCCGTTGTTTGTTCCTAACACTTATATATTGTCAGAGTAAATGACAAATTGCTAGAAATTTTTTCCCAAATAATTTGCTGAACATTGTATGTATAAAGACTATGATGACAAACAGTAACTAAAAAGTTGCTTAAGCGCGTGTTAATAAAGTATCTACCTGCATATTTTTTAACAGTTGAGCTGTCTAAAAAAATTGCAGCAGAATATTCTATACATAAATCATATCACAAATGTTTAGAAGTTGAGACAGAAAAATAGGAAAATAAGAGATGAAGTCTAACGGTTTAGAATCATGTCTTATTTCCTGCTAGCCTCGAGTCAATGTCGTTCCAGTAATGTTAAACCAGATTTAAATGCATTTATACTTACTGATCCTTAAAATTTCAAGTTCTCCATTCTGCTCCTTTGTTATCGGCACCGTGTTTAACTCGCTTCGATTCACCTACAAAAAATATAATCGTAAAAAATACTAAGTACTACTATTCTAATATGGTATCTTTTTAATGGATAATTGGAACGAGTATTTCAAGCCCGGGGCAGAGCCCCCGCTTTATCTACAGATGCGGTCCCTACGTTTGTACGGCCTATCTTATTTATATAATGAAACGGCAGTGCGATAAAAAAATACAAGTACTGGTTTATGAGCGGAATTAATAAAAACTATACATAACGTAACCGTTACTATGTAAATTAATTATGTAACAAAAAATTGGGTTAAGAAAATAAATTAGTATTAAATAATACGCCATACATATTTTATACATTTCTTCATGAATGGGTTAAATAATTAATTACTCTCTGATACAACACTTTTTAAATCCATTAATTTAACTCTCGAAAGACAGTTTAATTACTGAATTGACGTTGGAGCACTGGAGTTCTAGTACAAGATAAATTTTATATGAGTATTTTTTCTGTGAAACGCGGTTAAAAATCTCAAACAGCAAACTTAAGAGAATATTATAAAAAATGAAACCGTCGAATTTAAAGCAGATTCATCCCATGCTTTTTCCAACTGTTTCCAAATATGAATAAGTGTACGAATGTAAATGGAAATTACTCACTGGGAATTTTATTGTCACATCTAGTAGTTTCCTATGTCATAATATAAATTTCTATAAACCAAGCTTTTAAAATCATATACCTGTGGCGATTAAAATGCAAAAATATTATTGCTAGAGTTCCCAGTAATATAAGATCATATAATAATTTTCCTATTGCAATAATAATTAAATACTGTCTTTTAAAAACTGATAATATCAACTTTATTGTTTCAATCTATATAAAAAAAAACTTTCTACATGTTGACTTTTTAATAGACTTAAAAATACGTTTGGTCCTTCTAGAATAAATTTTAAAAAAAACACCATTTGGATAAAAACTGTCTAAAAGTATATAAGCAAAATGTTATATAAATAGTTGTTTGCAAACTTGTAAAATCTGAATATAAAGAATTTGCAAGATAATATCAGGACAATCAAATACAACTTTTGAGAAGTATAGCAGTTGTTTCTTCATTCTCGCATAAGTACTCTATAAATAAGTATTATGTCACTAATGACCTACCTTTATTTATTTTATTTTAGGTTCGAAATTATGACAGCTTTTAAGGCATATAAACTATCAAAAATTTATTTAGATTAATAAAAAAAAGCTTCGATGATTTTTTAAATGATTTAAATTCGCATGGTTTTTTACAAAAACACCAAAAACGTTTTGGTCTGTTTATAAAAAAATGCCAGAAGGCATTTATATTTTTAAATATATATTTAACTAATACATATATTACAAAACATATATATTTTGCTGTAAATTTTTTTTTAATGGCTGCAATTAAAAAAAAACTAGGTTATGCTAGTGAATATATAATATTAATTCGACATATTTAAAAGGTTTATGAAAATCTGATATAAACATCAACTAAAATTCCCAAAATTTCTTAAATATGTTTTTATGTGATGATGATTTATTAGAATATATTTAACACAATACAGTCCGTCCAAGATGTGAACGCTCATCGACACAGTATTGGTGAGAAATATAATAGTGTGACCATGTGAAATTACACGTTCAATTAATTTAATAATTAATGTAAAATATCACTTTCTTCAAGCAATAATGAACATCAAATTTTTTATGATGCATGAGTGATGCATTGGGGAAACATGTTAAGTCACGATGGTCTTAATTTAATTGAAATAAATAAAAAAAATTAATTGAAATAAATAGTAAAATATAATTAAAAATAAATTTGAACGAGATTAGAAATAATTCATTATCATAAGTAAGCTGTACCAATCAATTATGTCATTTATTACAATCATAATTTGTACACAAGTTGAACTATTGCTTAAATTAAATCAATCCAAAAGCTATTACCATTACAATTACTTTATACACAAGTGACCTAATATGTACAATAAAAACAAAGCAACAAGTTGCGCAATATAAAACAAACTTACTAATCAGTTAGTCACATAAAAATTAGACCTCAATACATATTTGTTTACCATTTACTTTAACAGTTGCCCGATTCGTATAATTACAGTCAAATTTAACTGGGTCGCATCAATCAGCATCGTAAGCAGACAATCCTGTTATCTCCTACAAATCAAAATGAAATGAGAAACAACAATTAATTTAATTATTTATTTAACTAAGTATCTCAGGCGAGCGAATTCTGATAACTGCCAACCTTTAACTTGAAACAAACTATAATAATAAAAACACTCGAAAGATAAAAATGGGAACGAGAAGATAGCGGCATGGGTATTATAAAACTAAATCGATTGTTCAATATCATATAATACATAATGGTACTTTGGAAGTGGTAGTTTTAGGTGTGCTTTTGAATAGAATTCGTTCGGTGTATGGCAGATGGTGTTCAGGTAGATATAATTACCTTTGGAAGGTAATCCGTGACCATGGATACTCTGGTCTAAAATATGAAATAACATCTCGGTTATTATTATACTGCGTCCGGTGTGGTGCCATAATAGCCAATCAGTCTTGTAGCAACATTGGTTAACCAGACCGTGTCTGTCTAATGGTCTCGTATCGATCACGAGCGTTTCGTATCGTCAGATTGCGGTTTACCAATGTGGGACAGGTGATATTGAGTGTATGCATAGTGTTGAAAAACACATTGAAGGACTATCGAATTTTGGACAGAGAGTAATAAGCTAATAACAGTAATAGCATTCGGATATAGAGGTTTATCTATCTTTGATCAACTCTTTCTGATTTGTTTTCTACCTAATATAGTCAATCTTTAGAAGGTCAGCAATTCCCTTGTCGCCTCAATCCTATGACACAACGTCGAAAGAAATAAATAAGAAACCATGTTTAAAATAAATACATAAATCAAACTAAAATGTACCATATGATTTTACATCGTGATCATTCCGTCATTAGTAAGCTGGCGGTATACTATTACTATTGTCAGAATAAAATTAATTTATCTCAAAAACAATGCAAACCAGTAAAAAAATAATGTACAATTACAATGTTAACCTTTACAGCCATCTGATGTAATAAATAATAATACAGAAAAAAACGTCTGAAATGTCGATTTAATAGGAACGTCAATTCAACTTTTTTCAGTCAGTGGTCGTTTTTTAATATTTCGATTGTACATAGTACTTCATTTACCGACATGCATTTTTCTGGCCAAATTCAAGAGAGCGGCAAATGCCATTGACTGCCCCTCCCCCTCCCCTCCACAAATAATGTCCCTGCTTAGAATCAACGTCAAAAGCAACAAAATCGTGCCGTCGCAATTTAAACGCTCGGTTATTCTAGCATGCATAATAATACTTTTTATAAGTCAAATAAAGCATATCTAAACCAAATTTTGACCAATAGGAGAGCGCAAAAAAAATTATTCCTTCTCAGAAGTGTCACGTCAAAAGCAATAAATTCGTGTCGTCGCTGTTTAAACGCTCGTTTATCTAGTGTGCATAATAACATTATTTTTAAGTCAAATAAAGCATATCTAAACCAAATTTTGACCAATAGGAGAGCACAAAAAACAATTATCACTTCTCAGAAGTCAAAAATCCACGTCAAAAGCAATAAAATCGTGCCGTCGCCGTGGCAGTGGGAACGCTCGTTACCGAGCGTTCCCACTGCGACGGCGTCGACACGCTCTTATTGCTTTTGACGTGAATTTTTGACTTCTGAGAAGTGATAATGGTTTTTGTGCTCTCCTATTGACCAAAATTCGGTTTGAAAATACTTTAACCAATGCTCTAATATCAAAATTCCGTAGTAATATCAGTAAGGATAGCTATCGTGTTTTTAAAACATAGTGTAATAACCAAATGCAGACAAACTATAGACGCCTGTCTGTACTTCTTCTTTTATTTATTTTCCCCTGAGGGTTGAGTTGGCTTAGTTTGTATTTTGAACTTGACATAATAAAAATTCTAAGATTGGAATTAGTTTTGGAACTTTCATTAGTTCAAGTTGGGTTTGGTTAGCTCGTGTAGGTTAGGTTTGGGTTTGAACAACAAGTGGACGTTTCGCAACTGTCAAATTGAGTATCATTGACATTTTAGAGAAGCATATTAGCGCCTATCAGCTAAATCATATTTTCGCTTGTAGAAATATATATCTACCGGTGAAAATGTATTTGAACTTCACTAGTGAAAGTATACATTCACTGTAAGAAGCATGTAAATAAATAATAATAAGTATGTAAATTTATATATTACTATGTATGAAAAAATTGAGATCATATAACTTTACTAGCACTTACCGGATAAATTATATTTTCACTGCTAAAAAAATATATTTACAGGTGAAAATGTATTCTAAAATGCTATTTCTGAAATGACATATTTAAAAAATATATTTTCGGGATAAATTTGAGACTGTTTCCTGCAGATTTTATTTAGGAATAATCCAAAAAAATTGGTTTAGAACCAGGACGTCTTTCCAGCTTTTTACAGAGGGGGGGGGCAAAAGTTAGCTAGTTAGTGGTAATTTTTTTAATATTTTGATTTCATAAAAATTCATAGCATTTTATTAATTGAAATGCATTTTTCTGGTCAAATTCAAGAAGGATAGAATACCCCCGCCTGCTCCTCCCCCCAAATTATGTCTCTGAGTTTCAAAAACTTAATAATTAATAAATGTCAATTTCAGTTTCTTTTTTGTTTATTTTTTACGTATTAATTAACGCTTCTATATTTAGCTATAATATTTTTACTTGAAGTTATTAAATTGCCCGTTAATTTATAATCTAACTGGCTTCGCTTGGAAATATTCAAGATATACAAGATACGTGTTCTCTTCAAAATAGCCTTCATTAGATATAATACATTTATATAAGCGATTTTTAAATACGCAAGAAATTGTGAAATGCACTTTTTTATCTAGTCTTTAGATCACTTTTTTTGATCGCATACGTTTGACCCTCTATATCTGCAGAAACAGAGTTGCAGTAAGATGGCTGCGGCATCAGGATGATGTCATTCTTAACCAAAATGATTGTCATTATCTTCGGATTGCCTAAAGCAAACGGCAAAAAATTGGTAAGGATTCGTAGTAGATTATTCCGTTATAATCAGAGAAAATAATAATGAATAATTTATGTGCGGATTTGGCTTCAATACATTTGTTTAACTCTCCACAGTTATTTGTGAAAACTACTATTATCTTTAAAGATAATTATGAGGTTTAATTGAGTAGCCTTACTTAAAAACACTAGATACATACAAAAAGGAGTTCTTAAATATTCGATATTTTCAAATATCAAATAGTACTATAAAAAATAAAAATTATGAAGAATTAAATGATACAAAAAAACTATACTATTAAATTTAATTTAAAAATGTATTGATCTTAAAAAGTTTTAAAACAATCAATATTAGTCATAGCTGCACAATATTAAAACTGAAAATTTATGAAATTTCAGTAATTACAAAGTGTATTTTTATTTTCTTCATTGTTTTGATTGTCGGCTATTAGTAGTAGTAATGGCTACGGCTTTTAAATATATATAGATAAACACAATTAAGCTATAGATAATGCAGTGGTACATCAATGAAAAAAATGACTACCTGCACTGTTGTAATATACAAAATAATACTCAACTGTGTTTTTTAAGTTGATTGGTTTTTGGTATTTATAGAAACCAAAATTTTTTAAATATTTTAATACAAATATATACAAAGTGAAAGAATATATTTGGTATTAGAGATTCTAATACAAATCGGTATGTAGTAGTTGAGTTTAAAATAAAGCAATTGGCCACGAATATTTATATTTTACCATTATAAATTGCTAAAGAGAATGTATTTTATTGAAAAGTAGACATTATATTTAAATTTAAAATACGAGGTTCAGTTTGTTATTTTGTAAAAATATTACATGAAATCATAAATTGGTTACAGTAGTTAAAATATGGATAACCGTAATTATTATTACAATTTTTATATAACACAAAAGAGAGAAACTTTAATGGCATTTCAATTTATTTAATTCGCTTTAAAATAATAATCAAATTGAACAAAACATAATTATTTAATCTCTAAATGTTGATCTAATATTATAACATATTTCTAGCCTTTCAATAGTCATACGATTTATATATATAAATTAAATCCATTTTATTTTTTAACCTTTATTTATACCCACATTTTTATTAAATAATGCATATAATGCATATATTATTAAATAATGATGTAATATACATCTTTCTATATCCTAATATTAATTAATCATTAAAATTCAATCTCAATATTATATTTGCGTTTTAAAACCGGTGCTTTACATTTAAATAACACTATAGAATTGTATATTGACAATCACTGATCATTATAAGTGCAATTAAGTTGTTATAAACTACAGCAATATGATTATAAATATATTTAAATGCTTTACGATCATTGACACCTTGACAATTGAGACATTTAGATCAGTGTTTCTCAACATTTGCCCGAAGGGATTGACAAGGCAGCTGCCAGACTGTACATTAAATTCTCGTTATTTTGTATTTAACTTTTATGTTGAATAAAATTAAATATTCATTTTATTCCCATGAAACGTAGGATATACTATAATTGATCAATTAATATATATTCTTTAGTACACATGCATATCATTAAATGTGCTAGGTATTTATATTTATAAAATAACCATCTATTTTAATATAAAAATAAGTTAATTTTACTTATAATAATAATAATAATAATATAAATACAAAAGTCTGCCGTAACATTTTTAAGTTAAAAATTTCACGAGAATCGAGCACAAAACATAAAAGTGGCGTAGCGTTGAAATTGAATTTTAAATGAAAGGATACAACCAAAGCCCGTGTTGCAATTGTGTAAATTTGTTCTGTCATTCAAGCTCCTTTCTTCAGAAACCCAACGTATAGAATTCACAATACGTTTCGTATTATCATTGTCCGATAAGGAACAGACCGGTAACAATTAATTATATCTGGCCGCAAGACGAATCATGTCTTAGATTTTCACGGAACTATACATCTACAATGAACGGATCGATGCAGTGATTGAGTCGTGGAATAGATAGGTATACAAGATATAGTATCAGTAGGGGATAGTATAAAAAGTATGTCGGTGTATATAAATTGAACGTGTATAAAAGGCTTTAGAAAATTCCCATTGGGTCGAGTCACGTATTGTTTTGATAGAACCAAACCCAAAGATGCACGAGGTGGATGCACACAGCACATTACCAGACCAGAACACTCAAAAGACCATTGCTCATTGGAATGACTGTGGAACAAAGAATAGCACTGGCTATTGTGGTAGAATATGGGATAGGCAACATTTTTATATAAAAAAAATATATAAATAATCTGATAAGCTATATCTAATCTAAGCTTCATTCATACGTTATTTATCTAGTTAATCTTGTCTTATCTTGATTGCAGGATACGCATCACTCAAGAACAGCAATTTTAATGGGTATATATGTACATAAAATTTGTGGTGTGCGTTTTCCAAGAACTGATAAATAAACGCGTCTAATATTTATATATTGAAGCTTCTGATCTCCGATATATCATATAGCTACGTATTAATTAATACTGACACTTCAAAGCCAAACGTAGTGATTATTTCCAATTTATATAATAAATCTGTTATCAAATAATCATAATCACTGAACGCAATACTTAAAAATGCTTTAAAACATCTGACTATTTCTAAAGAAAGTATATGAGGATGAAGAAAGACAACATTTTTGCGAGAAAAGAGACAGGCAGTGAAATTAAAAAACATAAATCACATAGCTTTTTATGCTTCCTGTAATATTGACAATTATGGAGTTTAAGAATACACTGTAGGGGCTTCAACCATCTGCACTAGAGGTCATTCTAACGAACATTTTAAGCGGACGAAAACAAGTCTCGAAAATTAGACCACACGCAGTATTTTCACAACAACAAAAAAGAGATCTCGTGACCAGGGCACCCGAGAACGAATCCGGGCCCTTGAAAAACAATGATTCCGGGCCTCATGGCAAAAATGTCATTCTGTATATTTTTAACATCGTAATATAATTTCTTGAATTAATAATAATAATTACGAGCTAACGAGATATATTTTCTAAACTGATATTTTATGGGAAATATTTCAATTAGGCGTTAAAAATATCTACTCATATTATTTAACTGAAAATTAATCGTGCTCAGTGTTGCCATATTATAAATTTCCAGTCCAGGTCAAAAGCAATAAAATCGTGCCATCGGAGCGAAAACGCTCAATTACGAGTGAGAGTTGAATAAAGTACATCTAAACCGAATTTTGACCAATAGGAGAGTGCAAAAAACAATTATCCCTTCTCAGAAGTCAAAAATCCACGTCAAAAGCAATAAAATCGTGCCGTCGCCGTCGCAGTGGGAACGCTCGTTACCGAGCGTTCCCACTGCTACGGCACCGACACGATTTTATTGCTTTTGACGTGAATTTTTGCCTTCTGAGAAGGGATAATTGTTTTTTGCGCTCTCCTATTGACCAAAATTCGGTTTGAATATGCTTTAATCAGCCCTCTTATATTAGAAGTCCATAATAATATAGGTAAAGATTGCTATAATATTTTTAAATCATAGTGGAATATCGAAATGCAGACAGATTATCGAGCAATATGTGAGATACGATGTCTATCTGTACTTATTCTGCCGCTTATTTTCTCTTGAGAGATGAGTTGGTTTAGTTCGCATTTTGAACTTGCTCTAATAAAAATACCAATACTATAATTAGTTTTAGAACTTTCATTAGGTTAGGTTTGGATTTTAACAGCAAATGGACGTTTCGCAACTGGCAAGTTGAGCTTTATAGACATTTTAGAGCAGCATATCAGTTAAATTATATATATATATAGGAATATATATTTACTGGTGAAAATGTATTTAGACTATACTAGTGAAAATATAACTTCACCAAAAAATACACATCGGACATAAATAAACAATGATAAGTATGTAAATATATGTATATATATATTACTACAAATATAAAACTTGAAATCATAAAAATTAGCGCAAGGAAAGTGTTGCCAGAGTACCGCGCAACTCCAGAGTTGCTAACTGAAATCAACCCCAACAATAGCAATTTTTTTTGTGTTATTGTTAATTTTATCGTGACAACTTGCTTATCATTTTCGGTTATCAAAAATGTAAGCAACGTTGTTTTTATACCAATTTTTTTACCTAATTATTCCAAATCTCAACTTTGAATCAATATATGTATATATAATGTTTCATCATATACGATACGATGTAGTCAAATTTAAATATCTTTATAAAAAGTGAATCAATCAATTTTGTCGAAAGTTTTAGACATTGTATATTTTATAATAGCGTAAAATTTTACATAATAAACAATTGCCTTATTTTTGTGCTAAAATAATTTTAAAAATACCTAATTTTTGTATTTAACATATTCTAATATAGAATTTAAAATTAGTGTAAACTATTATTTTCATTGTGTATATTTACATTTTTGAGTGTACTATTTTTTATTGAGGAGAAGAACAATTTATTCGTTTCAACACTATTTATCAAGAGTCAGTGGACAAATACAGAGCATTAGAGCAAATGAAACTTTTTTTTAATAAATACTAACAGTAATAGTTTTAGTAATAAATAAAATAAAATAAACACGTAGAGCAAAGCAAGGATTATAATAGATAAAACTACAAAAATGGTTGAAATGGTTATCAAATAATAATCCTGACTACCGTATCTAAAGAACACTAAGCCAATACTGCCCTATGTACTTACACATACCGGTTGTATCCCTCAGGACGTACGGCAAATCACATGGCAGAAATTTAAAAGCACGCTTAATCAAAAATCAAGTTTAATCAAAATTATTGCTGTATAGATATATACTAATTATATATTTTTTTCGATTAGTGTTTGACGAATTTGAATTTGATAAATATTTTACAAACAGAAATATTTTTAAGAGAGTAAAATATATGAATATAAGACTCTTTTTATTCAATATAACGATCAAATTTTTGATGATCATATAAATATAGATTTTACTGAGCAACATTGTCTAGATATAATAATTTATAAATTAATATTCGATGCACTCAAAAAATGATTTTTTTCGTAATCTTGTATTAAAATTTATAATTTATACATTAATTATATTTTACTACAAACAGTTTTTATTTGAGTTTTTTTATTAAATATTTTATTATGTTAACTCGATTAAATTATGTGAAAACTCGAACAACGGCCATCGCGCTTCTGAAATATTCCCAAAGGAACAAAAACACTTCAACGTTCCAAATACAACACAAAAGGCAATGAAATAGTTTCACGTATTAAATAATACATCACAAAAAAAGTTTACAACCCCTCACGTACGGCCATTAAAATGGTTTTATTTCAATCGACTATTGTTGCAGATATCACAATGAAGTGATTTTTTCTGTTTAGCAAAAATATTGCGTACCTCGATAAGGAATCCTCGAAATAATCCTACACTATGTACGGACTATTTTTTTTATATTGAAAGCACATGTCGATCATTGATTTTTTCTTCCATCCGAACCGATTCGTTTCGTCACGGAAGGGTTTTTGTGAAACTCGGACAACAAAAGGTAAACGAAATGAAAAATTCAATCACGAGGGGATGCAACCCCTCGGACCGCGAGTTTGACACGAATATTTTTTTACACCCCATAATCAATTTGCTTTCGAAATAATGGAGGCGCGGACACAATGGGACTTTTAAACAGTCGAGTCACACTACAAGTTGTGTAAAAAAAACGCCAAAGACCGACTTTTTTCAATGGTAACCATATTTGATATTCTCATATGTGTGTATTGAAAGTCAGGTCAGAATCCCTGGCATGTCTGAGAAACACGCGAGAATTTCTAAATCGTGATCTTTAGACCTCAAACGCAATCTGATTGACCTTTCCAGTATAGAACCAGCACGTCAATCATGAAGAAAAGCGGCTTATCTCCTTTACTATTAAATTGTCAATATAATCTTACATTTCAGAATTGAGAGTCGCATTTCACAAATAGTAGTATAATATAATATAAATAAAATGATTATACATCTTTTTATAATTGAATAAAAATAATTTTAAGAGAGAAAGAAAGTAAAAAATTTACGTAAACATTTTATCATGATTAAATATTAATTCTATTAAATCTTATTACATTACATTTACGTGCTTTATTGTAAATATTTTTTTCTATTTAATTATGCGTATTTCAAAAATTCATTCTTTAAAATATATATTATTTCATAGTCAAATTGTCTATCAAAATCAGTAATACGTCTTTTTTTATTTGATGAAATTTAAAATATCTATAAAACATGTTTACAATTTACTTATATATGCACCAGATACAATAAAACATGAATATATATGATATAATATGATGCAGTGCGGATGAATATAATAAAAATATTCAATAATAAAATATCTTCCAGGTGTGCATGAGATCAAAACCAGTTTTTACTACAAAATTATAATACATACATAGAGTCATTCAATCGAATAATCGTTTCATTAAATTACTGCTTCTTGTATTTTTTTCACCACCTTTTTAAAAGACATCTGCTCACCCTTGTTATTGAAACGTGTTGATTAAAGAAAAGGAAATGTAAAGTGTTGTTTTTACGTACTGTAAACCTACGAGGCCAGGTGTTGATAGATTACATTTTTTGATTGAAAAATTTAATCCATGGGCGAGTTGGTAAAAAAATAAGATTGTCGATAAATTATCGGAAGTTAACCTGTTTTTTGTTGCTGCGCAATTAGATTGATAAACAGTTATGACTCGAGTTTATTGAATATTGCTTGCAATCGACTAAATCGGATAATTGAACGTTTCGTGATATACATGCGAAACAATTTGCATGCTGTAATCACAATTACAGCAGCGTTTCCTAAACATATAAAAAAACTTGGAACTGGACTGGTTTGAGAATGGTAAACATTACACGTAGTAAAATCACATATATAAAATTTAATAAGCATCTTGAAGTTGCTTATATCTAACCATTGTGAACCATAAATAAATTATTTAACTACTCAATAATAAAAAACATATGTAACGATAATATCTAGAATTTTAGAGTGCATCTTTTCGAACCGTTTCAGTAAGATTTCTGTAGAAACAATCAATACAATATTTTGATAGCCAATAGTAAAATATATGTTTAACCTTTGGTATTTTAAAAGCATCTGTCATGCCCAATAAAATTTTATATTTTCAGAAGCCATTTTAAAGGATTTGATGATAAAATTTCCATTCATTTGTTTCATTCGAGATACTCAGAGATACTTCTATCAATATTTTACGGTAAAAAGATTTAATAATTCCTAACCGTTTTACCTGGATTGTCAAATTACTAAAATTCGTCGTAAAACAGTTTTTGACCAGTCTGTTGATTATTTAAAAAAAATCTTATTATTTTATACATATATTAGTATAATACAAGCTGTGATAAGATTTATTACCAATAATTTATTTTTAACTTTAAAAAAATATAAATATATAAAACTTGTAGTTTCGCCACTTTACTTACAAAATGTAATCCAATTCGGTTTACGTATGATAATATGATTTTTAAAACTAAAATAGGAGAGTGAGAGAAACTTGCCTTAGCATTTATATTTTCCCTATATGTGCCATGTTCTCGGAAGGCATTTGGAATTATGAAGTTTGGCTTTCAACTCAAGTTTTCACACTCGGTCTGCAAAGTTTTCAGATTTTTTCAAAGCCTTAAAAGTCTACTTCACACTGCTTGCAAGTGTGACCTAGTTGCGACTAATGGATACACGCCAGCAGGCTGAATATTAAAATTCAAAGTCTTCTTGAAACTATAATAATCAATATTTATAATTGCATATATACATTGTAGCGTTTAAGGCCACAGACGGTATGATTGTAAGTACCCAGCAATTATTAGAGCATTAAGATTAAGTCAGAACGTGCTCAAGTACTTACACGACCGATCTTGGTCGTTGGACAATTTATTTCATTACCTTTAAATCATTCAAACAAGGGTCTTACTCAATGTCAATAATACTATCTTATATATAATTGTTCTAAGCCGTCGTCGCTTCCGGACGCGCATAACTTTCAATGAAACATTCTCCGTTCAATTCTATACTCTGTAAATCGTATCGCTTTGTATTAACGGTGTGTAACAATACACGTAAACAAAGGAAATATATTTAATTATAATAATAAATAATAATAAAAATTAAAATTGAATTTGTTCCGATTGATTTTCGAGCCGCCGGTAATGCGTTCTGTTGTTTCGACCAATCAAAAATAAGCATTCAAATATTCAAATAGCGTCGACCAATGAAAAATAAGCATTCAAATTCAAATAGATAGTACCGTGACAACACTTTTAAATAATTATTATTTAATAATAAAATTTTGCTACGCGACAATAATTTTCATTAATTCGTCATTTGACTGAATAAAAATTAAATATATACATAATGTGTTGAGGATTAGAAGAATACATTGATTAAACTAGATAAACAATCATAAAATAATCTTCGTAATGAAATTTTCAAATTTTGAATTCCCGGCGACGGGCTCCGAGGCCTAAAAGTGAGTTTTTGCTTTTATAAATAATCGGATTGCAAATTAACTAGGTGTGTTATAACTATGAGAATTAAATATATACATAATGTGTTTAGGATAAGAAGAATACATTGATTAAATTAGATAAACGATCATAAAACAATCTTTGTAATGAAATCTTCAAATTTTGAAATCCCGTCGCCGGGCTCCGAGGCCGGAAAGTGAGTTTTTCTTTTATATTACATTATCATTGCTTTCCGATGTAATAAACATATACGTTAGATTTTAAGAATTTTAAATTAACCAGTTATGTTTTAAACATGAACGTGTAATATATCCTTAGTATGTGAGGATTGAAAGTTAATGTCGATCAAATCGGCGCTGTCGGACAGCTTATAAATGTGTAGTTTCTTGGATGTTATCTAATAAACGACATTTTACAATGATTATAAATATGTGATTGCATACCTGGAATAATCGATAGCCAAAATATCTAAGAGTGGGTTATTTTTAATTCCGATGTGGCAAAATAGGTACAATTTTTGTTCTGTGCCATCATTCCTCTTTCTGAATAGCCAAATTTAAGATATTCAGTTACATCAAACTTATGTAGTATGTTCTTTATAAAAAGATAATACTTGCTGACAGTGACTTCAACATGAGAAGATTAACTCTTTGTTTATATATACCAATTCTACGTTGTAGCCATATAGGTCATCAAATTGTTCCATCATTGCTTCTGAAAAATAATTAAAAAACAATAAGACTCCTATCAAGAGTAAACATTGAACACATTATTACTACTAATATAATCCATAAATTAAATTTAAACGACAACCAAAGAACACAATTGATGGATGTACTGTAGAGGATTAAACACGTAGATTGGCATCTTTTCATCTTCTACAAAATTGTCACAATATGTCATATATTTTTTATTATTACTAGCATTGTAATATGTTTAATTAACTTCGGTATGTATACCTTTAATTGCCAAATCACCGCTGTTTGTCTTTTAATATTAGATCCTGGAAAGTCAATAGTAATTTTGTTAGAATAACCGTGTTATATTATTCATTTATAACTAAACACTTACTGGCACACCCGCAGTTTATAGTTTTGTCTATAATTTCAAATGCTGCATCACTTGAATCATCTTCAATTGTCACTTTGTAACAAATATGCCGCGATTATAACATATTTCTTGCCAGATGTGACAGAGAACTGTCAAAGCAAATTTGGGAAGTCCCGCGCTTGAGTACGAACTAAATAGATTTTAACGAGCGAAATTGATTTTAACGAGCGAAATTTATTTTAACGATTTAAATTGTATAAAATTTATTAAAATATGTATAAAAATCATCAAATACAAAAAAAAATGTTTTTTAAAATATTTTGTTAGTTTATAGATTTAAAATATAATATAAATAATGTGGATATGTATTAGCTTCTCTATACAGAAAAAATATGTACCTAAATTTTGGCGAACGTTGGCAATTTAAAGTTTTAGTTTTTAGAGAATTTTTAAAACTTTGCTTTAAAAAATATTTTCAATAAAAAGGGGCAAAGTTTCAAAATAAGTACTATTCATTACCAACCAACTACTAAGCGCACAGTATTGCAAAAATCCCTCTTACTGACGCCTTTGAAAGTAAACTACACAAAAATGTATAACACTAATTTAAATATTTTTTAAATTATAATGTTTCGGAATAAAATTTCAAGATTTATTCAAAATATTTTTTTCAACATTAAAAATATTTTCTATTTTATTATGGATTTTAAATATTAATAATTTATTATAGATTTCAAATATCTTTAGTTTATTATTAATTTTAAATATAGTGAAAACTTTTTACACTCATTAATTATTAAAATATATAATGCTGCGCAGAAAAACATTTACTTTAAAAAAGATGTAAATCAAAATATTTTTTAATCAAAAAAGACAAAATTTTCAAAATTATTAATATTTTTAAAGCGCACTTTTGGTCTGAAGAAACAGATTAGGTTCTTGATATTTTTAGTTTATTGTTTCTTTATAATTAGTAAATGTAATTAAAAACTGACTTTTATTTTTACACATAAATCATAGAAATATTTTTTTTAAATTATAAAGTAACTTATGGTGTCACCAAAAAACTTTTTTATTACGAAAATTTAAATTTATGATAAAAATGTGTTATGCAGCGTTGAAACTGGCACTCAAACACCTAAAATACGCTAAAACACAATCAATGACTTATAATCACTCGCATTGCACCAACTATATATGATCGATTGTGTTGTTGCGTTAGTAAGGTGTAACAAAATATTTTTTCATATCAGTAATATTTTTGAGCGGATGTGTAGCCGATGCTATTTATTATTATTATTTATTAAACTGTAAACCTACTTTTAAATGATACAAAATGTTACGTTTCAATAATATTTTTTATGTTGAAAACATTTTGATATTTTTTGTTTTATTAATATTTAGTAAAGTTACAAACCTATTTTAAAAAATAATACAACGAAATCTCTTTGTAACGAATACCGAAATAACAAAATTCCCAGTATAACGAATCTTTAATTTGTCCCCTAAAAACTTGCATACAAAATGTTTTCATTATAACGAAGACTAATCTCAGTATAACGAAATATTTTGATCCGAATTTAAGAATGACGTTGCAACTTTACACAATATTTCTCCACATTCAGTTCGTCCTTGACTTGGTGTGTGACAGATGTGTTCAAAAGCAATATTTACAGGTGTTTCGCTGACCCTCAAACTTTTATTATAAAACATTTTTTTCACAAATTTTATTGTGTTTCATACATTTTCCTTAAACAAGGACAAAAAACGATCTGTCAACCTTATAAGAGGTTATTTTGATGCTGTAGTAATGTAGTAATTTAAAATAAAATAAAAATATATGATCTTTCCTACATTCAATATAACGTATTTTCAGTACACCAAAATTTATTCATTGGTTTCGTGAGCTTCGCTGTATTGAAATTTCATAGTACAATTTTTAATTTATTATTATCTAGCCAAGTTTTAAACCTATTCATAAATGATATACAATATTTATATGTATCATTAAATATTTAAGTTTCAATATAACGATAAAATCTAACGTTGTAAATCTAATAAATAATATAAAATGTTTTCTTCTGGAAATATTTAGTCAAGTTGTAAACCTATTTTCAAATGAATTGAAAATGTTAAGTAGTTTTTTATAGATTGAACTATTTTGTCTATCATTGAAAATCCTAAATAGTCATGTCCAATTTGAACTATTAAATTTAAAAAAATATTTTAAAAAATCAGAACGAAGCAAAAATTATATTTAAAACCCAAAAAGTTGAGGGTCCGGTATTCGCACACTCGCTAGCTATCGGTACCTCACGATAGTGAGGTACCGACAGCTAGTTATATTATAATTAACATAAATTATATAAAGTGACATTAAGAGTCATCTAGTCCGATATAAGAAGTATTATACCTTTATAGGATAATAAATAGAATTTTTATTATAGTCCATTTTATTTATTTACTTACTACTAATACCAGGGATAAAGATTTTTAAATTTAAAATATCACTATTTTTATTTTATAAACAGATAATTTAGTTTTAAATAAATTTAGTAGATTCTATGTAGTATATTCAATAACAAAAAATTAGTCTAAATATTTTTTTATGTAATTTTTTAAACAAAAATGTTCCAGATTACTGATCTTGCTTCTATGAAAATAACGATAAAAATTCTGAAGTCGACACGTTTAAAGTTCCAGAAAACAAGACAAAATACACCGGAAATTCCCGGGAATCGAGAATATTATTTTTAATAAATAAATAGGAACATACATGTCTAAAAAGCATAAACATATATATGTATATTTTTTTATAAAAAAATAAGGGTTTTTTTTATAATTTATTATTTATAACTACAAAGAGCTACTCTGAGAATTGTTTGCATTTAGTGATCCTGAGAAGCGAGACAAAAAAATGTTCCAGGAATTCCCAGGATATTTTTACGCTTAAATTACTTTTATTTGACTTCAAATTAACTTTAAGTCATAATTTTATTTACAAACTTTAAATCAGAGATACACCGATAGGTAATTATCATAAATTTAATATATATATTGAATAGTCATTATTTATAAAATTTGTCTTTTAATAAACTTTTGCTTAGTATTTTAATATATTGTATATAATCAGTATTTTAAATTAATGATCAGTATTTTTATTAAAAGGTTTATATACACCGATATGTATAATTAAGCAAAATAAATAATAATATCAAAATTAATTGAAGAAATATATAATAGCTTATTTGGTTTAACTTTTAGTAAGCTTTTGCTCAGTATTTTTAATATATTGTATATGGGTAGAATTTATATTAAAAGATTGATATACACTAATTTGTATAATTAAGTAAGAGAAAAATTAATATGAAACGAATGTGAAAAAGTTTCAAGAAAATTAGCTAATGAAACATATAAAGGCTTATGTTTATTTGGTTTGACTTTAAATAAACTTAGAGTCAGAATTTTATTATATTGCATATGATCAATATTATTATTAAAAATCAGATATTTTTAATATTAATACTGACCATTCAATATAAATTTAATATTTATATTAAATGGTCAGTATTTATATAAAACGCTAATTTTATTCTGACGGTTCTTTTTCCGGTGGTTAAATAAATACCACTTAATAAAAAAGGCTGAAGTACTCATTATTTATAGGGGAATATATAATAGCACTTTAGATTAGATCATATTAATTTAGTACGCCTAACTTTGAATAAGATTATTTGAACATTGAATCACGAAATTTAATATGGTTAGTTTGTAAACCGCTTATTTTAACATACATTAATAAATAGAACGTAGGTTTATATTTATATCTCGTTATATATGCAATTCAGTATATCAATCGTTTAATAATTCAAGGAATTTATAAAATAATACAGGTAGTATTATTAAAAATTTGTTGCATATTTCCGAAAGAAGTCAATAAATATAATATGTAGATGATTCTTCAATACAAACAATGCACTTATCCTTCTTTGAATTTTTTAGTACTGTTTCAAACCATAAGTTTTAAGACAAAAAATGAATGTGAGACTTGAATGAATTTTGAATTTTCCAGATAACGGGGAAATACACAAAAAATAGGCATGCATTAAATATTTTAGATAAGTAGTGAAAGCTGTTAAAAGATTTTTTTATCGAGATACATCATCTAATCTATCTACCATAGAGAATTTTTTATTTTTTTTGATTTTTAGTATTTTTAACAGTTTAACCGATAAAACTGTTAATAAAAATGTCATAGATTTAAAATAAAGCACAAAAAACATACGATTTCGTGAAAAAAATTGTAAAATAAAATTTATCTAGTTTTTAATATTTTTATATATATAGTTGTTAACCCTTTTTAAACTAAATTTTAGCTTACTATTGGTGTTTTAATCAGTATTTTTTTTCAAAATTCAAGTTATAACATTCTTTCTTATGTTAAATATGTATATGTTTGTGGAATAAATTATTTTTTTGTGCATAAAATATATGTTGTTCTCTTTCAAGTGAATATGTCTAAACCATAATTGTGGTTACAGACCGAAAAAATATTGATAATGACAAACTTATATAATAATATTGACTAAAAAGTCACAGATAAATCATGAAAATCTATCCATACATGCATACTTAAAAATTACATGCTTTTATTTAGATGTACCTTTTATTGTTATCTAGGAAGAAATAACTACCAAGTATTCCATTAATATTTTGAAAACATCAAACACATAAACAAGTTTTTTTAAGTACAAATATTTATACAAGAGCACTCGAATTTTACCGAAAAAATAAATACGTTTTTTTCATGACTCGCGTTAATGCATGTTTAATGGATTTACGGTTGAGAAACTGTCTTTTTCCCAAATTATATATTTTTTATTAACTTAACGACCTGTCCTACAACCGCCGTATCGGTCGGTTAATAAGACATGACACGTATACAGTCGACATTATGGATAATTTAACGTCCTCGACATTTTTTTATATTTTATTTTACCGAACACGTTTCCCCCTCGGTGATATTTTTGGCGATCGGCAATTTCGGGTATATTTTTAATACATAGGTTTCAATTAGACGCCAAGGTTGAAAGGGGATTAAAACGAAATTCAAAGGTCAAAAACGGGGAACTCAGAAGACCAATCAAATATACTTATAAATAAGACCTTATTGACATTTTAAACGCTCAGATGTATTATTATAATATAATATATACATACACATATAGCAATTTTTAATTAACAATATGTTAAACATGACCTTCTGTATGAGGTTTACTTTTAGATTATATTAGATTGCGCATATGTCATTTGATTATCGTTATTAAAATCTATAAAAAAGGGTCCTTTATAGCCTTGTCACGTGTGTAAAAGTTTTCGATTATACGTTATTTCGTGATTGTAATATAGACGAATGCGGACCGGTTAATTTTGTCTTCGAGGTCGGGTTTACTTCTGCTAAAATAAAAAAAGTAAAACTTTTATTGCCGGTTCTTGTAGATTAAAATCACGTTTCGGTACTTTAATAAAGTCGGCGAAGTTAACCGAATACAAAGTTAGTGCAAGCTTTACCGGTTTCTTCTCGGTTTTCTGCGGAACCGATCTAAATCGTTGAATTGAATTTTATTGTATTGCTTCGGATTAAATTCGACTCAATTTGAAAGAACATTTTAGGTCAAAGGAGATATTTGTTTATTTTATATATCACTATTGCTAGAACAGATATTTTAAAGTAGCTTTATGTACATATATATAATTTTTTATTAACCCTTTGCTTGCCGAGATCTGATTTACCATTGATACATACGCTTACGATGTGTCATAAATTTAAAATTTGACATTCTTTAAAAGATACGAATCAGCATCTCAGATGCATTTGCGAATCTCCACGTTGACGACTTTTCAACATTATTCACATAGGATGCGAAAGTTTTGAATGCGTCATAAAACAGGGGGAGGGCTGTAGACAAAACTTTCTCAGTGTCTGGTAGTTTAGAGAGACGCTGTGTCGGTTTATGACCGTAAAACATTTTTAATGCCCAACAACGCAAAAACGCATTGTCATATAAATAATATAATACAATATAAAGGCATTTCGAAAATTCACACAGTTCTCTGACCGACCTTTTTACTTGCAAAAGTTACGAAAATTGCTTGTCAAAGAAGACCGAAACTGGTTTTATGGCCGGTAGACTGTCAAAGCGAGTCTTTTGTGTAACGATGAAAACTATATCTGGTTTTTCATCTCTTTTTAAAAAAAATGTCTTTGTGTCGTCAGACTGAATGAATATTGTATGCGAATTAAAAGGGTTTTGTAATTGTGATTACGAATTTTAGTTTTTTATCCGTTTCATAAACGTTCCCATGATTAATATAAGTTTTGGCAATAAATATAGAACAAAGGTATTGAAATTCGCGTTAAATTAATTCATATACTTTTATCGCGTTCAGTATAAACTAGATAACTATCAATGATAACAAATAATAATCCATCGACAAGAATTCTACTCATCCATTCATACGAGCACATAAAACATATAAACCTACTATTAAGTTATTAGCATTGTTTACATCTATTACTTTTATTTATCGTTCAACACAATGAGACAATAACTCAAGCGAACGAGACAGTCATCCGTCACAAACAATGCTTCAGATGAGATTCATTGTGTCTACGAAGAAGTATTCTTTAAAATTTCATAGAATCAGAAATAATTTACACCTCAGTCACGGAGTTTCCTAGACAATATATGTCGTATAAATTTTTCGGCACGTCAAAGGAATCAATTTATTATTTACAAGGGCGCCGAAGGTTGTTCTTTCCTTATCGTAAACTTTACGACTGTAGTGATCGTAAATTTTCACTTAGATAAAAGTGTGCAGACATATTTCCTGAAGATGAAACAATGCATCGTAAAAATCTGCGTTAGAACTAATTTGTTACACTTTTTTGTTATAGCCAAAAGAAATTTAATTCTTTTGCCGAAACACCACACACGTCCATTTCTTGGATATAAATTAATGAGGTTGGATCCACACGAAAAGGTAACTAAATAGGTTTCGCAAAACGCTCCGGGGGGTCTTTATCGCAAAGGCCACGTTTTTGCCACGAGGTATGCCCATTAGCCATTTTCTGGTAAGTGAGTATGTGTATGTCTGAAATTAAATTTATAGTGATAAATTATAAAGATTTGAGATTTGTTATACGAACGTGAGATTACTATGAAATGTAATATGTACATTAGGAGTTTAACTCTTATTATTTATACACCGGACGCTATAAAAAATAACATTACAAAAATATTGAATAATTTTGTCACAAAGATAATGTTGATAAGTAAAAGTCCTAAAATAAATGTTTTTAATATTGCTGTAATTAGATTCTTGATATATTTTATCATATTTTAATTTTGCTATGGTTATATAAACCGTATTTAAATATATGAAAATTTTGATGAACCATCAAAAATTTAATAATAGAAATAGTTAAAAATTATGGGCTGATTTCTGAGATGTAACTATTTTTTGATTAATTTTAGTATATCGTATAGTATATCTAAACATTAAATTCGACTATAGTAAAAAAATTTACACTGATTTCAATTAAATCAGTGTTATATTTTATGCAATATATAGATCAGTTTATTGCATATATTTTTTAGTAATAAATAAATGATAAAATCGACACTATACTCTATTTGCGCTAACACAGTCAGTTGATAGAAATTAAAATTAATAAAAATTAAATTCATCACTATATTTTTAAATTTATTAATTAATCGGGGTATTGATAAGTATATCAAACGTATATTCGTATCGTGTGCTTTAGAGCTAATTGTAGGGGCGTAAACCCAAACTTGTAATCTCTTTCTCAATTATGAATAATGACGAAATGTATAGCAATCGAACTGATTGTGTTAAAAATAAAAAATACTAATATAAATTTTAATAAAATTTCAGCAAAAAAATTACGTTTTTTCCCTTTTAATTTATAATACAATTCCAGAATATATCAAATTTAATTATTTATTACTGTGGCAAAAAAGTATTTTACCACCTTATAGCAACATCGTAAAAATTTTAATTTGCACGGACACAATCATAGCTAAAATATATTTATCTATAGCGAATTGATAAAAAATTATAATTTTAAAATTACGGCGCAATCTTTAATTTTAATTAAATATTTTTTCAATCTTAGGTACATTTTTTTTAACAATTTCCATCTTTTAAACAATATATTTCTATAAAAATTTCCATCAATTTTTTTTATAAAAGTTATGCTTAATATATACTATCATATTTTCTGGTAAAATAAAATAAAAACCCTTAAAAATATTTAAGTATTACATATTAACATTTCGCTTTTGGTAAACATTTTTTATTTAAAACTCATTTATGGTTAAATCGTATTATTTCTTTTATTTAACCCCTTTTTTGTCTATTAATGATGTATTTAAAAATTATTTCGTTAACTAATATTAGAAAAAATCTCTGAATTAAAATTAGTTTAGTTCAATTATAGTAAAATAATAACAGGATAATTTAAAAACTGTACAAAAAAACTTTGTAAGTATAACTAAGTTTTGATTCAATATAGCAAAATCTAAATTTAAAAATTTAATCATCTAGACTTTATAGATTTTTTTATTGTTTTTACTATTCAAAAATAAGTAAACATGTTTTTTGGATTTTTAAAATATAAATATAAATGAATAATTAAACAGAAGAAAAGCGCAATTTAAGCCGTCTGTTTTTTAATTTAACCGAACACTTTACTAATTGTTATTGTATAATTATTAAATATTTGCACACATAAACAACGCACTGATTAAACACAGATAAAAAACACCACTAGGGAACTGTTAATGGAGCACGCTATCCGGGGGCACAGACCCTAGGCAACGCATCATCTAGGAGGGCTATCATCTAACTATCTAAGGAGGGCTATCACTACATATATGCAGTCTCGTTGAAGAGCGCTGCTAGAACCTATCTCCGAATTATCCCTTGCTATGTAGATGCGACGTGGAGGCTGCAATCTCAAAGAGCTCCGATGGGAGTTCCTCTCTAAAGAATGCCTTAAATGGGACTCAACTGGACAAAGTCGAAAATTAGGCTTTGGGCGATCTGCAGTGAAATCTTTCAACAAGAAAAAAATGGCAGCTCGCTGCGGTTTTATCCTGAACCGACAAGCCAAGTTTACAAATAAAAAAAGTCAAAACTAAGTATATAAACAGACAAACTAAATGCTTAAGAAACCACGATGCCTGCTCAAGAAATAGGAAATAACGCTATTTTATCTGCTTTCGCGTACCAGATTGTCCACTTGTGAATAAATACAGTTTCACTAATACTGAGCAGTGAAATTGTAAAACAATTATTTGATACATTTTAACTAGCTGAGTTAGTGAAAATATAACTTCACCAATAATACACATTCACTGTAACATATTATATATATATACAATATAAAATGATTATAACCGTGACATTTATAGAAACATACATTTATTTATGAGTCAACCATAAACATTAAAATACGTTTAGAAAATTTGGCAATAGCTTAAGGGCATTTATGTTGTTTTTGGCTGACAATATTTTGTTGATACCCACAGACTATATAATGTTATAAATTATTTATAACCGTATTGAATGGAGAGATTGCGAAAAAGGTGATACAATGCGTAGATATGCGTTTTCGGCCAAATTCTAATGGTACACAAAAGAACAATAATTATAATAACAGTCTGGCAAACGACTTAATGAAAGTTGCAAAAAATGAAATAACACAACAGAGCCGTGTCGGCGTGCATAAATATGTACATAATCGGCCGTTTCCATTGTCGCAGCTATGCTGCTAGGTCTCCTGCGATGAGACAATAGAAATTTGAATAAGCATTGAAAACGACATTAATTTTAATGTTGCAACCTATCTTTTATTTAAGACCCCGACACACATACACACACAGACAATGCGGAACACAGAAAATCGATATCGTTGTTCCAATAATGCCTCATTGTTTAGGAAAATTGCTAGACTCGCCCGAGTCCCCCTCGGTAATCAATCTAGTCACGACGCGCGAGGAAAATCCCTGGGCTTTTAAAAACAATCACTCTTTGTTTTCCAGGCATGCCAACTCACCGTACATATTAAAATTAATGTGTAGATACTTTTTTTCATTTGTATTATTTGTTTTTTCATATAAAAATAATCCAATTTAGCAGTGGAAATATAATACATACTATGAAAACATGTATATTATAGTATAAAACCAGATTAATCTAATCAAATAATAATTTATTATAAATAAAAATTAAATAAATAATAATAAACTACATGCATTTACAATATACTCTCGATTGTAAATGCATGTAGAATTAAACTTGTAACATTAGGAGGTAAACATTTGCAACCATAAGGCCGTCGTTTATTTAAAAAATGTTAATTCAGATTAAATGGAACATTTGCTGTGGCAGCCACTATTTACTGCTTAAAAAAATTTTTCAGGTACATATTATGTTATGTAAAGATCTCTCTATTAATCTATGCTCCTTTTTGGTTATAATAATAAACAGTCTCCGTAAGTGATCTAGGTTTATTTGCTTTTCTTAGCATAGCACATCACATCAAAGCATATACTAAAAAAATCGAATTAAATAATAAAAATGGAATTTTTCAAGCATAACGTATATTTTACAGTTTACAGATGTTTCCCAAATTAAACGTGAAAAATGATTTGCACTCTGACCAAGGAAAAACATATTGAATATAAATGAAGACCTTACTTATAAGTGTCTTATTGATCATGTATTTAAAATAATAACTGTAATAGTTCTAATATTATTTCAAGGTATTCAGCCACGTGTTACACTCAAGGTTATCTACTATAATTTAGTCCACAGTCTTCTTACTATGTACAGCAAAATTCTCTTTTAAATGGAAGTAAAATAAGCATATTAATAAATTGCTATTTAGATTGATTTGCTAATAACTGTTTAGTAAGAGTATTATACATAATAATAATATAGTATGTATGTACATAATAAAGAAAGTAGTTTAAACTCCATTTGGTATATTCTACATTGCTTTAAACCTATCTATATAATTTATTATTTAATGATTTTAAATACACAACCAGTAGTAAATAGCAGTACCATCGAATGGAGTAAATATTTTAATTAGGTATTTATTTATTTTTACATTTAATAAAATTAACAATTTCGTTTTAGTGATCTGTATTATTACAAATGTTGCTAAAAATAATAATCAAAATCGATTTTACCGACACCTGTATTTTATTTAAATAACTACTAAAACTCTAGTATATACACATATTACTTAAAAACTTTTCTTGAACCCTTTTTCTATCACAGTAATTAGTAAAAAAAATGTATTGTCTACGTTTTAATATGTTAATCGTGTATTAGCAGCACGATTGACCAGTTCTATAAGTCGGTGACTAAAAGCTGAAAAACCTAGTTCTGAATCCCATATAGTGTTTTTAAATTTCAATCGCGTCTGAAAGATTGGAATTAGTAATTATTATACGATCATTTCAGATTAGATTCTACTAGTTTCATTATTATGATGACTAATTCATATAAAATCAAGCTAGCTGATCTATTTATTTTAACCTGTAATTATATGACACTGATTTAGAGACTAATTTTACCCTGGTGTCTCACTACTTAGTAAATGTTGATTGTGTAATATTTATGTACCTGAATATTCTAATATATTATTTCCGTTTCTATTATTCCATATTCGAATATTTGGGCAGTTCCTATAAATATTTCTAAGGATGTCATTTTAAATATTAAATCAAATACTAAGCATGATTTGTTTTTTTTGATAAATACTAAAAATTTTGCATGTTTAAATAATTTTAAAAAAATATGTTTTTAATAATAGATACTTGAATAATTAAATAAAAAAACAGAAACATTGCACGTACTGCTTAAAAATTTTTTTAACATTTAAGCCAACATCTACCGCTACTGCGCGGGTGTTTTCAACAGCAGGAACAATCAAGACAAAGTTAAGAAGCAATTTAAAATATAAAACGATAAATGCGTTGTTTTTGTATTCTTTTAAATATAATAAATGCATAGTTTTTTAAAAATATGCTCCGTTTCTTGAAAAATATAATGTTCCTAATGTGATTTATTTTAATTGAACAAAATTATTTTTTATGCTCTATTTTGATTTAAATATTTTTATTGTTATTATTTTCTATAAATATATTTGTGCAATGGCGTACTATTGCGAATGATATATGCACTGTTACACTCGTGGCACTTAAAATAAGTTAAGAGTTAAAGAGATATAATTACTCACACATCATGTAAATTTGTGATATTTTAATGATATTTTTTCTTTAGAGCTTTTTTTGCCAACGTATCAAAAAAAATCCAAATCGAGATATTTTGTCACCGTTTGGGTGAAAGACAGAGGATTAATATCAGTGGAACGGGTGGGAAGAAACCCATATGTTTTTATCACTTGTATTTTATGTTTTTAATGGGTTGCATGATTTTTTAATTTACTAAAAAACTGTGTTGCCATTTTAATTTGACTAAAATAAGCATATTGTAGGAAAGATATAGATGATGTTGATAGAAGTTGCAATACAATAATTATTAACTTAATGTATAGCGCTATAGTGGAATTCTTAAATATCTTATAGACAATAAATAAATTGTAATATAAATCAATGAATATGTAATACAAAGCAAGTTTGACCGAAATACCATTCCAATGATCATTGTCAAATTTCTTAAAGTTTCCCAGAACACTCCCGTCGACCCACACACGTTACGACTTTCAATGGCAACACGAGTGCTTAATTGCGCGCGACATTTGAATAATCAAGATCGACCATTGTTCCCTATCCCTTTTCGCATTTCCTTCCTTCCGGCTACAGAGAAAAATAAATACACAGCACAATACACACAAGGGGTACATGCATGCGATTGAATGCGTGTCGGCCAAAAAAGGGGTGCATTATACGGCGGTAAAAATTAATTGTCCATGCGGGGTGGCCGCCCTTGGTCGTGACAAAAAAATAAACAGACACCGTGAGGGGCTCCGCCCCTGGGGGCGCCTGTATCAGACAAGGACTTCGAAACCAATCTCCGGAACCCCTGTAATGCAGTTATATTTTTTCTATTGAAAAAATACGTATGTATAAAGTTTGATTTCGCTTTTACATCAAATGCAATATAATATATATATATATATATATGATCATGTAATTATATTTATAGGGAATATATTATATAATTCATTATAACATGTCATAAAATAAGAATTCATAATACAAACGAATTTTTATTTTATTTAATTTATGTTATTGAAGAGTTTATTTTAAAAACAAGATATGTCATAAAAAAACATTTTAAAATATCTCACACGTATTATGTTTAAACATATGAGAGCAAAAAAAATATAATTTATCTTAGTCATTTTATGTTTAAACATATGTTTTATATTTACACCTTATGTTTAAACATATATAAATACAAATTACAATATGTAACATAACACAAAAATAGTAAAACTAAAACTTGAATATTGATCGTTTTAGCGGTTTTATAATATTCTATATATAAATTTAATATAAATTTAAAAACACTAGATTTTATTTTGAATTCAAACCTAGGTCTTTCATGTATTAGTCACTGATTATACCACAGGTCAGCTAATTTGTAAGCTTAAACAATCAAACAAACTGATTTTATTAAATTAAAATATTCTAGTTCTTAATGGCTTTCTCAGACATACGTTGCTAATGCTTAAAACTTAATTATTTTATTAACAAAGTAGTACAACTGTTAAAATACATTTCAATAATTTGAACACTGAATATATAACCCCATTCAAAATAGAGATAATCCCACGACGTTGAGTAAATAAAAATTCGTTCAAAAGGGAGATTAGTGAGGCGTGCTGGGATAAAAAGACATTCTGGTCCCTGTTGTTGACGTTTCCAATACAAACAGGACTATAAGGATTACAGCTACCATTACAAGAACGTGACTAATGAGAATGATAGATCAAAGTAAAATGAAGGGTTGTTGTTGTCCGACCGTTGGTCAAGACGTGTGAATGGTACTTAAGATTTTTTTATTAAAAAAATATGTATCGTAAACGGTAATTCATTACGTTTTATGGGTATTGGCGTGACTGGCGCTTTCCTACTTTTTTTGTTATTACTATAGTTCCCCCGTTCTATAGAAAGCGATTAATATAAATGAGTATTACCGTTTCTTAATTGTCACGAATGGCGAGCGAGGGAGAGAGAGAGAAAATATAAATGGGTACAGAGTCGCGTTTTTCATAGCAGGGAGCTAATGAGAGAAAAAATGTGCAACGGCTAATGAAGCAAATGGAAATTTATCGAAGACATTAAGGGCCATCCGATTGCATAAAGTTCGTTGAGGGGTCGCAACCCGCAAAAAATGAGCCCGGAGGGGTCGCAAGATTAACGGGTGCTTTGATGGTTTTAAACAGTATTATAAAACGTATGTGTATGTAGGGGTGTGAAGCCGTTTTCAAAAGAATTTCAAAGTTTATACTGGATTAGTTTTTCACTATTTATTTGTTCACTTTCATCAATTTAAACTAATGGACTAATTTATTAACATTTTTTTAGGTCCAATGAAACAACAAACAATTCAATCAACTTGAAACGTCACGTATCGTATTGCATTTTTTTCAACACAATTTGAAATTTAATTATCTTATTGAGAATACAATAACACAAAGAAAACTTTTAAAAATTACTAACTCTACCTTGGGCAATGTCATTTCAACCACATGTCATTCACTGATCATTAGAACATTCTAAAATATTCGAGTAGTTCATTATCATTATATTCAAATATGAAATTGGAATCAAGATCATTTATATATGTATATAAATTAACGCTACAAAGAAAAATATTTATTGCCACAAAGAAAAAACTACTAGATATATGTATGTAGGATTGCATTAGTTTTACCCTGATTTCGTATTTTAAGGTGTCGCAGAGCTATTAATGTCTGTAAAATTATTATCTGTTTTAATTCTATTTTTTTCAATATTGTAAACATATTATGTTTTAATTCCATTTTTCATTATTATATATGTACATATTAAAATTATTTAAAGCTAAGTTTTCAACTCTTAATTATTATTATAGATTTTTTAAATATACTATATGTTAAAAATGTAATAAAATTGTTTTATAATCAATTTGTATTATTTCGCTGTACTTGTATTTTTTTGGTGCCACAAAGATTAAATTAATTAAGATTATTGGTTTTATAACATATAAGTCATATAATTTAATTGCATCCCTTGTAATATAAAACAAATATAACATGACTACAACATGACTACAACACTCGCTTTTCCCTTTTTCTTCTTTAAAAATTCTTAATAATAATGTAATATACAACAGTGCTCTAATAATTTTACTTAATATAAAACATGAAAGCTTTTAAAATAATATTTGTATCATTAGTAAATAAGATTCTAAAAAAAATCTCAATGATCCGAAAAACGTGAAGTAAACCTAACATTCAGGTATTTCTAGATTACTAAAATAATCATTTATTATAACAAATAGTTATGTTATGATATATTGAATGATAAGATAAAAATAAAAATTCTAATTCTAAAATACATATGCTAATTTTATTATTTAAAAATAAATAAAAAATGATTAAAATATTAAAAAAAAATACTTTCTATCTTTTGATTTATTTAAAATTTTATTAAAACTTATTGATTTATTTAAAATTAGGTCGTCTTTAATTTGCTGGACCTTATAAAAAAATTAAATTATGAAACTAATAATATTTTTTAATGCATTAATAATGATGGTTTCGGATAGGAAAAAGTACACGTAATCAAATTACACAAGGAAAATTACAATATTAATGTAATTTCACATTTTCCAGTAACTGTCTATTTTTTTCATATATATATATATTCTATTAGTGATTAAATATGATTTAATGAAAAATTATAAATATTATACAAATATATCACTAATTAATTACATTAGTACACCTTCTTAATATAACAAAAAAAATATTAATATAAAAAGAAAGATTTAAAATAAAATAAAATTCGTTCCTTATAAAACAAAAAAAAATTTAACAGCTCTTAAGATTTTATATTACTATATAAAACATTAAATATAAAAGTGTTTCATACCAATTAAAATTAAAATATTATTTTTTAGTATAAAAATACAAAGGAGCTTTAAATGAAAGTAAAATTCGTTCCTATCAAAGTTAACCAAAAAAATATACAAGTTAGTATTTTTATTATATTTAAAAAAATATATATATTTTAAACATCAAATAAAAAAATATTTTGTAATATGTTGTAATATTATTTTTATATTTTAAATATTTTTACTACTAATGGAATGGAATAATCATATATAATATTTTGGTGTGGTGCATTTTCTTATGATAACAAACATTTCAATATAAAAATAGAAGGGAACTTCAAATTAAAGTAAAATTCATTCCTAATAAAATCAACAAAAAATATAGTTCTTATTATTATAACGACTAAATATGTAAAAACAAATTTAAAAATAAAACATCAAATAAATAATAAAATTATATAATATTTTTAATTATTATTTTTCTATTTAAAATTACTTTATATCACTAATAAAATACATTTATAAGAAAATGTACACCAAAATACCGGAAAATGTGAATTTTTCACGTTAGTTATATGTTTCCATGTGTAATATCTTCCTTATGTAATTTTTGCTGTAATAATACATACACATTTTATATTATTAAACGTATCATGATAATATAAAAGGATTGCTATCTATTAAAAAAATCGATTAATTGCAATTTATATATAATACATACCTAAATTTAAAAATATGATTTTCACTAAGAAATATACCTTAAATGAGCACTTAAATTTTAAGTATATTATTAAAAATGGTGTCAAAAATACACGTGGAAGTAATTAGACATTAGATAAACAGGCAATTTTTCACACACCTATTCGATATACATAAAAAAAATAGCATTCCAACAGTAATTTATAATCGATACAAAAGCATTTTTAATTTATTTGTCAAATAAAATATTTTAGTAATAATATTTTTTTTAGAAAATGATTATTGGTTTTAAAAATCAGGTTAATGTTTTTTGTAGTACCTTAATTTTAAGTATATTTATTGAGAAATACTTATCATAAGCGTAGATTTAATCATTTAATATAATTTGAAGGTAAGAATAACGGTTTAAAATATTTTATGAACCAAATTTTCCAATATGTTATATTAAAATCCATTGAACCGATAATCCAATACGCAGTAAACCTTTCCTTAATAAAGTTTGCTTCGAAAGTAAGCGACATGTGACGCACCCTAAGAATAAAAATAAATATTATAGCGAAAAATGCAAGCCCTAAACTGACACTCCCCATGACAGTCTATGAAAAAAAATATATAAATAACGCACCATTGAAAATATAAGTTATATCACGTATTGACCATATAGGCGCCACACAATAGCGATTCGCAACCATTCACATGTATTATTATATTGTAGGTATATATTATTTATAATCACACATACTGGGTATTTTCAGACGAAAAGTCTCTCTCATTGCGCCCTTTGTTTGCTACATGGCGACAACAAAGACCAGCAAAAACTAGGAAGCACAGGGTGGTTCCGAATGAAAAATGTTTTCTATATAGATGTATATAGCACATGGACGGCTAAGAAAATTTCTTGTTCCCTCCGCGGGAGCCCCTTTGTGGACATGTCGTTTATTCGCAAGGACCCCATTAAACCATATTACAGGATCCCTCCGGTTGAACAGGTTGGCGTTATTTGTGAGATTTCTAAAAATCCTAGTTCAGGGGTACATAACAGTTTTAACGGATATAAATCATTTTACAAAACAAGAAAGCATTCAATCAAAGTAAATAGTTATACAAATGCTCTCTCCTTATTCTTTCGATAGAGGAACAAAAAATTGTCAGAAAAAAGTAGCTCGATAATTCAGTAATTTTTAAGATAACTGACATTGATTTTTCACATTTGTAACATTGCTTTCTAATATAATAAATATTTATAATTACAATTCAAAAAAATCATCTTTAAATGAATTGAATATGTAAATAATTATCTATTATAATAAATTACTAAAAAAAAATATTTTATCATAGTTGAAAAACGAGTTAAATTTTACCAGATTATTCAAACATAGAATCTAAATTTTCTTATGTAGCAATACAGTTACAATAATCGTCAAATTTTACATATAAATCGAGTGCTTAATAAATGCAATGTTTTATTTATTTTTAATAAATGCAATATTCAATTTATTACGTTTAGAGTCCCTGTCTTAATATTACAATATGAGGGTTTAGGCTTTATGTACGCCTGGACGGAATAATTTAAATGGCGACAGCCCCGACATACCTGAGAAGATCCATCTCCTTTTCAAATTGATCCTGCGAAATGGATGTAAAATTGAGATTGTACCATTCATTGTCTACTCTGCTGGATCCAAAAGGATGCTGCATTTAAATAAATTATGGGACTGATTAGTAATCTGAGATTTGCTTTCAATGGACGGATGCCGTTTTAAAAGGAAGTATAAATGTACCTATAATTTACGATGTTCATAGATCAGAACTGCACAAACTATATGGTATAATAAATAAAAACTGCTATGTAAAACTAACGATCTCCAACTGTGATTTAAAAATATTATCTAATAAAAAAATTAAAATGTTAGCCATAAATTATTACAATGAATCTGTAATTTAAATATATTTTTTTAATGTTCACGCAATCATCTAATTATTATATTCCATTGAAAATTATGCAATTTAATTAATAAACTTAATTAAAAAATTATAATGCCGTGTTTATCGGATATATGCGTCAGATTATTATGACGTATGTTATGTGCGTATAATAATTATTTTATAAAAATGGATATGGAAAACAGGATTTAAACCGAACACTTCTAATTAATTTAGCATGAACTAATTAAACCACGAAATTCCAGTTAAGTAATATAGTAATATTATTCATCATCAATCGTATTATTAATATAAAATAAATTAATATTCCCGTAATGACCCAAAATTATAATATTATAAAACAGAGAAACATAATGTGATTGAATACAATTTAGATAGATTTATTAACATTTTATTCACCATCCGACAAATGAGCTGTTGTCAAACAACTTTTACTATTATAGATATGTATTTTTTTAATTTACATATACAGAAAATTGAATATATGCATATCTTTATATATACATGTATATATTTTCATGTGTGCACATTCGGAAATAATTTAAATATCATGTTACTTGATCTTATCTGTAACCGCGACATTAACGATCTCGGTTTGGATTTAATTGAATAACTACCACTCTGATAATCGCCTCGTGACGTAATTTAAAAGCTAACTACTTTTATGAACAGCCATTAAAAGTAAATTTTTGTATAGAAAAAAATATACAATAATGTTAAGTGTTTAATAATCCAAATGAGTGTAAAAACGTCATAACAGTTTGAGTAATTTCAGATCGCTTAAGAAATATTTTATACAATTGGATTATTTATTTACTATCTATATTTCATTAAATCAGATTTAAATGATAAAATATTTATTAAAAATAAATTAAGACCCTGCTTCTATTTATATACATTATTGACTTTTACGTAATACAGCTTCTAAGAATATGTATTCCTTGATATTACGATAATTTATTAAAAGATTTAATAAATAAAAATATACAGTGAAGCTTTTGTTATATAGTATTTTATTAGTGAAAAAACACTTTTATGGAATATGTTTTTATGAGCAATTAAAAAGTTGGAAATGTTTCCCCACAGAGAAAAATTTCTTCACCTGTACTACGTTTTTGTAAGTATATATAGCGACCTAAATTTATAATTGATAAAAATGTAAACGGATCATAAAGTAAGCAAAAATTGCTTCTATAAATATTAATTAATACATTGTATTAACATAATTAAAATTCGAATTTTATTCAGAATACAAAAATTCATTATAAAAACACAACCATTTAAATTTGTATTCGTATTACACGGTTTTAGTGTATCAAAATTTCTTAGTATTATAAAGCTAATTTATTCTGTGCTAATATCCACATGGATTCAGAGTATTGACGAACCAATCTGGTAGCTTATTTTCCATTATTTACCTTGTTAATTGATTAAAATGAAAATACTGCAACTGGCATCGACAAGAAAATGAGTAGCGCAAGTATTGTAAAAATATTGATTTTAATCTTGTGTTAATATTTAAATTCTCTGCTGAACATTTTAAAAAAATAGAAAGAAGGAGAAGTTTAAGAGTTGTATTGAGGATAAATAATTTAAAATGTCCACAGTTTGAAAGCCACTGTCCCAGACGCGAGCTAAACTTGGGCCTAATACAAAATGTATCGAATTATCGTTTCGGCCGGAGGCACCAAAATGGACACAAATGAAAAGCTAACAAAACGCCGTATGTAGTGTTCGTGCTTCGTTAAAATTAATTATTCCGACACACAACCGGGCCCCGTATATTTCTTTTACGCTAATTGCAAAGGAACGTGCTCCGACAGTAGTTACAACTAGCACTACTGTTGTCCACGAAGCAAGGATCGCCTGGGACCATAGGTACAAAATACGAACTGGGTCAACTGTGTCACGGGGGAAAACGCCCGCGACAGTCCGAATTTACGACCTCGTTCCGATTTGATACAGGACATAAATAAAGACCAATAATTCCAAACTAGTAACCCAATATGGGCAGACTATAAGTTTCATAAAGCAATATTTTCCTCCTGAATTTTCAAACCTGTAAAGTTCGGTGTACTTCCTAATTGTTCAAAGAGTGGTGCCGTAGAGTGGTGCCCATTTATAAATACAGTTACTTTAGTTTTTTTGTCATATTGTATATAATTTGCCATATCATTGATCAGTTGTTAATAAATAAAATTTGACATGGTAGATTTGGGCACTTCTTTTTACACTTCCTGTAGCTGAAAAAGTCAATGTAACAGTGATTTAATATCTCTCAAATGCCTGTCAAATTTTTTCAAGCATTATTAGTCAATGGCACAATCATTTAGGCTAATTCATTATTTAATTTAATTAATTTTATTCAAATATGTTTTTTTATTAATTCTAAAAATAATTTGCTATGCAGTGAAGTTTTATGTGTTTTTATTAAAATACGAGCTGGAGCTCCACAAGATTTTTCTCTTGCTCGAATTTAAAACCTAATTCATTTTTCTTAACTTGATTTTTCTAAAACTTCCTTAGAAGACAACGATTTACTTCTCTATCGATTTAGATTTGTGTGTATAAATATACCCTACAAAAAATGATTAAGTATACTATTTTGCTCTACTAATAATTAGGCCTCAAAAATGAAATAGCAAAACTATAGACCATAAAACCGTACAAATTGTTTTAACCTAATCTAAAAATTGTTTATAACAGAATAGTTGTTTTCGAAAATAATATAAACTTATTTCATAAAATTCAATATGGCTATAGAAAAAGATTCAATTAACGGTGCAGAATTTTCTATGATGTTAAAAAGTCACTACTGCATTGACTCGGATAGACATCATCAGATTATTTATTTAAATTAAAAAAAAACATTTTACACAGTTAAATTCGCAGTAAAAAATATTCAAGTTGGCAATTCAAAGATGTTGCTTTACTGTACCAGATATTATGATCGAAGTGGGAAAGCTGATTTTATCTGAACTTCGTTTCTTTGAACTTGTTTTCGAATTGACATAATAATGTCAATTCGAAAACAGTGCAAGTTCTATACTTTATTTGCGTTAACACAGTCAGTTCGAGAGCTATCCATTTCATCATTATTCATAATTGAGAAATAAAATGGCAAGTTTGGGTTTACGCCATACGTTCAATATATTGAATAATAAATATAAAATATATAGTAATGGTTTTAATTTCTATAAATTTGTTCAAAATATAAACAGGAGCAATGATATATTATATCGAACGTATATCCGTTACATGTGCTTTAGGGCATAAACCCAAACTCGCTATCTCTTTTTAAATTATGAATAATGATGAAATGGATAGTGTTCGAACTGACTGTGTTAATGCAAATAGAGTATAATGTTATTTGTCTATGGTAGCTTTACGGCTTTTATACAATCAGAGAAAAGTGAAATAAATTGATAAGCCTACTCGTCTTCAACTCCTTGACTAATCTGGATGATTTAGGAAAACACTGATATTTGATCGTCTGTGTCGATATGGCAAACTTCTTAATAAGCTATTAAAAGTTCCGACAGAAGAGAAAATATATTTTTCTATGGCAGTGTTATGGTTTATATATGATGGGAAATGGGAGGAGATCAACAATTATTTTTCCCTAACTCATTGCCTTATCTTGTGTAATTACAATAAAGCTTTGAACAGTATTATAAGATAAAGTTAAAACAGTATTATAAGATTGAAATCTCCGTTTCAATCTTATAATACTGTTTTAACTGTTAACAGGTGTTGTGTAAATCTTGATACATTGGAGTTATGTATGTTTTACTATTTGCTCGGAGAAAATGATTCTGGTTGCTAACGGTTGGTTTATCTTAACAGCTTAACACCCGTGGACTCATATAAGAGTCTCGAAAGAACATTGCTGGGTAACCGTGTACTCATATATAAGCCCTGCGTTTCTTTGAAAAAATACTAGGATACCATCAAGTTTGCCCTTAAATGATTATAAGAAATGTCGTTGCATTTTTGGGGCACATGAATTTTTTTATGTTATGTATAAAACATAATTATACATTTAATCTAAAAAATATTATTTTATAATACATTTCTTGAGCAGAAATAAATTTTAGGGTCAAAACTAATTGGCTATATAAACACATCCATTAATAACACATCCATTAATAAAAAAAATTCTTGAAATTCTATATATATTATTACAAAATTAAAAAAATAAAAAGTCCCGGTATATGTAGATAAATTAGATAACACATTAATCAAAGAAATTATTTATAGCATAGTATATTTTAATTAGATTATTAGATTATAAAAGCTATGGAATCTGATTTAATTTTTTTTTAGAACTGAGTTAGTGCCTAATAATTATTGTTGATTCTTTTTACGAGTTTATCTACGGTTACATCGAGAACCAAATAATAAGTTAAAAAAAAGAAAAATAACAAGAAAATTGTAATATTTTCTTCTCTCATTTTTACCCAAATCTAATAATTGTTTATCTATATTAACTTACTTTTTTTTATATAATATACAATAGAAAGTCGTTTACGTTTTAATTTAGTTTGTTATTTGATTACAAAATACCCTAGATTATAAACAGTGAACACCTTCGTCTAGTCTGACTTAATTAGGTATTTATTCAAATCCCACCATTAACACCAACGCAGAATTTGTCATAAATAAATAATCTTGGTTAATAAAATAATCTATAATTAAACCCATTTATAGGCTAGGCAATCGTTCCAATTATAGCTTTATTGAATCATTTACAACGAATGGATGATTGTAAATTTGATTTGATCGAATCTGCTTCCCAGAAATGATCTGTGATACGGCACATATGTATGATTACCATTAGTAAATACTAATTAATAGATACAATCTCAATTTATAAAGTTGATTACTTCTGAAAAAGGTCAGAGAGAATCACATAATGTGTAACAAGATACGTATTACTCAACTAGATTTAGTTTCATTTTAAATATTTAAATACAAACTTAAAAAGCTTTACTAGGCTTCAAGTTTAAGATAATTCTCAAGAAGCAATTTACACTGTAATTCCAGTAGCCAGAAGCCATCGCCCTAACTGGATTAGAGTATACATATTAGCACGTAGTAATGAGATCATTATGAATTTATATAACTTGCTATTTATATGAAAAGCTATATTCGTCTCATATCTAACACACCTTAAATTGAAATAAATACATAAGCCTCAAATACATATTTTCACATACGTCATACACGTGTAAAATTCCTATTTGTTCATCCATAATCCGACTCGTGATTGACAGGAATGTGGCTTTACTTGTTATCAGACATACGAAACTTTGTCATAAATATTTAACATTGTTCTAAAACATGAATATACTTAGTATAATATACAAACAGCTGCACACATAGTGCAGTTTAGTTATATTGTTTCAGCGTTAGTTATGTGTTTGTGTAATTTTAAAATATGAGTTTCATGTTTTCCTTGAACTGTCACGACAGGTGTCGCGTTTATAAAATTAATTAAATTAGAATGAATTCGCAATTTTAATATCAAAATCGTGATTAATATAAACATTTTCCTGAAATTCTCGTTACTCATGCGAGCTATAATAAAAATAATTCGACTACTACAAAAATGTGTTGGGACTTGGGGGAAGTGTGGGTAAGATATTATCTATATCTACAACCAAAATAAATTTCATACAAATTAAAACGCCCATATACAGTAAAGGGTGCAAACAAACATAGTCACTGATAATTATAAGTCAAATAAAGGTGTAATAATCACGCATAGTACAGCATTTGAAAGCGATAACTAAACATGTACTAAAAAAGATATATATTCTTTTGCTTATAAAGGTTTGAACAAAGAATTGCTATTGCCTATGAAACGGTACGTATTTTTTAATAAAATTGCATAAGGAAAATTTGCTCAAATTGTTTGTAGAATAATACAAGAATAAGACAACGCGTAATTATTTACAGATACATAAGAGTGACTTTAAAAAGATGCTGCTATTGTATGGAATGTAAGCAGTTTTTACCTATTATGGTAGAAACGTGTTAGAGAAATTCCGAAGTATAAAAACAAATTGTTCAGCACCTAATGCTTCTTTACTTGCCACGAGCCGCACTCCGATGTTGGAGCAAGGTCACTTGCTCGCAGTATCGCACTAAATAAACGCAAATTTTTTTATTGCGTTAGAGTATTGGTATTTGAAACAAGAACAGTGCAATATAATTAAATCCCATATTAAACCACGACGTTTTTTATTTTCAATGGTTTCCGGAAGATTAAAATTAATGATTTTCATAATAAAAACACCACCAATAAGGTTTTCCTAATCTCGCGATTAATATAGAATTAATTAATTTAATCCAAGATGATTTTCCATGCTATTTCACATAATTACTAAAATAATATTAATTTCATAAATGTAATTAATATTATTTGAACAATAAAGATATTTCTCAACGTCGCTATACTAAACAGTATCCTAGAAAAATCTTTAAAAATACATTATCCTTTCTTATTCTTGTAAAAGTCACTTATGTGTAATATATTACAATCTACAGACTATTTTTTTTACAAAAATCAGTGCATACTAACATTCAATGCATGAGAATATTCAGAATAAAACAGAGTAATATAATAATAGTTTATATTTACGAAATCTAAATAAGTTTTTCTACTGCCTCTCCAAACTGAATAGCATATTTATATACAATGGAAATATATCGTTAAAAACTTAAATTTAACACAATTTAGAATAAAATTAAGATATTCCTTTGTAGTACACCTACATAATAAATTTAATTAATTAAAAATAATGTATATTATACAAAATATATATTAACTAGTGTAGCTGTCGGTCCTTAACTATCATTAGATACCGCAGCTAACAAGTGTGTGTAAATACCGGACGCTTAAATTTTTCTCAACTACACAAAAACACCAATAACTGACCTGAAAAACACAGGTCTGTATTGATTCTTAAGTTTTTGTGTATTACAAAAACCGCTATATTATATACATTTAAATTTATCCTCTCATCTTTATGTTACTTATAATAGCCTGTCAGTATTAACACTTTACCGACCGGCAGTTTCACTACCAGACTTACGCTAAATACCGGCACCTTTTCGCAAAACTTCGCGAATTTTACCTTTTTTATTTAAATTTATGTATCTTTTGATACGGTCCGAATATTTCGTTGAATTTTTCTAGACATGTTATAAATGTATCAATACATCAATTCAAGTTATTATTAGATGGTTCTCAACATGTGGTTCGCCGGAAATAAAAAATAATTATTACTTTTCCTTATTATTAGATTTTTAAAATGATTATCTTGATTTTAAAATTATAAAAACGAATAACCTAGAAATTTTAATAAAAATAATTTAAATTTAGTTAACCAGCGGTTCTCAAACTTTTTTAAATTTGTAAAAACTTTTTTCAAGCAAACTTTTCTTTTGTATTGTGACATTTTTACTAATACGAGTTTACTGATGTTTAATTCATTTGCAATAAAATATTCACTAACCGTTGTAATTCACTCCATCGTAATGTGAAATTTTCCAGGCACATACACACATAATTTACATTGTCTTTCACGTGTAAATCACTTTTCACAATAACTAGTTATATAATGAAAGTTTAAAGTGTCTCGATTTTTTACTGTTTTTCACAATTGCAACAATATTACCCCATATCGTTTATATTTGGTTTCAAATATTCGTAATTTTGCATTTTTTAGATATTCTGGTAAAACCCGATTCTTCCTTATGGTACCACAGATGCTATTTTTTTTCATATATATTTTTTTTTTGCTATTTCAGCACTTATAATAATCGTCCATATAAAGATGATGCCATTTGTATTTATTGTCTGATGTTAGATGTGATATTGAATCTTGTAACGAAATTCTAGGTCCTTAATATATATTTAAAATTTTGATATGTATCCTGACACTAATTCACATACCATTCTTATCACTATACCGTACTTTGTGAGCTTACTGGGGTTGTATACGTGAAAATTTAATCTTCCACACCATGGGATCATACCCTCATCCAGAGATGTGTTTTGGCTTGGTTTGTACATATTTTTTAATCTTTCGGAGAAATAATCAATTATTTTTTGTACTTTGAACAGTAATCCTACATTATCAGGAACATTTTCATTATTGGAAAAACGCAGGTAACGTAATATTTGATAAAACCTATTTCTACTCATGGTTTTTGTAAATATCAAGGTTCCTATTAGTGGATTTATTGTCTAATACAGGTGTAATGAGCCTTTTTTTACCAGGCCCATTAGCAATATCAACTCAAACCAATTTTTTAATTCTGGTACCGTTACATCCACCCATTTTTAAGATTTTATTTGCAGTTTGTATCTGTTGATGTGTTCATTATGGTGTCTATTCGTTTATTCTGCAATAACGGGAAACAAGTCATCTTCAATAAAGTTTTGTGTCTTGTAAAGTGTCTTCTAAGTATTTTTCTTGTTCATCTTCCTCATTGCTCATGAGCATCATAGCATGTGGACGATTTCTTTCATGAACAGAGGAGTCTGAATCACTATCACTATAATTTTCATTGTCACTTGGAATATCTATATATATTTAACACTATATTAAATAACATAAACTGTAATTATTTTCACGTAGATTCTACACTCGTATCTAACTAAAAAACTATGTTTTATAAACAGTTCGTAATATTTTTCGAATATTCACTCGAGCACACGAAAACCAGATGCACTTCACACGATAGTATAACTTAAACTTAATTCTTATCCATAAGTTTTTATGTGTATCGTGCTAATAATTCAAAAATAATTACTCGAAAAAATTCCCACTTTCTAAAATAATGTGTCACTGAGATTCGGTATTTCCAGTAAGCCAGTATTATCTGAAGGGAGATAATATTTACTCACAAAAAATATGTTGGAATTTCCTTATAGCAGGATAGAAAAAAATACAATAGAATCTTACTAATCTGACAATCTTGAGATTCTCAGTAATCCAATACTATCTAATGGTTAATGATATGATAATTTTTTAGTGTCTTGTACTTTTTATATATGTACATCGTATTTTTTAATTTTATGTAATTTGACTTTATTTCTAAATAAACCCATTTACCCAATAAATTATTTTTAAATATACATATTTATATGTTTGTGTATAAAATATCATATTTTTTCTTTTTTTACACCGTCCGAAAAAAAAGTGTGCTGGATAAAAGTTTTTAGAAATTTGAAAAAGTTTGAGAACCGCTGGTTACCTCAATTTTAATTATATTTATTTAAATTCCTAGATTACTTGCTTTTATAATTTTAAAATCATCAATCAATTTTAAAATCTAATAATAAGGAAATGTAATAATTAATTTCTATTTCCGGCGAACCACATGTTGAGAACCACTTAATAATGGCTTGAATTGATGCATTGTTACATTTATAACATGTCTAGAAAAATTTGTTGAAATATTCGGACCACATCAAAAGATACATAAGTTTGTCTGGTAGTGAAACTGCCTGATGAAAGAAATATAAAATATATTTGTAAAACCTTCGCATTTGTCTAAATATAATTAAAAAAAAAAAAAAATTAAAATAAAATGAAAATTCATACATTTATTTAGTCATCTCTTAAAAAAAAGCAAATAAAACACTAAACATATATTTTTAATTTGACATGGAAACGAAAACATACACAGGACGCCAATTGGCGTCTGCGGTGTTTAACTTTCGGCACACTCAGGACGCCAATTGGCGTGAGCGGTAGATAAAGTGTTAATAAAGAAAAAATAATTTTTAATTGCTGAAATTACAAATACTTCTAAGTTAATAGTATACAGCTGTGGACCTTCTCAATAGTTTATATTGATTTATTTATCTTTTAAATAAATTCGAATGAATTTTAACTTCAAGTCCAAAATAATTTATCATGGTAATGTTTTTTAAACATACCGAAATGAGTATTTTCAGAAGCAGATTGAATCAAAATTGAACATTGCACTGATATACAGTTTAAAATACTTGCTTTGTTGTTTTTTTTAATTGATGAATAGACTTGAGATTTAAATTTTGTTTCAAATATAAAAAACGTGTTATTTAAGTATTGTAATTGCAGAAATTCCAGAAATTACTCATATTTTTAAGTTATATTGTTCAAATGTAGACTTTTTCGATGGCTAGTATTATTTTTTTCTCTTTCAATCGTCTTTGAATAAATCTATCGAAAGTAATTTATTATATATTTTTCAGTTATATATTATTATTATTATATTTTTTAAGTATAATATAATAAATAGACTTTTTATTGTTTTTTATAACATAAACTGTAATATTTTAATCGAATATTTTATTGCTTACTATTCAATATTCGAATATTTGGAAGCTCTAGTTCCCTAAATAATAACATTTATAACTTTATTGTAACATGTTTTAACGCGAATATCTAATCGTTTACTATTTGATAGTAAAACAGTTAAAAAATACAAATACTGGAAAATTCTAGTCCTTAACCTAAATATATAAATTTGTCCATTATATGTTATTCAAAATATAAAAGATTTTCAAACCCAAACCTAACCTAATGAAAGTTCTAAAACTAATTATAGTTTTAGAACTTTTATTAGGTCAAGTCCAAAATACAAACTAAGCCAACTCATCTCTCAGGGGAAAATAAGACAAAGATCTCACATATTGCACCATAGTTTGTCTGCATTTCAATATTACACTATGTTTTAAAAATATGATAGCTATTATTGCCGATATTGCTATGGACTTCTAATATAAGAGGACTGATCAAAGCATTTTCAAATCGAATTTTGGTCAATAGGAGAGCGCAAAAACAATTATGACTTCTCAGAAGGCAATAATTCACGTCAAAAGCAATAAAATCGTGTTGGCGCCGTCAGCGACGGCACGATTTTATTACTTTTTATGTATTAACAATTTATTAAACAATGAGCTACTCTTAAATAATAAAAATATATAAAATACATTTTTAATAACATATATATATATTAACAATGTTTATTTTAAATTATTCAATCATTCATATACTTGAGAAATAAAATAAGAGAAACAAACCCTCAAAATTAAGTATACATATATGTGAAAGAATCATGAGATAAGAATACATCTGAGCTGTAAAATATTCATAGACGTAATCGATCATATTATTACAAAATACATAGAAAAAACGACAGGCAGATTAGTCAAATGATTATTTTTATAACTATGAATTCGTGAGTATTTTTTAATAATATATAACACAACATAACTAACTGAATATAAAACACTGAACGAGCCTTTTTTTACCTTTCCAATTCGTATTAATTCATAAAAAATCTATTCAAATAAAGTTGTAGTCGAGCACATCGACGTAGAACTTTGTTAACGTTAACTGCAGAAAGATTTATATTGCAAATTTTATTTTCGGACCGGTCTTCGAAATAAACTTTGGATCTACGCTTGCAGTTGAGCAAGTCGAGTGGAATGGAAGACTCGGCCAAGTATCCAGACAATAACGATTCACCAAGATGCCATGGGAACTGGCTAATGGCATCGTTTCAGCACTCAGGAATGGTCTACCGTCGGCGTGCGAGCGAGACTCGATTCCCAAATACGCCGATGGCGTCGAAACTTTCAATACGTCTATCCATTTACATATCTATATGCTGATATAATAATGTGTAGTACTCACGCTTGGCTTCAACAATGTATTCAGATATGTGTGTGAACTATAATCGACGACACACACAAGCGCACATTATAAAAGCTTTGGTACAAACCTCACCTGTCCTAACAGGATTCTCCACGCTGTAATGCCAGTAATGGGATATACAGAAAGACATTTCGCCTTTATGTTGTCATTCTGCCCTCGTTGCTCGTATTGTCTGCTCGGAAAATATAAAGGCGTATTCATATTTCATTAAATATGTGAACGTGTGTGTGTGCGCGTCTTTAGAATAAAGTTGATGATATCTAAATAGCAGCGAGTGAGTCGTTCATTTTCAACTCCAAAGACTGGTCGATTGACTATAGAATGATATTAGATAAAAATTAATAGGGCGATGCATATATTTTGACGTGTATTAATGATAGTAACAGTTTTTTATTTAAAAATATAAATAACGTTTTTAGCTATTGTATAAAAGACACTTCCTAAACTTGACATTTTTATTATATAATTTATACATATATAAATATTCTTCAATATTTATATCGTCTCCATCACACTAATGCCAGTGTTTCTCCCATTCCGAATAACATTTGTGGAATTTTTAGTTCACTCGCCGATTTCGCCTTTATCTACTCAATGGTCTCATAACTTTATCCTTTTTATCTGCATGAACAAGAAAAATATTCGATAAATACGGTAAATGCGGCATCACGACGGTGTCGTAAAAAATGCGAATTAATGGTAACATTGAGTAAGATTTCGCAAAAAATATATGTAATGAAATAAAAAATATATTTCTACCCAATAATATATAAATGAGTCTTATGAAACAATCAAAAAAGGTATGTTGAACCCAGGTGAGATACAAAGCGTTATAAAAGGAATAGTGTTAATGACATCATGCCTGTAACTTTATAAAATTTAATATATCTGATTTTTAATACGTTTTCTGCTTCGAAAAGCATTACCGAGAATGTCAACTGAAAATAGACTCTTCCTTTTCAAAGCCCATTTTTATGGCTTGCGGGTGTATGGAGGCCTCGTGAAATTGTATAGAGGCGGCTTTACATTGACACACTATATAGGCGTGTATGTAAAATGCGATATTAATCATACGCGTTGTATAAATCGTTAGCTGTCAGCTTTATCTGTACGCGTATGTTTGGTATATTTCATAAAAAGATAATACGGATGATATAAAACATTTTAAACAACCAAATATTGTTCCCAAAAAAAATATTTTGAATCTGTTCAAATACAATTCGGCCTGATTTCTATGGATTTAGAGCTAATGTGGCCACTCATAAACCGTTATCAAGCCTTTAAAAATACCCATTATGTAGCTTATTTGCAGGAAATTTTATTGAACTAGCGCAGGAATTTAATATTAGGTCGAACATTTACCTCGCAATCCGAAACAATGTTACTAATATAAATAAAAAAACGTATTGTTGACTTCACTGCTAGAAGTTGTGTGGCTCATGCCTGGAGACATGTATTACGGAGTACATTATCCGGGGGCACATACCTCCGGTAAAAAAGAGCATCATCACTCCATGTCATAGGAAAACAAAGATTTCGAAATATGACATTTTATATATTTTTTAACATCGTAATATAATTTATGACGAGATAACCCTTTCTATGCTACAAATCAATATAAAAATTAGACACCGTTGTAGCATATTTTATGCGAAATGTTTTAATTAGGCATTAAAATTATTAAAAATATTTACTCATATTATTTACCTAATAATTAGTCATGTTTTCTTTGCTGTTGCCAGTTATAGTGAATTTCCAGTTCAGGTCAAAAGCAATAAAATCGTACCATCGCGGTGAAAACGCTCGATTATCAATCATTTATATACATTTTATATCAATATTACGAGTGAGAATCGAATAAATCACACCTAAACCGAATTTTGACCAATAGGAGAGCGCAAAAAACAATTATCCCTTCTCAGAAGTCAAAAATCCACGTCAAAAGCAATAAAATCGTGCCGTCGCCGTCGCAGTGGGAACGCTCGTTACCGAGCGTTCCCACTGCGACGGCGCCGACACGATTTTATTGCTTTTGACGTGAATTTTTGCCTTCTGAGAAGTGATAATTGTTTTTGCGCTCTCCTATTGACCAAAATTCGGTTTGAAAATACTTTGATCAACTCTTTTATATTAGAAGTCGATAGTAATATCGGTATGGATAGCTATCAAATTTTTAAAACATAGTATAATATCGAAATGTAGACAAATTTTGGAGCAATATGTGAGATGCGATGTCCGTACTAATTCTTCCACGTATTTCCCCATGAGAGATGAATTGCCTTTGTTTGTATTTTGTACTTAACCTAATAGAAGTTATAAAATTATAATTATTTTTAGAACTTTCATTAGGTTAGGTTTGGGTTTGAACAGCAAGTGGACGTTTCGCAACTGTCAAATTGAGTTTAATAGATATTTTAGAGCAAGATTAAATTATATTTTCGATAATAGAAATATATATCTACCAGTGAAAATGTATTTGGACCTAAAAAGTGAAAATATAACTTTACCAAAAAATACACATTCGCTGTAACATTTATACATCAGATGTAACTAAATAATGATAAGTATATAAATATATATGTATATTACTACGTATATAAAAGATGAAATCATATAATTTTACTAGCATCTGTAATATTGTTCAATCAATATCTCATCTCATTTGCCAATAGGGCATATATTTCTTTATTAATCCGTTAATCACCTACTGTGAGAAATATGTAAGATAAATACAGATTTTATCTTATAAATAGTTTAAATTCTATTGGGATTAAAACTGGTATAAACTAAATATGCGATTTTATTATTAAAAAAGGCATTTAACTGTGACGCAGCAGAAATTTCACATTCCAACAATTATCCTGCATCAACAACAACTACCGAGTCAGCGAGCACCGCTCACGGGACTTGAGACGCGCGTGTGCCGTGTCTTTAAATTTGTATGATATGTATGAGTCGCTACAATAATAACCAAAAGATTTCTTGAATAAATAATTCCTGTAACTTAATAATGAAAAACTGTTCCATCAGATTTTTAATTAAAATGACAGTGACTATATGAATTTTCGTGATTAATAATTAACAATAACAAGTTTCACGTGGAATAAATATTGTTTGAACTATCCTTTCTAATTATCGGACCTTAAAACTTAATATTTAACATATGTTTGGATTTGAAAGTGAAGCTAAAATCTAACGCGATTGGCTCTCAATTTGCCTTATTTCCCTTTCATCTCATATATGACGCTTCTTCATATTACAAATCACGTGACGAGCACAGTAAAGTTACTCTCGCACAAGAATCACTATTCCATGCACATTGACGATCAATAATATTACTATGAGACAATGTAGAAAGACTTGTTGGTTTTATTTAAATACGAAAAAGGCAAAAATAGCACTTTATTATACTAAACCTAAAGTAAAACGAATTTTGTATTAAAGATATTATCTTGATGTTCCACTTTAGGCTATATAAATGTTCCGCATTGACGTCAATTATTTATGGCTCATTATAAACATCTTGAACGACTGAATACTTTTTGATTGATAACTTACAATACAAACGTCAAAAAACCCGCTCATAAAACAGCCTCTCTCAAATATTGGATCTGAAAGTTAAACATTCCTTTACAATGATGGTGAAAAAACGCGAAGGTGGTCCATTGTCGCAGGCAAAGATGGAGAGAACGAATTATCCAAATAACATCACGGATAGACCCAACAAAAGCGTCAGGAATTTTAAAGCTTCCCGCCTGTTGCCTGATGGTTGGTTGGTCTTCGAGAGGTGAGATAAAAGGTTTTTCGAGAAAAAATATTATATGACCGAGCATAAATTATTTGTATAGGACGTCGGTTCTCGGGAAACTATCAGATTACAAAAACAGGATCGTGTAAATTTCTCGGACCCTTTTCAATTAGCGCAAGGATTGACCCACTTAACAGTTTTGGAACCATTGAATTCTACGAATGTGCTGCGGTTAATTGAAACTGTTTTTATCTCAGAACAGATAATAAAAAAAAACGTTTTGTGCTATATTTTCATTTAATTAATACAATGGACTTGTATTTAAGACATTAAGATATTTATTGTATCTACCGGAAAAGTATTTGTTATATCAATAAAAGAAATTTGCTTAGCTTCAGATTTTAAATTTTTCTTTAAAACACAATTTTTAATTTGTAAGTTGTTAAAATATAAATGATACCTAATAATACTCTTCAATGGTTTCATTGTATTCGAGTCATGTTATATTTCTATGGTTGTCAATCTCTACAAGGTCTCGATTTAGTATGTAACTATTTTATTGTTCTAAACATATGGCATTTCAAAATAGTTTGAAAGGAATTGCATACCCTATTCTTCTTTAAAAAAATCAAAGCTTCAAACAAATATGTAGAAGCATTATTCTAAAACATATATTGGTTTTCAAATTAATTTGTTTTTTACCCACGTGATAAATAAATATTACATAGGACATAAGCAAATATTTGCAACCGACGCCAAACTGTCATAAAATAATGACGTATTGTAGATTATCGAATTGATTGATGACGAAACGATACTTTGAGGTCTAGGACTTGATAACGATAAGAAAAAAATAAACATTATGTTATTTTAGTGCTAGATCGACGCAAAAAGGTTTAGAAGTTTAAATAAATTCGTACTTCCTTAATAATCGAATAAATTCCAATAAAGTCCATGGCTTAGTTAAATTCAATTTTTTTATATCAATGTTAAATTTTATATAAAAAAAGTAAGTCGAAAATAAATTACATAACTGAATGACAAACTAGATTTCACACTTAATTAAATCGAATAATAAATGTACATATGTTAAAGTGGGTTAAGTATAAAATTGTTATATAAAAAAATATAATAGGTGCGGTCCACTGTGCCACCAGTTCACCTTTCCTGATATAATTACATGCAGAGTATATATTGAGAAAAGTAATTATGTATTCAATATTATCCGGATTAAAAAATAACCAATTAAAATGTATAAACTGATTGTATATAATTATTAGATATATTCATAATATTTTAATTTTTTTAACATATTGTACAATATTAAAAAAATACACAAAAGCAACCATGAAAAGTATAGCACTTTAAAGCAGTAAACAGTTTTTAGAGATAAAAAGATCAAAAGCACAAAGCAACCGATTCTTAAAAAAAATCTATTTACATACTAGATAGATTCCTCGGTATCCATCAATTACTCGTCATAAAATTTAACAATGTCCAAGGTTGTAAACTGTAAAGCATTTTAGGAAGACCTTATTTTTATTTAATTATAGTATAAAATAAAATATATATTTTTTATCATACAATATGATTTTATTGATAATATTACAGATAAAACCCGCTATCTTATAAATCGAATTGCAGTGCTTTGATGCAATCTATTTTCTTGGACTTAATTGAAGTTTATCTTTATGTGTGTACGTAATAATAATAATCAAAAGTGATAATGATACCGATCAAACGTACGGTGAAATTTATTATCAGATAATTTTTATATATATAGATATTATATCTCTGTCTGCAAAATGTAAATTCTTTATTTTAATCCATTTACAATGGATATACTATTTTCTTTGATGAATTCACATAATCGTATAATAAGTTAAGGTTTAAAGAATGTATAAGCTATAAGCGTTAGGATTTATGAAATGTACCGTTATAAATTTGGGATCGCATTCTTAAGCCTTTTATTAATCAGTTAAACCTTCAAGCGAGCACAATTTCTAGATAACTGAGCGGAAATATATTTTACATTCTCCGTGGGTATTTTGTAAATTAGTTTTGGATAGAAAATTCCATTTAGACGCTACGAATTTTATTTATTGTATTTTTTTACATTTGATTGGTTTGCTATTTTTTGTGCTAAAAGCCAATTAATAAACTCTCTCACTTATATTCAATGCAATTAAAATTTTAATTGAAGCCAAAATGTATGTAAATGAACATTTTAATTTTATTTGTGCACAAAGTTGGACTTTTAGTTGTTTTATAAATTTATCTGCATTTCCGGTTTTTTATATTTTTCAGATAGTTTATTGTATAATATATTTGTATAGAAAATCTTTTCTAGCTTTGTTCAATAGTAAACGATTCAACCCTTTGTAGTCCAAAGTATTTTCAATAGGTATTACCCCAAGTCAAAGCTATTTTGAATGAATATACTTAATTATAATATAATATAAATAGTATTATATTAATTCAATAAATATAATTATCGATTTATTTATTACAAGATTTTTAAATGTTTTTGTTAATATTTTTTTATTGAATTTTTTTATTTATAATTAAATTAACTTTTATTGATAAAATTCAAGAAATGTAATAATATTAATCAAATTAGATTATTTTGAATAAATAAATTATATACAGATGTGTATATGATAAATGAAATATTAAAAATACGTTTTATTCATACTATTATTAATTTTAAATAACTTACAGACGGACATAGAAGCTGACAATAAAAAACGGACTCCAAAGGGTTAAAGTCGAATTTTGAATGCAATTTTATAATGATTTTTTTGTATTTCTAGACGTCAAACTGTCGCTTACTAATAAAATAATAATTAATTTGTGATTAGAAAATGTTCTGGGCCATTGATTTATTTCGGGGCCAAATATGATCGGAAAAATTTGGAAGACCTTTTAGATAAATTAGGAATTGATACATGTGCGTAGGAAGACCGACAGATAATGATGAGATGTAAGTACATAATAAAAAAGGTACTCGAAATGTGTTCCTTTTTAATAACACAGAAAATGATATTGATTATTTTGAACTATTTTGCTTAATATAGTAATACTAGTATCTAATTGCTAAATAAATACGTTAGAGTGAATATTAACGTGCGTGTGTTTTTTTGTACGCATTTAAAAATCGTTTTTACAATATTTTTAATGTGTCCTAATAATGGTGCTATAAAAATGTATTTAATGTGTATCTTAATCTACTTAGCAATCTTATTATATTATATATTGAAAATATTCTTAAAAAGATTATTTGTTGTGTACTCTTATGTTCCTAATCATATGTTATACTAATTACTTCCACAATTTCCTCATAATTTGTCTTACATTAGCTTAATAAAACCTGTATTTTATATTACTTTATTTTTTTAACTAACTGTTTATTACATCCAATTCATAATTCAGCACTTTTACTATTTTCATCACACTCTCAACTACATTATAAATTGATGTATTATTTACATATATATTTATATATATAAATAAACAATAATGGGCCTAACTTAGATCTATGTGGTGCTCCGTGATATACCTCAATTTTACTCGAAATAATTTTTTAACATTTTTATTTTTGCTTTTTATTTAATAAATCATCCAAAAATTTCAAAACAAGGTTCTACGAATGATAGTCGACGCTCCCTGGTATGTTCCAAACGACGCAATACATAACGACCTCAACATAGAATTCACAAAACACGAAATAACGAACGAGACAGACTAAAATTCCACCCAAACAAAATGGTAACCGAACTACTTGACTAGATATGACACCAGACGACTTAAATAATTTAGACCATTTGACATACCTGACAGACATTACAAATAATAAATACTAAATAGTAAATTAGTATAGACTAATAAATCAGTATTATATCAAGTAAATTAAATTTTGTAATAATAAATATGGAAAGGCATCCAATGTTTTCTTTACATGTCAATATCATAATAAAAAAAATGTACTTATTGTTTATGTAGAAACAGACAGTAAATAAATAAATATTAATAAAAAAAATGAATAAATTATTTTATAACGTTTTTTTTAATAAATTAATTAAATAATTTTCATCAAGTTCGCAAAAAAATCGATTCACCTACAGTTTGTTTAATACTATAGATCCATAATGTTCGCGTAGTATTATTGTCTGCGTCTCGTAAATTCCAGTAGTAATCCAGTCTCTAAAGACAGATTGAAATCTGTTTTATAAAATTCGTAACTAAAATAGGGTTGACATGAATGGGAAAGCGTAACTCCGCTTAGTGCGAGTTTAGATGAGCTCCCTTATTTCCCAAATCGGAATTATCTAGTGGTTAGTAGATGTTCCTAATAAAAGTATTTATATTCTATTAGAAATAACGGAAGTGCCTAGCCTACTCTTAACATTTGGGCCAATGAGACTATTTATGTAAGTAATGGAAACATATTGTTATTGACTTATTATCAAGTTAATATTATGATTAGATATTTTTAATAATTTCTAAAGCCTAATTAAAATATTTCGCATAAAATATGATTTCGTAAAATATGTCGCAATGGTGACTGATTTTTATATTTATTTGTAGCATAGAAAAGCTTAACTCGTACCTATTATTATTTTATCAAGAAATCATATTACGATGTTAAAAAATATATAAAATGCCTTTTTTGCCATGAGGCCCGGAATCGTTGTTTTTCCAGGGCCCGGGTTCTTTCTCGGCGGCCCTGGATACATAAGCAAATTTTTTTACTGATATCTTGGCAACATCGCAGATTTATTAGCAATATAAGTCTTAGCATATTAACTAGAAATACATTGTAATAATGTACAAAAACATATTGTTTGTTTAATTAAACAATATTTCATGTGAGTAGAGAAAGCATCTCTGATTCATGGAAAATAATCCTCATTTAAGCAATCGATTTGAATTATGAACCACCATATTTTGCGAAGCACGATGACGTCAGGAAGGTTATTCACCATCGATTCGTCACAATGATACACAATAAACTTTCGGGATGCTCCGCCCATCCAGACGGGCTCCCCGCAAAGCCGTCAATTCATCAACTATCATTCACGGGGTCTAATCTTTATTATTATTATCTGCTTTCGGTGGAAGTAGACGCCGGGGGATTAAAGCTAGCAGTATTAATGGCCTGCCATTAGGATGCCCTGGCCTTTGGGAGTGGCAGTGCGAGCCATGCGAGGTCAAGCCGGGGGCCGCGGACGCGCCGGGGGCCCTCGCGTCACAGAGGAAATAGGCAATAAAGTCATAAACGGAAGACGTAAATACTGTATATATATGCCTATGCTATGCGCGTTATTATGATGGCTCGACGATATTTATCAATCTACATTTTTATTATCCAATTGCGATTTTAGGAGAATGCCTTCAATAAATCGAATGTATTCGACGAATTAACATTTTTATTGCTGACGAATTTAGAGCGATGTGGTATTATTTTTTAAAAAATATTTTATAATCACGCCCCCGCAATATATCTGGTTTATATTGTAGCAGCCCTGGATTGCCACAAAAAATAAAACCAAATATAATTGGACGATAACCCTAATTTATTTTTTATAGATTTATCACATGAACTAGTTTTTTAACTTCATTTTAACAACAATTTTCCATACAAAGATAAGATAAGATGATTTTCAGTAAACTTTCATTTTTAGACACCTTTGCTGTCGAAAAATACTAACACGTTATATATAAACAATTATAATACATATTAAATATATTTAAAGCAAATTTTCGCTACTATATTATTAAATATATCCTGTATCGGTCAATAATTTTGATTGATTTTGCTCAGAAACTTATTTCAATGATTCGTATTTATTCTTTGGTCTGTTTTTAATATTACATAGGTACATCTTATGTTTTCAAAGTAAATTAGAAACTATATGTTGCTATTTTTAAAGCGAAAGAAGATAATAATATACATTTTTAGATTCATATAAAATCATATATAATATAATCTTTTGTATTATAAAAATATATAGCAATATAAAAATAAATTAAAACATGTTCTACTATTTATTTATAAATCATAATTATTCCGTTACCATGTAAACACAATCAACAACTACTGAATAAATAGTGAGACATCAGACTAAAATCAAAGTCTATTAATCAATGACTTCTATTTTAAAGCTTAAACTTTATATATGTCACTATACACGTCCTAGTTCGATTATATTTTACCCTTTTCAGGAGTATACACGGTTGTCAACCTTTCACTGTTTTAATGTATCCAAGATAGTTATTTATTAACATATATAACTGAAAAACATATTAGTTGTATAGTATATTTTTTAATTTAAATTAATATAAATGATTTCTATAGAATATAACCCCAATAAATTTAAGAATATGAAATAATACAATAAATACTTTATAATAATTTTATAAAAAATATTGAAATAAAAAAGTTCCATAAAAGCCGATTAATATATAATAAATATATAAAATAAATTAACGAAATTTAATAATAGCAAAATGTTACGATTTGGTTCGATTTTAATTTATCATTGCGATATTCATCCATAAGATTAGTAAAATATAGGTTAATTTAATCTAAGATGATTGATCAGAGTTATAAATATATAATAAACACTAATTCCGATCTTCCAGATACGATAGAAATTGAAAATACACAAATGTTCATATGGGGTTTGAACCCAGGTCTTTCAGATCGACTTACACCATTCGTCTATAATGCTGAACAAATTTAAATTTTTCAATAAAAAAAAAAGATTTCAATAATAGAAAATTTTCATAAATAAATTTGAGACTGCTACAAGACTCGAACCCGTGGCTTCTGTATTATTAATCTTACAGACTACACTCTATCGGTTCGTAATTGGTAAACAAAGCATATGTGTATGCTTGACATCGAAATGGTTTCAATAGAAGCGCATTAAAGAGCAAAACCAAAAAGCACGTCAAGTTCGCTCAGATAGTAAAGTTGACCATACTGTTTTATTAAAATATTATAATATAATACACCATATTTTTTTTACCAACATGTTGCGTGTTGCAAGAGTGTATTTAAAACACGATGTTTTACGACCATAAAGTTGATGACATTTTTAAGTGACTATATAAAATAGTACATTCCATAAATATTTTGATTATTGAAAAAAACGTTATTGAAACCACTTTTAAGGGACAGTATCGATATTGAATAATAAATAAATACTTTCTTAAAAAATGCAGATTGTTGTTATTCTATGATTTTTTATAATTATATATAATTAAAATATATTTTTTTTAGTATTTTATCAAAGCAGATAATTGGATCTATGTTATATTTGTGGCAAAAATATTGTTTTACAGCACAATCTATCGCACTTATGTTGACATAATCGACCATAAAAATGAAAGTGAATAAGGCAAGCCATGCATGATTTCATACAGTTTTAAATTAAATTGCAACAATTTCAAAACTTACTTTCGACTTCAGCGCTATATTTAAATTACGTACATTTCAAACAATTACACTCAATTGCACATTTATAAAATGTTATTTTATCATATCGTATAACTAATGTAACTTATGTTATTTAAAATGAGAAAGTTAGCAAATAACTTTCTTGAAATTGCTACATCAAAAAAAAAATGTTAATGTTTGATATTTTATTACTCAATACAAAATATAATCAATATTTATTTACATCACATGTCTAAAGCCCATATTTATAGACTATCATAACTTTTGAAAAAATGTTTCATCTTTACGATTTTGGCAATTCGCCGTGCGCCATTATGCTTCAAAACCGCAAAATGTTAAAACTCGCGTTAAAATATTCAGCCGTTCGGCTGAATGTCAAACACTACGTTCATAAAAGCGTTTGCAATAAATAACGAAATAAATAACGTTTTTAGTGCACGCCGCTGGAAAAATGTAGTCGGCGCACAATGTATGCCAGGATGCAAATGTATACATTATGTGCGATAAAATACAACGATGTTAATCGTGATTTATCGTCGCGCGAAGCTCCTCGTCCGAAGAACGCCATTTCCCGAGAGAATCAATTTGGGTGAATAAAAAAAGTCGCCAAATCGACACGGCGAGAGTTTAATTAGTGGAGATGTTCCATGCGAAACGAACAATGGTAATGGTTATGAAAAAAACACATTATTTATTCTCTTTTAGTGCCTTCTCCGTTATTGGACGTTGGAAATCATTCTGCCTGAATTTATCTTATAGGATGTACTGCTCTCTCCTGCGGAACATTTTATTTCTTTATTTTTACTTAAATATGACAACATTTTTAAGGGTAAAAGTTTAACCATAAGTTTAAAAATAAAATAAAATTCCGCTTAATTCTTAACCGCCGGTCTCACAAAAAATAGCCCAAAACAATAATTGAAACGACGACAGAAAATATGGAAATATTGGCGCAAGTTGATGATTCTGAATCATCTCAAGCTGATATTGAAGAGCAAAGCCGAACTTAAAATGATTGTTTGGATTGCTGGTCATTAGATAAAAAAACAATTTTTGCTCAAGAAATTAATATTTAAACTAACTGAAACGACGATGGGATTGAAAATTTCTAAACAATGGGCCAATAATTAAATTACATATTCTGAGAAAGATAAGAAGCTACAATCACTTTGAAAAAAAATTCGATCAAAGAGAATCTGCTGCATACAAAGCAGCGTTAAAAATTATTTCTGAAACCGAAAAAGAAAGATTAATGACATTTTTTTAAATCCCATGAAAAAGTAATTACAGCAAAAAAAATTGGAAGTGGCAAAGAAAATATTCTATATTTAAAAGTGATCGGAACATTGTTGTATAAAAATTAAATGCTAAAAATAGCTCATCTTGGTTAAACCTTGCGGAAATAAAACTATGCTTCACAAATTTGGTGGGCAATTATTGTCTGCTATATCCTGTTTAACACATTGCTCATTAGACTTATATTGTAGTTCGGTGTTCATTGCCCTCTTTTTAGTGTAGTAACAATCGTCGATATTAACTAATCGGATCTACATTTAGACAAACCAAAATAGCAAAATCGTTTTTTTTACTGTCAACAGCTGATGATTAGAACGAAATGAAGTGTCAAAGTCAAGAAAAAAATCTGTCAGTTAACATTTATTATTTTTTCGAATGATTTTGACAAGTAGAATATTATAAGACCTTATCTACTGGGCCTGGCAACAGCACAGTGGATAAGTGCTCTTGTTATTGAACTAGAGGTCCATGATCTAATTCCCATCGGTAGAAAAATCGAAAAATCAGGTCAATATAAAAAATACATTCCTTTAAAAATCTATTAAAAATAATTGAAATTGTGTACAAAAAATATATGCATTTATTACTATTTGCTTCACAAGAAAACTTGGTATTCAAATAAACAAGAAAAAGGATTCATTTTTACCTAAAAATAATATCCTATATTAATAATAAAAGCAAAAGCATGAAAATTAATTAAAAATTAAACAAACAACATATTTTTTTTTATTAAAATAACAATAAATAGTTAGCTTGCCTGATATTTATTTTTGACTAAATACCACAGATTAGTGATAAGTACACTTTTGATTTCTGTGACCTATATTTGTCATTTCTGACATATTTAATATATAATATACATTATGTTTATAAAAACATGACTTATTGAAAATGTTTTAATCACTGAAACCATAAATGATTATAGATTGAATTCCCTACTCTGTAAAAACTATATTTTGAATAATATAAACATATAACTTCCTCATACTCATTTCAATTTATATACAAAATATGATACTTTAATTTAAAATGTACATTCATTCGATAAACAAAAACGTTTTCGAAATGAAAAATATTTATCATCAAACATAATATAATACTACGAATGTAGCTAATGTGTTTTTTATTTTTTTGACGAGCACATAAAAAAATAATAACCAGTAATAACCAATACACATATTGATGCAATCAACTACGTACATATATCTGCCAAGCACAATATTAATTCCAAATACCATATTTTAGTACCTCAATTATTAATCTGATATGCAAATTGAAACGTAGCATAGAGAGAACTTTATAATTGATTCAACGTTGTGTAATTTAATTATTTTTGATCCAAAATCGAATCCGACTTTCCCATATATTTATTAAATTAATTTACTATATTTTATCATGCAGTTATCCAATTTATTTTTAAAAAAATCACATCCGTTTTGTCATTGATCATTGAGTCATTATTTTTTGCTTAGTTGATCCGGATCTTTTTTTTAATATCAGAATCAGTATGAAGAAAAAATTGTAACGCACTCAAGCTTTATCGTCAATCAAAATACCCGATTCGATATACGAAAAGATAACGGAGTCGAATTTTAATTTAGACTAATGTTAGCATAATGAAAAGATTGTGATCGTGTTTATAATTGACCCCACCGGCGTACGTACATAAAAACGAGAAAGTATGAATAAATAAACAAGCAATAGCTGATTGCTCCCAAATACGTCATTAAGTTAAATTAGTGAATATTCTCTTGAACGTTATTCACAGATGTCTTTTATTTATTTAATATATGTATTATAAAAAGACCGTCTTAAGCTTTTTGGTAATATACTCAGTCTCTAGAATTACTTTCACATTTTTAAAATTTTGAAGCAGAGTACTACAACTAAAGTTGCTTGAACTAATTCATTAATTTATTAAAAATCTGACCATTAAAAAAACTGACAGGTTTTCCAATTTATACATGTTAATATTTCATACACAATGCTTGAGATTTATACAATCCCACATAAATTATTCCAACTTCAGCGGAAATCACCGAAAACATTATTGTGTCTGACAAGTTTGTTTTAAGGTCCTATCCGTTACCGCTAAGAATTAGGGACGCAATCGAGCATCGACAGATTGCTGACACCACCCATGAACAACTTCAAAAAGTGCTTCATTGTGTACACAATTGTATTCTAACGTTCATAGCAAAAAGGCCCTAAAATACAAATACGGATACGTTCTGTACAACATTGTAGAATTATTTAAGAAATTTCTTCTAAAACAACAAAAAGTTCTTCGTTTTGCTGTGATTCCAGACAATAGAGAAATATTTAAGGACCTTATAAATTAAAATATATTACAGAATGCGAAATGGTAATAAATTGTTAAAGTAACACGCGCTCCGCATAACAAAATCGTGCGTACTAAATTTCAATCCTTGCTCAAACGTATTTTTTCAAGAAAAATGGCAAACCGAAAATTTTTAAACTACCTTTTTTTGTTAAAAATAATAATTTGTACGAATATTTTAAATTTTTTGCAATTGGTGCATTTTTATATCTCTGCATAAGAAAAAGTAAGTCCGCACCAGATGTTTTGTAAATGTATTTGAATAACAAAAAAATGTTCACGATTTACTCAACTATTCTAAACGGCCGTATTTTTTTTTTATCTATCTTTAAATTGCATATATTTCTAGTATTAAATCTACTATGTACATCTTTATTTCTTAATAAATACATATTATTATCTAACTTATATGTATGTAAATACTAAAACATTCATCTTCAATATTTCTTGAACATTCAACTATTCCAATCTATCAACCAAAAATAAAAAGAATAACCAAAAATATCGCATTACAAATTTTGAAGGTAAATAATTTAATATTGAATTGATATTGCGCATTTTATTTATTTTGTAAAACATCCAGATGGCGCTAAAGCTGAATAAGAACAAAAAAAAGACCCAAATTGGATCCCTGCTGTACTCAAGATTAAGCAAAATACACGGTCCTGAGACAAAGATAACGGGACCGTTTGAAAAACCGAAGTAGTTGAGATTCAAACGCTACCTTCGAGAAGCATAGGACAACGACGCGGAGGAAACCCGTGACGCTGGTCCGCTAAAGCCTAAAGTGCCGAAGGAGAAGCAACTGAGAAGCGATTCGTTCCTTTTTGTGTATCAGGGTGAGTACTGTACATCTCCACTAGTCATAAAACGATTAATTTCTCAGTGATAAATTGGAAATTTATTGAAGAGGAGCAAAGGGACTTGATAACCCTTCGATATAAATTCCAGTCAAACACGATTTGAGTTTCTCAAAACTACATTAAAACGATCGACCAGGATGAAGTTGATAGACGGAGTAAATAATCTTTTTAATGCTACTTTTTTATTAAAAATATAAGTTCTAATAACTTATTACAACATAATCTTAAGAAAATAATAATAAAAGCAGATCCCAATAAAAACATTACCATAAAAATAATAATGCATATATGCAAATGAATAAGAGACAGACCGAACATTCGCTTTCTACTAGTTTTACACAAAAAATTAAGTATGACTCGAAACAGGACATAATCCGAAACTTCAATAAAAAAATCTGACAGTTGACAAATGTCATTTCTTTCTGTTGAGTTGGACGGACACTATCTGATCAGTTAATGCGAAGCATTTCCTTTTAAGTAATATTTCACGTTACCAATCTTGCTTCTAAAACCAAATGTATTGATTTGACAATATGTTTTAAAGTAATTTAAATTTAAAATTAAAATTCACCTCTAGATAGCGCTAAATGCAATATTGACTTCACTGATATGGATTGTGTGGCACATATCATTCAGATAATAATACGTAATATTACTCTCGTTCAATAAATGTTGATTCGATTATAAAAAAAGTCAAGAAAAGCTATGAAAAGAGGCGGAATAATTCTTACGGTTAACAGACTATTGCTCCTAGGACGATCGCGCTCACTAACAATGCTCTCGCGGATTATTACTCACACGGAACATCGCTCTCACGGAACATTGCTCCCATTTTTTTAATTTGCTGCATATACATCGGGAGTATAACTTTCAAACTAAATTAGCATGTCAGAATTCAAACAAATGTCAATCACGATCTATGAATTCGAAAAAATATTTTATATCAATGTTTCGCGTATTAAATTGCAAAAACCTAGACACATATTTTTTTTCAGGAAATTATTAAGCTAGTTTGTTTGCCGCATAGGCATAGACTGGAATTTCATAAAATATAAATTCGAAAGACCGCTATGATATTAACACTTTACTGGCGAGTGGTTTGTGTATCGTCTGTATGCCAAATACAGGCACTTTATCGCAAATATGCGCGAATTTAATTTTTATCTTTTGATACAATGAAAATATTTTAATGATTTTTCAGGATATGTTAATATTATATCAGTGCAGCGATTTTTACTATTATTCTTTGATTTTGAATAAATGTTTCGTTAATAAAAACAATTAAATTAAACATTTCTTAATTTTTTGATTTTAAAAGGAATTATCTTTACTTAAAAAAATATTGAAACGAACAATTTCACGCACGGTCAAAAGTCTGACGGCAAAGAAATAAAAAAATAAGAATTTTATATCCACAATAAAACATATTTCAAATATATATACTACATACTTAAAATCCTTGAAATCCACAAATATAATTTCTATCACTAGGAACTTACTAAAAATTATTTTGAAATATAATGTTGACTCACCATTGTAAATATCTCCACACCATTTTTCACTCACTTTTTTCACCCACTTTTTTCACTCACTTTTTCATTTGCTTTTTTCACTCACTTTTTCATTTGCTTTTTTCACTCACTTTTTCATTTGCTTTTTTCACACACTTTTTCACTCACTTTTTTCACACACTTTTTTCACTCACTTTTCATGTGCATCGTGCCAGAAATTCCCACATTGTAAAAAAGCACCACTATAATTTGACAAATCAGAAATTTGGAAAATCTAGTAATCTAGTAATCTTATGGAAGATAAAATCGCTCACAAGAAATGTCGAAAGTTTCACATAACGAGACATAAAAAAATACGATATTATCTCACTAGTCCGGTAATTTAAAAAAATATTAATCTAGCGACCCGGCGCTGTCTAAAGGTTTGACAAACTAACTCAAAGCTATCAAAGAATATTTGGAAAAAAACAAAATAAATCGTAAAACATATGAATTATTTTCAAATAAATAAAATATTAATAAATATTCATACGTTATTTCTTAACACATTTAAGTCATTAAATTCTTTTACTGCATGGATTTTTCCACTGCGAAGAATTTATATTTTATAAAGCATTGAAATAATATTAACATGGCAATTGAAATATTTACATTATATTAAAAGAAACACACATTTAGGTAAGAAATATTAAATTCGCGCGTATCTGTGAAAAAGTGCTTGTATTTGGCGTGTTTGTATATGTTTTATTGTGGACATAATTTTTTTTATTTTTTATTTGTTTGCCGTCCGACATGTAAAAGTTTTAACAAACATTAGAGTACTAAAACCGTTGCATAGTATTGCCATAAGTAAAATTGTTCGTTTCAATATTTTTTAAGTAAATATAATTCATTTTAGAATTCAAACATTAAGAAATGAATAATAGTTTAAATCGATGCATTGATATAATGTTAACACTTTACCGACCGGCAGTTTCACTACCAGACTTACGCTAAATACCGGCACTTTTTCGCAAAACTTCGCGAATTTTACTTTTTTTATTTAAATTTATGTATCTTTTGATACGGTCCGAATATTTCGTTGAATTTTTCTAGACATGTTATAAATGTATCAATGCATCAATTCAAGTAATTATTAGATGGTTCTCAACATGTGGTTCGCCGGAAATAAAAAATAATTATTACTTTTCTTCATTATTAGATTTTTAAAATGATTATCTTGATTTTAAAATTATAAAAACAAATAACCTAGAAATTTTAATAAAAATAATTTAAATTGAGTTAACCAGCGGTTCTCAAACTTTTTTAAATTTGTAAAAACTTTTTTTAAGCAAACTTTTCTTTTGTATTGTGACATTTTTACTAATACGAGTTTACTGATATATAATTCATTTGCAATAAAATATTCACTAACCGTTGTAATTCACTCCATCGTAATGTGAAATTTTCCAGGCACATACACAGATAATTTACATTGTCTTTCACGTGTAAATCACTTTTCACAATAACTAGTTATATAATGAAAGTTTAAAGTGTCTCGATTTTTTACTGTTTTTCGCAATTGCAACAATATTACCCCATATCGTTTATATTTGGTTTCAAATATTCGTAATTTTACATTTTTCAGATATTCTGGTAAAACCCGATTCTTCCTTATGGTACCACAGATTCTATTTTTTTTCATATATTTTTTTTTGCTATTTCAACACTTATAAAAATCGTCCATATAAAGATGATGCCATTTGTATTTATTGTCTGATGTTAAATGTGATATTGAATCTTGTAACGAAATTCCAGGTCCTACATATATTTTAAATTTCGATATGTATCCTGACACTAATTCACATACCATTCTTATCACTATACCGTACTTTGTGAGCTTACTGGGGTTGTATACGTGAAAATTTAATCTTCCACACCATGGGATCATACCCTTATCCAGAGATATGTTTTGGCTTGGTTTGTACATATTTCATATCTTTCGGAGAAATAATCAATTATTTTTTGTACTTTGAACAGTAATCCTACATTATCAGGAACATTTTCATTATTGGAAAAACGCAGGTAACGTAATATTTGATAAAACCTATTTCTACTCATGGTTTTTGTAAATATCAAGGTTCCTATTAATGGATTTATTGTCTAATACATGTGTAATGAGCCTTTTTTTACCAGGCCCATTAGCAATATCAACTCAAACCAATTTTTTAATTCTGGTACCGTTACATCCACCCATTTTTTAGATTTTATTTGCAGTTTGTATCTGTTGATGTGTTGATTATGGTGTCTATTCGTTTCTTCTGCAATAACGGGAAACAAGTCATCTTCAATAAAGTCTTGTGTCTTGTAAAGTGTCTTCTAAATATTTTTCTTGTTCATCTTCCTCATTGCTCATGAGCATCATAGCATGTGGACGATTTCTTTCGTGAACAGAGGAGTCTGAATCACTATCAATATAATTTTCATTATCACTTGGAATATCTATATATATTTAACACTATATTAAATAACATAAACTGTAATTATTTTCACGTAGATTCTACACTCGTATCTAACTAAAAAACTATGTTTTATAAACAGTTCGTAATATTTTTCGAATATTCACTCGAGCACACGAAAACCAGATGCACTTCACACGATAGTATAACTTAAACTTAATTCTTATCCATAAGTTTTTATGTGTATCGTGCTAATAATTCAAAAATAATAGCTCGAAAAAATTCCCACTTTCTAAAATAATGTGTCACTGAGATTCGGTATTTCCAGTAAGCCAGTATTATCTGACAGGAGATAATATTTACTCACAAAAAATATGTTGGAATTTCCTTATAACAGGATAGAAAAAAATACAATAGAATCTTACTAATCTGAGATTCTCAGTAATCCAATACTATCTAATGGTTAATGATATGATAAATTTTTAGTATCTTGTACTTTTTATATATGTACATCGTATTTTTTAATTTTATGTAATTTGACTTTATTTTTAAATAAACCCATTTACCCAATAAATTATTTTTAAATATACATATTTATATGTTTGTGTATAAAATATCATATTTTTTCTTTTTTTACACCGTCCGAAAAAAAAGTGTGCTGGATAAAAGTTTTTAGAAATTTGAAAAAGTTTAAAAACCGCTGGTTAACTCAATTTAAATTATTTTTGCACTGAATTTTCACATATAAACATACTACACTAAATTGATTCCAATAGGTAAGTATAATCACCCTGTCACAACTAGATCTTACTGGAACGTGGGGTGGGAGTCCAGCGCTCGACAGATTCCTCGATGCACCCTAGGGATTTAATTCAGTGCTCGTTGAGGGTCGAGAATCTTTGTACTTCGATCGACATACATAGACTCAAGAGGCGGAGTCTCTGTGTTAACAGCATTATATAATATAAAATACAAAATAATAGATAATTTATTGCGTGCCGACTGCTTCAAATTGGGGTGGGATATGAAAGTGGAATGGAACAGGGGCAAAAGCGACGTAATTACCTCCCCATCTATTAAAGATTTTTATAACTTCTGAGAAATTAAAAATAAAATAAGAAAAGCAACCCAAGGGGGAGAAACGGCGACGCGAAAAAGCTTTTCAAAGTTTTTTTAAAGAATAAATTAATTTTTAAAATCGCACAAGATAATTATCGTTCCACCCTCACCTGTCAAGTTTTACAAAAATTATAAATATGTTTTTATAAATTGATTAGATTATTATTATTTTTTTAAAGCGGTGCTCAAGTAATCAATCTTCCGATAAGTGCTTTCATATTTTTTTTAATTCGCCAATATTTTTCAATTATTGCTTTTCCAAATTAACAATCAGTGCCACGCAATCATTTACCATGAATTTTGGAGTGGCACTAGTCACTCGGATATATTGAGAGAAAAAACGACTACCTGTTTGCTCAAGAATAAAAATTGAATTATTCTAAGATTTTTGCAAATTTCATTCGATAGGAATATTTTACGAATATTCTATCAATATTTCGAAAATTATATTTGGAACCATAATATTGAGGCACTACTGTAACCAATTAACACTTTACTATAATTTTCAATTATTAAGTTTAAAACTAACCACTACGATTTAATTTTTAAGGTTCGACTTAACAAAATTGTTGCAAATATAAATTCATTAGGCTACCTAACAAATAAAAATTGTGTCAGAACTTTTCTTTTATTTGCGTAAGCACGTACTAAATAATATTTTATATTGCCCCATAAAAAAATAGAAAATGGCTTGAAAAACTTATTTGGTATGCAGCTCTATTATTCGGTTGCACTTTCGCCACTGGTAGCTATAAATCTATTTTTTCAATTCTATTAAAATTCTAAAACACCATACACGCCATATTACCGACATTGTTCCACATCCGAAAGCATAATGCACGCGCGGCAAATTGAACAATTTTGTAATGCAAGACCTTTGAATGGGCATTTTGAAATTCTAATGCCTTTTTTCATACGATTTTTTCCTTTCGAACAATGCGCCTTGAATGGCGGAGCGGACTCTTCGCACACGATTCCGTCGTCATTAGCATAAATAAAAGGCTGAATGTGAAGCACGTCAAGACCTTAGGCCAAAAAACCCCGCTGTGCATTTGGAAAGCCGAAACGTCCTGTTCTATTGTCTTCCGTACGCGTACTCGAACAAGACTTGAAAGTAAATCATGAGCTACAACTTGAGAACCACTCTCAATTTAGCTACTAAAATCTAACGATTTTGAAGTTGTAGATACATAAGAGCATCACTAATGATGGACAATCATATGGAAAACTATGGATAGTATTGTTTATTATATAAAATAAAATATTGTGTTAAATGTTGATAGCATGTCCATAATGTGGTTTCAGGACAACCGAAGGTGTAGCGGTTATTTTCGGTGGCGTGACGCTAGCTGACGTGACCGGCAACACAAAACGCGACCACGACAATTGCCAGATCCTCGGAAGGCGCGGTGAACAACCAGTAATTAGATCACGATCTTCTAAGCGAGGGTTATTTGGGAAATGGGTGAACAAAGTCCCCCCGTGGCGGTTACAGCCCGAGTTCCCTGGGAACTGCTGCACGCTCGTTAATGGCTGCGGCGTTCAACTTGGGCCAAACTGTTGGATACAAATTGATGACTGAGGCACACAAACATGGGTCTGGGATGTCTGCACTTACCGACTCGCATATGTGAGCGTTGGTCAAAAAATGAACACCCCATGAATAATTCAACGCAACGAATCTATTTAAAAAGGGGATTATATAAACTGGCAACAAGATTTACCTTACATAAATGGTTTAAACTACCTATTAAATATATAAAATATTTATAGTTGAATACTTTGCTAAACACCGAATAGTGAGAGCATACAATAACTAGTTACATTGCTCATACATTTTTTTGTGTGTATTGATTTAACAATGCATACATTGCCTGGTTAATGTATTCATTTTCGAAATTCACACTTTGACTGTAACTATTATATATATACGTGCATGTACTATAAATTGTCAACTATGTACATTCGTTGATTTACATACATTTATATTTTATATTAGTGTAATATGTAAATTAGATCAAAACAAGAAAGTAAATTAAGTAAAATATGCAGCATTACAATTTTAACAGATCAGTTAAATGTTATTTAATGCGTGGGATTGTCTAATGACTTGAATTAATTTACATTATTTTAACAGTTATCTATAACACTATTCTTTTCGAATAAAAATTAAACGCATTAAAATATTTAACGACTAGAATAAATATTCAATTTTATTACTCGTTATACTTATGTAATTATAATATTGTGCTTAAAAAAATACATTTGCATCTGAAAGTTTATTGGTTTAAAAAACATTTCAACTGATGTTTGAACAAGTTTCTCTATTTTTTAAGCCTCGTTATACCGTAATCTATTTATGTATTCCGTATCCAGTTTCAGGCTCGATGTTTTCAGACTTGTTTATGAATTTCGATGGCAGTATTTCTAACGGGAAATCCGAAACGATGCTAATCTGATTAGTATTATATATTACATTTTTAGACTATTGATTTTTAATTATGTTTGAAGATATGACTAACGTCTTCAGATCTGTATTTACATTCATCACCGCCACCTGCCTTTGCACTGCAAATAAATAGTGTCTGTATTTGATTTGAGGTGAATGCTTATATAATATATGGACATTTTATGATAATATAGCTAGTTTTTTCCTATTTAAATAACTAATTCACACATGCAACGTGCATTTCGTTGACACTAAAATAAATTATCATATTATTTTCTGACCTTATGCCTCGTCACGAAGTCCTAGTCAGCCATTAACGCAAATGGATGTTGACTTTTGACTAAATGGTAACCCCTTGACATCTCTATTATGCAATACGTACAAGACTCTTCAAATTGCCTATATTAAAAAAGAAGCAGTTATTGTCAATCCTACCGGCACCAATTGACACCATTTTTGATAAATTCGTATATTGACACATCTCAAATATGCAACAAAACATAAGATTAATTAGTAATAAAATAAATTGGTATATAAAAATATAATTACTTTTAACTGGCAACACGTTGCATTCTGGCGCTCGCAGCAAAACGTTTTTGACATAATCATACGTAATCGCTCTAGCGAGCACTTGATCCACATTTTTTTTTTTGAATCACACTAATGATAAACTTAACATTGTCATTATTTTTTTCATCCGAAATGTCCAACGTCGTGCGGAAGTTAAAACACAATCAAAATCTAACGATAGCCTCGTTTCTTTTGTGATTCATTTTTAATTGAGATTGCTTGACTCAGCGCATTTTGGCCGAAAAAGCCGCAACGGTGTCCATTTTACGGATTCGTGCTTAGCTTTTTTTGATAATTAATTTGTTTCAAAAAAAAATATGACGTGCTTTTTAATTCGTAATCTATAATTAAACTCATTATCGTAATATAAATAAATCATCTCTTATATACTTTAGATTAATAAATCTTCCTCCCCCCCCTTTCACAAATCAACTTAAATTCATGTAATTTTAATTTTCACGTGCTTTACTTTTTACAAATAAATTCTCTAGTGTTAAACTTGGCTTCAAGTATGAAATTGCTGATTACTACTTGAACCAAAGCTTTTTCAATAAGGAAAATATAAAAATCACTTGAAATCCAATGACGTTCGTTGAAGCCGAACTATCTGTGAAATCGAATAACAAATATATAAATATATACCATACATAAAAATAATGAAAAAGTTTCATAATACAATTTTTTAACAATAATCTTAAAAAAATACACAGGCGATTATGTCCGTGGGCCGCATGCGTCACGTATGCGGCCCACGTATTTTGCGACTCACGATTTTTAAGTATTTCAACGTTAACGATTATAAAATACTCGCATTGTTTCAAAGCTAAAAAAAGCGTCCGTTCATTATGTTTTGAAACGCGCTGAATGAGCAAAGAAAAATAATGAATAATGAAAGAATGAAAAAAATAACCACGAAACTGCCTTTGCGGTTAACGATAATGGATTATGCACATAATTACTTTTGATAATATAATTTTAATGGTGAAATACGTCTGATTATTTTGATGCTTGGGTATTTACATAAAATAATTAAAAACGCAATGTATAATACAAATTAGAAAAAATGATTAGAAAGAAAATTTCATTAAGATGAATTATCTTAAATATTTTTTTATTAATCAAGAAATACATTATTCAATGTAATAATTTAATTTTGTTGAAGGATTACTTATATTATATATGCATAATAAAATAAGTATGATACTATCAATAATTTATATTTTAATGTAATATAAAAACGATTGGATGTCAATGTAAAAAGGAAAATCTATATTTGCCATTTATTTATTATTCTTTGTTTTCAATCTTCTTCTTCCAGAGTGAAATTAAAAATTAATTTTAATAATATCTAGTATTATATTCAGTGGTAGGTTAGTTAATAAAATCATTTTAGTTCGCAATCTGTTCTAATACTAAAACAAAAAAATATGTGAATAATTTATTATAAATAAAGATATTTTTGTATTGTATTGAATAAACTGGTTAAACTAAAAAACACTAAAAAATAATTTAGTTAAGTTTGTTGAAACACGGTGCTATAGCGACATCTTTTGGCATTTTACTCAATTAATATAATAATATATGGCTCTGTATAATTAAAGTGACACTATTTACATATATCACACTGGAACATAAGCTATAAAAAATATCACTATTTATTATTTTTAATATTATTTCCTTAGATTTTTTAAATTTTCATAATTTTTTTCTCAATTGTTTTAGAATTTTCATTAAGAAAATGTAACAAATATAATGTCATTGTATAGAATTTATATCTAAAATAGACTTAGTTCACTTAGGGATTAATTTTTTCTAATGATGTTAAAAAACTCATAAGCAACAATAATTTGCCTTCCAAATTTTATTGCCTAAAATAATATTGTTCTACATCTAACACAATTACTCATCATTAAATTATTACGTTAATAATACTAATATGTATTACATAAAAATAAATTTAAATTGTCGGGATTGGTGACTGAGTATTGTGATTTAATTTATACAGACATAAAATAAAACTACAGGTGTTAATACATCCAGTACATCCATTGGTGTAAGCGTAACTTCCAGGTGAACATCTGTGGGCGACCATTCAATAATAACAAAAAATACGCACAACAATGCCATTCGATATGCAAAATGTAATTCAAAGCTTATGGGGAAAAAATAAAAATAGTTTTAATGTTGTGGTAATTGATGGCTTTCGTAAGTCAGTAGTTATTGTGAAGTAACGATTTCACTTGATTACGTGTTGTATTTGGGCAAACCATTATTGTTATATTAAATCTTTCTTGAGGGCTATAGTTAGAACCCCAACAAAATCACTTCCATGTATTTTTTAATCACTTCTTAACTAAGTATTCACCGAGTTTCTGGAAAGCTTTGTAGCATGTACGGAGTATATATAGTGAAGTGGAGAAGATCTTATTGCACTTTTTTAGACTTTATTTATTTAAAAGTAGCAAAGTCGTTTAAGTGTACTTAAAACGAATGAACTGATAAGAACGTATTTACCCATCAACCCTACATTTCGAATCTCGAATGTCGAACTAGACTAAAAGTTGCGAAGAGAGAAGCAGCGGCTTCTGCGATTTTCGATGGCTCTGAAATTGGGTCGGCCTTCTATTAGTTTAACTTTGTGCAGTGAGTCCAAACTAAAAACTTCTTAAAGGTATGATGCCTTGAATACCGAAGTGGCGGTTCAAGTGTAAATGTCTGTAGAAGTGTTAGAAAAAGTCTCTGAGGTAGTATCAGGGGAAGTGATCGTTGGTTGGCGGTGTTTCAATATGTATACGCTTAAATATTAAAAAAAAACGTAATAAATATTGATTGTTATATATAAATACATTTTGTTAATTTCACATATTTAATAAAATATTTCTTATAAATAAGCCTTAGTGCGTATTTTGGTCCAAAAAATATTTTGTATACAGGTCTTATTTTCGGGGAAACACGGAAGCGTAATACTTAGAATTTTACGCCTATAAATTTGACAAAGACTTTTCGGTCATATTTAGACATGCCGATTTAATCACTTGCTCTCGGCCAAAAATAAAAATAATAATTTTAAATTTGAATTAATTGACGTTCATCTAAAATTTGATAATGGCAACACCGCGCCATCGGACCGCTTCAACTTCGCGTCTGTTATCATTGTCACTTTGCAGGTTATGTCACGCGGGTCGCTTTTCGGCCATGTACGCGCTAAAATGCGCAGTTAGCGCTCGTAAATAGCCGCCAGCGGCACGAGCACGGCGTTGGCGCGGAGTCAAATGTCACTCTAGCGCCCGAACGAAATGTAGACGAATGCGACTGCAAATGACACTGTCAAAACTATGTCTTCTGGCACTATTTGCGTATCGCAAGAGGGACCGGCAAATGCGCTGGCCCTCAACAAGGACTGTAGTCAGGTGGTGATCGCCGGAAGAAATGGTATGTCTACAACTTACATTATTTTACATCGTTTTAACGCTTGAATGACGACGGATGATTGACATAATTGAACTTAGATAATGTGAAAACGACGATAAAAACGTTCCGATAAATGCTAATGAATGAAATAATCTTATGCTTTCAATATTAATTGTATGTAAATCACTTTTTCTAATGGCTAAGTTATTTGATTATCAAAAGATCTATCCCGTATAGTTGTAAATGCTTTCTAAACGAATGGCTAGCTAATTGCACTACAACATGTATTTGCACTTCCTGTTTTTTTACAGGGTTTAAATAATTTGTTTTTTTGGCACAAGGAATGCAAATGATTTTGTTTCAATTTTTGTTTAATTCACAAAAATATTATGGTAGATCTGTTTAAACGTCCAACGTAAATGTTTAATATAAATTCAGTTCAAATAAATATATTACAAGAAAAAATACCATTAATATTATTTTATTTTTTTACATGGTTTGTACATACTCCCCCGTTCTTATAAAATAATATTCTTAATTAATTTCAATTTTCAGCTTAAATAAATCTTAAAAAGATTATTAAAATGAGTAAATATGTAACTATCTGGGTTACCTAAAAACGTGAATGATCGACCACCTTACATGTACGGCGATACGGCTCAAAAGAAAAAACATCTTTCTTAGTAGACTATAAAGTACTGACCTTGTTTGATAATTCTTCGATGAATATGCATCGGTTTCAGCTTGTATGACTATTTCATTCTTCAAGTTGTGTGGTAAACTTCAAGACTAAAAAAAAACACAAAAATTTATTTTTAAAACACCTCTAGCATTGTCTTACATCCAATATGTTGCTATAAGTTGCACAATTTCTTTTTGTAGCTGATATTACATTTCTTTTCATATAAAAACCTGTAAAAAAATTAACGACAAATTTCTATCATTATTCCTGGATAAGGTAAAAGTGTACTTTTTGTTATTAACCTCTTCCCGGTCATGCCCAATATAACTTTTAAAAAAATATTTTGTAAATTCTCATCTCAAAAATAAAAAAAATTCTCGAGAAAAAGATCAGCCCTTTTTTTTATTAAAAATTTAATATGTACAAATATTTTCAAATGTTCAACCGTAGCTGCACCTTGTTTACTGCTGCATAGGAATGGGTGAATCCATGCCAGACGTTTTTGAGTAATTTTTTAAAAGTACTGTGACAGGGAAGTGGTTAAACAAATATCAGCTAAGGCCACAACACAAAAACTAAGAAATACGTGTTTACAACTTAACAGTCCGAAGTTAATTGTTTTCAAAAACTGTATGTTAAAAAAACGACATTATTTTTGGGTACCCCTAATATCTATAAAACCCATCAAAATGCCGTAAATTAATTACTAGTGATGTATGACTGACAAAAATTCTTAGTGTTTATGACAATATTTTTTTTAATTATCATAAATTGCTCTTTTTGGTAACTAATACTTATTTTTACGTATTTCAGTATTCAAGGTATTCTCGATCGATACGGATGAGTTTAACGAAGTATGCAACCTTCGAACCGGTAAGAGTTTAAATCTAAACTTTTCATCAATCGACGTAGCATGGAGTTCCATTGAAGGTAATTTATAAATATTTTTTTATAATATCATTTAATCTTAAATATTATTAAAATACAATTAAAAAATGATTAGAAAACACTCTTGCTACCGCCGCCACAAATGGAGCTGTTGTGGTTTGGGATTTGGGAAGATTGGGAAGATCCAAACAGGAACATGTTTTCTTTGATCACAAAAGAACTGTCAATAAGGTATGTTAAAATAAATCAATAAACACATCTGATTTTATTGATTATAATTAAATATACTTGTGTTGTAGGTGAGCTTTCACTTATCGGAAGCAGCATGGCTCATATCAGGATCTCAAGATGGTACAATGAAATGTTTCGATCTTCGTATAAAAGAAGTTGCAAAAACATTCTTCAGGTAAAAGTAACATACGACGAGACATTATTGTAATTTTTGAGATTGTAATTTTAAATCCATAAATAATAAATAGTAATGCTTAAGAAGCTAATGGATTATAAGTATATATAGTTTCAGAAGAAGCTACACAAAATCATTTTGAATACGGTATCTCATATATCTTGTCCTACAATTCGGAGGATTTAAATGTCGTTTACTTATACGACCCCATATTTTTGACAATTATTGTAATAATATACATAAATTCTAATATAAGTTTAAATACTGTGTATCCGTATACTTTTTTCTAATTAAAAATCTATAATTATACTATAGCGCTCAAAATTAAGCTTTAAAATAATTCAATACTTATATTTTAGCACAATCGATTATGAACGACTTTTTAGTAGTAGAAATTTATCGAACTTTTGAATGCAATATCTGATATCTTCCAGCAATACAGAATCCGTCAGAGATGTCCAGTTCAGTCCGCACACTTGGAGCATGTTTGCAGCTGTCTCCGAGAACGGTAACGTCCAGCTTTGGGACATCAGAAAGCCAGAAAAGTGTATACATCAGTACACCGCCCATTCTGGTCCTGTTTTTGCTTGTGACTGGCATCCTGAAGCCACCTGGTTGGCCACTGCTTCTAGAGATAAGACCATCAAGGTACGACGAAAATTATATTTTAAGCGATTGTATTGTTTTGAAGACAATGGTGCATCCAAATTGGGATCAGTCAGCTAATGTTTGTTTTTATTGAAATTGTGTCATCGGTACATGTACACAACTGTTATTAGCTAACGGTCAGTGATATCATCAGTCAAACAACCGGATTTGTTTGCATTGATATTCCTTTTGTACTGGCTTGAACTGGTTTTGTTTGGTTTCTTATCAAAGTCCTTGCATTTTCAATATGTCAGTGAGGGTAATAAACTGTCATGTTATGCAGAATTTTATTTTGATAAACATACATAAATTATGTCGTGTTTATTGTTCTTCGTTTCATCATAACTCTTATACTTCCACTTCCTCTGCAGCTCTAAAGTGTATTATTTTCTCTGGTAATACCTTAAAATAACTAAAGTATCCTCCAGACATATTTTCGACCGATTGATGTTGAAGCTATTTGTAGTATTATTTTTCTTGAAGGGATTAACTTATCTCTTTTTTTAAATAATCCACGTTTCATATAAAAATTATAAATCAAACCATACAATTGCTTATATATTGTTGATATTATAATCTCTCTATATCTTCATTGTCATTCTTTCAGTGCTACGGACATTAGTAAACATCCAAACATGATATTCCATCACTTCTATGGATGTATGAAAGCTAATATATAAATTTTAATTTATTTAATTTGGTTTCAAAAATTCGTTATCCTGGAAGAAAAATATCCAATACCATAAATACTTGCCATTTTTAAATATCATTTCTCAGAATTTGTGCATACAGAGGTGAACCCAAGATTAATTCATGTTTTATGGCATGAAATATAATTAATGCATGAAGTTCTACTGTACCATACTAAAGCTCAATGGCTTTATCATGGAAAGGGTTAAAAATAATTTAAACATTGACTTCCTTCATGACAAAAATCCAGTTCGACTGACTAATGACCTAGGTTTAAATCTCATATGGACCTTAGTGTTTTGATGTCGGAATTAGTAATTATAATTCTGATTAATCATCATAGATTAAACATTTATTGCTTTCGTTATAATAATAATATATAATTAATAAAATAGATGTTACTGATTTACAAAATTTGATTTCAGTCTGATGTCTCCCTATTTATTTTGTGGTTGTTGGTTGTGTTAACACTGTTGCAACGCATTGGAAGATTACAATTAATAAATAAAAAATAAATCTTTTCTTCAGATTTATTTTGTTTTATATTAACCAAATTTATTTCACAGAGTATAAATTGAAGTTATCAACATTATAATTCTGAATACTAAACCACAAGCTTCCTTTGCAGTCATAAAATATTAATAAAAATGCAGCATATGAATTATTTGATTTTTCAACAAATATAAACTCAAATTATTACCACAATAAAAGTACAAGTAACACTTAACCAAAGGGTCAAGTAGTTCCTACCCGTTATGTTCGCTGATGGTAATCCAGGGGATGGGTAGAATCTTCCTTTTTTGACTTTTGATATTCAATGACGGGACCTGCAAAAACTAAAGATTATTGTGCTGCCATCTATGGAATAGATGTTTGTCTATATAAAAAAAATATTTCAACTTTATTTTTCCCTTAAATAGAGATTAAAGCATATACATAGAGATCGTAAAATAACACCTATTTTTTTTGCATGACAAAGTGATAAGTTAAGCTACAAATTTATTTTACCCACCGACAAATAAAACTACTCTTTCTTTAAGTGCAGAATTAAATTTCATAAAAAATCAAGAAATGTGTCAATTATCCATTAAAAAAGGTTAAAAATATAATTGTGATTTTTTTATATGCTTATAGTCATTCTCTGCTGCATCTTCATTCACCTTCAGAATTAAATTTAAAAAGTAAAAAATGATTAAACGAAGTGGAAAGGAATAAAAATATATAAATCTTTTTGACAAGCATTTAATAAAAAAATAATTAATAAAGAACATAGAAATTATATAAAAAAATAATGCAAAATATCTGGAAAAATACAATTAAAAAAAATAAAAATGTAATATTAGAAATATTTTTTATAGAGCGGAACATAAATCCGCATCTCGCACTTGAGAGCACTGCACAATGATTCGGATTTATCCGCATCTGGCATCTAAAGGGTTAAGATGCTATTAAATTTCCTTGTACCCATTTTTTTAATATAAATTACAAGATTTTACAAATTAAAAATTATTGATGAAATAATTATAACAGCATATTTTAATTCAAATATTATCATTTTTTCTTTTACCTTCTCGCAAAAATTAGATTTAACACCATTTAAAATATTACTATATTATATATAGCTCAAGAAGATTGTTTAATATTACAAGAAGTCTTGCATAAATTTAAAAAGGCGACAATGGTTATAAGGATGAACTTTGATTGGTTCATAAACTTAACCATTTAGTTGCCATAATGCAATATATCTTCATCATCGATTAAATGGGATGTGATGTATTTGTTTCAGGTGTAAATATCATATATTTTTATTATTATGTAATACATCGATATTTAGATAGTAGTTGTAAAAGGCTTGGCAACCAAAGGGTTAAACATTAGCATTTCGGACATTATACAGGATATTAATTTATTATTTAAAAATAACAAATTTATTTTGATATTAATCAACTGTATTATACACGCTGCTAACACAACGTTGTATCTTTACTCTTTTATGTATTTATAGCAAAACTTATTTTTATGTTATAAATTATCACAGTGGAATATTTTTATTCTCCTTAATAAATATGTGTCACTTCAAAACTCATCGCGTAACTGAAAAATATATTTTTTTTTATCCAATTTTATCAATCTACTTATAAGTAATTAAATGATATCTTTATATTTTAAATACACTATACATATATTTATCTACGAATTTATATCAATTTCTTTTCACCGAATAGATAATAATCACTCCAAAGTCGTTTTTATATTTAAACGTATGTACAACACGATTATTCTATAAATACCAAAACTCATTGACTACACGTGTTTGGACTACTTTCAAATGCGTCATTTTATATTCTAAATTAATATAATACATTATAATATCAACACTTTAGTTTACCTTAAATAATAAAAAATGGACATTAATATTAAATATATATTAAATTAAACATCTAGAATCAATCTCAGACATGTTCATTTTATATGTTTGTTTAAGACTTAATTCTTAATTCAAACACAGACGTTTCTCAATAATAGTTTTTTTCTATAACACCGTTGATTATTAAATAAATAGATTATGTTTCATAATATTTGCTTTTATCAAAACATGGCAAGTTTATTCTTATACATATTATAGGTTAACATCAAACAAACACATCTCCAAAATTAAAGTTCAAATAAAAATCAGACTTGATGTCAAATAATAAAAAACGATACACAGTTTTACCGTAAGTCATTCGATATGGATTACTTAGATTGCTATTAAACGATAATTAACGATTACGCCCCACTGTTGCTAAGTTGAAGGTAGAGAAAAAAATTGCACATATATTGATTCGCATATTTACAAAAAAATATAGATATTAGAAATGAGGTCGGGTCAAGGTTTGAGATAAGAGTATGCAAAACGATACTCAGATAATTTGGCAGCAAATGATTTCGGTGAAAAAAATCGTCAGTCTGTCTGTAGTGGCTGTAATGTTTGGGTGCGTTTTTTCAGACGTTCCCACAGAATTGTAAAAGGAAGATGTCGTCATACACTTAACAGTACGTATCGTGATGATATCATACTAATTAGATTGTTTTCTCTTTTATGTAACAATATTTGAATGGAAAACACGTGTGTGAGATCAACGCTATAAATAATATTGTAGCGTTAATAAATATTGACGAAAATGTGTTTTTACACTTCCGTATCGAAGTGCGATGTATCTCCTTATGATATTAGGGCTATTAAAATATTTATTTATTAGCAGTGATTTTTTTAATTCAGCTTTGTATCTTATCAAAAAGGGACTAACAGATCAGCGAAGAATAGCTTGAAATACACAATGACCTCATCTTCGTAGAAATAAATATCTATACATGTACTTTTATATTATTCAAATACAACTTTTATTTGAGATACTGTAATAACGTCATATTAAAACTAATGTTTTAGTTAGGATCATTTAAATGCAAAGATTATGATAACATTTATCAAAAATTATATTTATATTTCATGCACTAAAAATATAGACATGTGTCAGATTCGTGTCTTGGTAAACACCAAAAGATACCACCAAGATCAGTTAACCTTATCAAATATAAAATTGGTTATAATATTTTTTTCTCTGATCTACTCTAGTTGTTTTAAAAATGTATACAGAACAAATAAATCATATATTTTTTTAAATGAATATGACTATTAATTTTAGAAACATTTAAAATTAAAAAATACGTATGGATTATATTAAATAAAATTTGTATATAACTATAAAAACAGTGAAAGAAACGGTAAAATAATAATCTCGACAACCGTACCTTGAGAACAACAAACCTAAACCGCCCTGTGTACTTACACATAAAGTTGCCGCCCCTCAGGGCGACTGACTAATTACAGGGCAGAAATTTAAGATCATATGATGATCACGGGTTGAACTAGTTTTTGCACAGTGACTATTGAAATTAAATAGACGGTATATAACCAGGGCCCTGGAAAACAATGATTCCGAGCGTCATGACAAAAATGGCATTTTATATATTTTTTACCATCGTTATATAACTTCTTGATAAAATAATAATAGGTATGAGTTAACCCTTTCTATGCTAAAAATAAGTCAGCGTTGCAACATATTTTATGCGAAATATTTTAGGCATTAAAAATTATTAAAAATATCTACTCATAATATTTACCTGATAATTAGTCGTGTTTTCTTTGCTGCTCAGTGTTGCCATATAGTGAATTTCCAGTCCAGGTCAAAAGCAATAAAATCGTGCCATCGGGGTAAAAACGCTCCATTATCAAGCGTTTATATTTGACTTTTTATAACATTATTACGAGTGAAAATCGAATAAAGCACATCTAAACCGAATTTTGACCAATAGGAGAGCGCAAAAAACAATTATTCCTTCTCAGAAGTCAAAAATCCACGTCAAAAGCAATGAAATCGAAATGAAATTTTACTATTATTCATTTTTAGTGTATATATATTACCACAAAACTATATATTTTATCATACAAATCTTTCCGTTTATGAATGCCGTTGTTATAAATGGTGCTCGGATCTTTCAGACCGGAACCCTCCGGACACTGGTTTTTTCAGATAAACAATATTAATTTTTAAGATTAATTTTATATAAGTAATGTAAAACTATGTAGGCCATTTAGGCAAAACAATAAAAAAAGTTAAGTTAGACGAGGAATTAATTTTATTGCATGTCACTACTATTATGTTTTATTAGGATCCTTTTAAACAGATTTAGACAAAAATTACGTTTTCAATAATAGAAAAAAGTAATTAAGACAAGCTCGATATTGTCGTCTTTTCACAAAGTAAAAATATTGATTCATTAGATTTAATTCAAGATGATTGCTACATTGAAGTCGGTAGTTAAAAATTCAACAATCCAAATGTTTATCTTAATTTTTTTTTGTTCGGAATAATCAACTTCAGAAATAATCAGTGTTCGCAAAAATCTTGTAAATATAAAATATATACTCAGTAGCGTAGCTAGGGTAAGTGCCGCTCAGGGTGATCCTTAAAATTGCCCCCCCCCCCATACATTTTTAACAGGATCATAAAATTAGCATTTTTTAAAATAATGAATTGGTTATTATTAAGCTCGTTTTATTCGTGGATTTATATATGTTTTAGTGCATTTAGGGTTAAGAACCACACTGGACGATCCCATCGCGAATATGCCGCCCCTAAGCAAGTGCCGCCCGGGGCGGCCCGCCCTTCCATAGCTACGCCACTGTATATACTATATCCCCAAGATATCTAACTTGTGCGAAATATTTTTATCTTTTTTTTCATATAATATTGCTATCACTTACTCCTTAACACAAATAATATAAAAAATATATGAAATGCCTAATTTATATATTATTATCAAAAAGGTTTTAAGTTACAGTAATTTTTAATATTATTGATGACTATTAAAAACTATTTTTATTTATGATGTATAGATCAATTAAAACTGCAGAAACAATTTAAAACATTTTTAATTATAATTTATAAATATTTGTGATGAATGAGATCCATAATAAATATATTGATTGATTAAATAAATATTAAAACTGAAACCAAATACGTATGCAAATTACTATTGCCATCATTACTAAATTTGTGCAGCATATTCGTTGCACGCGTTAAAAATAATATGTTTATTGTTTATATTCATGAAGAGTTTCTATACCTTCATAATTTTCAATTTGCATCACAACAAAGATATCTTTAATGACACATGAACACACTCATCTCATAAGCGCTCTTTGTTCTATGCACAATTAACGAAACAACAACAAAGTGGATGATGTAATAAAGATTAATTATTGCATTATCCATGAATTCTTAAACAGCTGCAATTTTTTTGTGATGTAACATGCAGATTATGAGCTAATAGGTTGCAACTGCAAACAATATGATAAGCCAAGTTCATTGTTCCTTGTCCGATGCTTTATTACAATTGTCTGGTTTTGCTCGATTTGATTAATTTATGAAAGACTATCAAACGCATACATGCATAGAACAAACAATAGGAGGTATTGTGTATCTGTAAATAAACAAAATCGAGATTGGACTCGGTGAGAGTCATTCTAGTCACAGACGCTGACCAGTCAACATCGTTTCAGGTCTGGGACATACACGGGAAGCCATCGTTGGAGTACACCATACACACCATAGCTTCGGTTGGACATATCAAGTGGAGACCCCAAAAAAAGTACGTAAAAGTTTTTATCTGTGGGCGTGATAATTATTGTCATGCATTAATCTGTTGACACATTATCGGCAGATATCACATTGCAAGCTGCGCTTTAGTGCTGGACTCGAATATAAACGTTTGGGATGTGAGACGGCCGTACATTCCGTTTGCGATCTTCAGTGAGCACAAGGACGTGACGACGGCGGTCGCGTGGAAGGGCGATCCTGATATATTCCTCTCGACGAGTCGAGTTAGTATTTTTGTTTAAAATAATATTATTTTAATCTAGTGTAAATATGGAATTAATTTAAATGGCACGACTTGATTATCTTAATTATTATATATATTAAGTCCACTAGTGTGGTATCCACTTTGCAGACAGGACGACATTGTGCGTCGATCCATGACTCATCTCCAGAAATGTGGCTACTGTGTTCACTTGTGCAGCGATTTTCTTTCACAGAGCTTTTGATAGCTACAATGGATTGTAATGTTACTTGCACCATTTCGCATTTTTTAGTCCGCTTTTACACTTACTAGATTGACATGCAAACATGCATCATCTTCCTGAATTTTATTAATCTATTCCCACAAATAAAGCAGCAATTTAAATGGATACATTTAACGCTTTGTATGTGGGTCGTGATAGGAATGATTACTTAATTGTAATCTAATATGTTAACTTTTAATCTTTTATAATTTAAGGATTGCACTCTTTATCGGCACATATTCAAAGACGCAACGTATCCAGCCATGTCGGCCAATCCCCAAGGAATCAGCCTCAGCGTCAACGGTGAAATGGTGTACGCCTGCAAGAATAACAACATTCCATTTTTAAACAAGTCAGTTCTTTATAATCACATGACAAACAAACAAATTTTCTTAAATCGTAATTTATAGCAGGAAACAGCAGAAACCTCAAGCGGAAACTTTCCATCTCGCCTCGTCAGTGATGCGAAGATGGGCTGGCCGCCCGCACAAAGCATTTTTGGAATGTGCTCGCCGATACATTTTGACTGGACGTTGTTTGGCTGCAATTTGTGATCACAATAGTCAAGTGGCGAGGGATGTTGGAAAAGTTCAGGTATTAAAATAGTTTATATAAAGAAAACAATCTGTACTTTTTCGGAATAATCGACTGAAAAAGGCTGTCGTAAATAATTCATAAAATTACTATGTAGAACTGACCTTTATTACCACTGCTGACTAACTTAAAATAGTGATTCATTCAATGCGATAATATGATGGTACACAATAATGATTATTATATTTTAATAATAGAGCATATATTTTACATTTATTAGGTTTATCTGGATGTTAATATTATAGAAGTTTTTACAGAATATTTTTATCTTTTATTCATATTTCTTCGTCGCTTTTTGATCAAATCAATACTCTTTTTCTAGTCTTATTATAAATATTATTATAAATGTTCACTATAAACTTTCTGATGTAGTTCCAACAAGCAGAAACTATTAATATCCAAACGGTCATGCCAAATCTCATGAACATTACTAGAATTGACGACTATCTTGATGTGCATCACTAGTTTTTTCACAGCAGCAATACTTTCGACGATTCACAAAATATTATGCAGAGTTGTGTGTAGTGATTATGAATTCTCGAGTAAGATTCTCGTGATTTAGAAATCTGTTTTTTTAGCAATTTTGTGAATATCGAGAATCAGAAAATTTTTTTTAATATTTTCGAGAAAATCGAGAATTTTCAAACTTGGTTAGGAATATCGTATATTAATATTTTGGAATATTCTATACTAAATACTGAAATAATACGTGACTAAACTTTTTTTATTTCTTGTACTTGATTTTCAGTATTGACTTTAAAGAAAATTGAGCGCTTAGATCTTACATATGGCTTTGAGAAGTTTAAGACGGGATGTTTTTCTGGGCTTAATTTGGCTCCCAATTTCATTTTAAAAGTCTCGCTGCTCATCTATAGTGTATTTTTTGATCTGATTCTCAAGACATCATTATCTCCTGATCTTTGGAAATGTACAAGTCACTCATATTCATAAAAAGGATGACAAATTGTGCATCAAGAACTATAGACCAGTCGCATTCAGCTCCTGCTAATTTAATTGAAATAATTATCCATAGATACGTCTACAATAATTTTCAGAAAGTTTTGCTGGGCCAACAGCATGGTTTTCTTCCCACCCATTCAGTCACCAAAACAGTGAGGGAAGCTCTTGATGCGAGAATACAAGTAGACATTGTATATACTGATATTGAAAAAGCCTTTGACAAAGTCATGGGTTATTAGTAAAAAATATCAGACCACATTTGCTGATGATCTAACTCAATTTTTACCAAGTTATCTGAGCGATCGTAGACAGTATATATTGGAGTTAATTATTTATATTTTTTGTGTCTGATGATATATTATGTATTGGTGGTATTTTATTCAACTATTTATGTTTCTGTTTTGATTTTTTCTTTATATTTTCAATTATTAAATTATTTTAATTCAAATAAATAAATATATGTATGTATTTTGCAGGCGCTTACGGTGTGATACTTTCCCTTTCGGTCGCTCGCGTGTTGACGAGAGTGAGTGAGAGATAAGAGCGTGCATTACATGCGTTCCGCATGCCCTTATCTCTCACTCACTCTCGTCACTTAATACGCGAGCGAGCGAAAGGGAAAGTATCTCACCATACGCGCCTGGTATTTTGTAACCCACCAGAGGTTTTCAAATTTTAAACTAGTGGGAATTTTAAAACAAAAATTTTAGGACTACTTCTTAACCTGAACTATTTAAATAAATACTTTTTCGATTGTTCTCAATCTGTGTTTCGCATATTATTTTGGAGTTTTTATTTTTGAAACTCAATCTAGTCTAAATTTTGATGAAGTTAAATATTTATTTTTATGAATTTTACTGCCTTCCTTCTATATAAAAATTTATATAAATTACAAAAGTGTCATGTTAAATTTATAGATCAGTCTGGTCTGGTCCATCGTCAAAGCTCTGTACGCCTCGAAAACCAACACGACTATTCAAAGCAACAACGCCAGCAGTCAAGCAAATATAAACCGATTAGAAAACTTAAACAACTCCGGTCTCAGCAACACAGGGAGCGGCAGTAATTTAGTTAACCAAGGAACGATGAGAGGCGTAAACTCCGGCAGCTTCGGAGGCAGCGAGAACGCTTCCGGTGTAGACCTGGCTCAGTTGAATCCGGAGCAACGTAGTCTAAGAAGTGAAATACTACCAAAGTATTCAATAATATTAAAAAATATATTTATCGCAATTTATATGTTAATTAATTGCGAGTTTTTTTTAGTAATATAATCGATGACGATGATGACACAGATGATGTAGTTTCAGCCGAAAATCAGTTTCATAATAGTGGCGTTTTAGGCATTCCTACACAGACAATACACATACCGAAAGGTCCTCCTTTGATAGACACCAATGCTCAAGGTGTTCCTTCAGGTTAGTTGTTATAAATTATAAATAAAAATTGAAAATAAACTGAACTCATTTTAATTTTCAGAAAAACGACGGTGGTTGACAGCTAGGCATTCGCATTACTTTGACGCTTCAGCTCAAGATTGGACGTTACAAGGCGAAGCTTTCCCTCTTAGAACTACGACGTCCAACACAAACCATCTGCAAGAGGTGCAAAGCGCCAACGGAACGACCTTCATAGACGCCGAACATTCGTCGGATTGCTTGGACGGCCAATCGGGCATCACCTTCGTAGCGAACCCGTCTAATGATCACAATCCACAACTATTGCAACATCAGAACAGCACTTCTTCGATAGCGAGCAGCGGAAACGTCAGCAACAACTCGTCCACTTACCCTCAGAGTCCGACTTTCACGGCTGTCGAAGATCAGCCAGCTAGCATGTTAACCGTTGTGTCTCCGCCTCCAACTTTACCTTGGGATCCGACGCCGATCGTTGTCGACGCTTTGAAGATGCACGCGGAACTAGGAGATGTGCAGACTTCAGTGAGCGTCTTACTCGCTCTTGGCGATTTGAGGTATATATATATATATATATATACTGTATAAATATATTAAATAAAAAACTGTTAAAGACGATAAATATATTTTTATAGGAATAGCTTAAACGGTCATCTCGATGAAGCCACCCAAGAGCACTGGTTAGTCGGATATTTAGAATTACTAGCAAGACACAAACTTTGGGATGTTTGCACACAAGTTAGTTTAATATGAAATTTAATTAAACTTAACTATTATTATTTAACAATGATTTATCATAGGTCATCCAAGGTGCGTGGATCAGCAACATTGCACAGTTGAATCAACAATCGACGATTGTGCACACAAGCTGCGGTACTTGCGGTAAACAGTTGACGAGACTCGGGTGGCTTTGCGATAAATGCAACACTTCGGATACGGCTCAATGCGCTGTTTGTCATCAGGTAAGATTGTATTTGGTTTCATCTGAGTGAATCTATTTTTATTTTTAAATAAATATTTTAAGGTTGTCAAAGGATTGTATGCTTGGTGTCAGGGATGTTCTCATGGCGGACACTTGGATCATATGAAGAGTTGGATGTCGAAGAATAAGCAATGTCCCACAGGCTGCGGTCATAAATGCGAGTTCAGTTGATCAGCTTTATTCGGATGATATTAATATTTATTTTGCAAATTTTAGTCATTTACTGACAAGAGATCGACTAGTCTTAAATCTATATGTATGTAGGATATATAGTGGTTTTTAACTATATTCACTCGAAACACTTGTGTGGATATATATGACCGGCTGTGCCATCAAAACATTCAGACTTTGTCTTTAACACAATATCTTTCATGCACATCAATTATCAGACTAGCCATACTGTTTTAATTAGGTTGCTATTTCATCTACTTTTTTCTCGCTAATCTCATGACGTTCTTGGCGATGAATCTAGCTTCACATTCTAGTATTACCGCAACTAGAAATTCTAGTTATATGATATCGTAAAAGAAGTTACTTCTCTGTTCGCCAATCCTTTCTGCTATATTCCAATATAAAAATCCTGCATATATTTAGATTTTCCAACTATAAATTTTAATTGTATGTAATATGCTTTAATTTTCTTATTGACGATTTATTTTTCTATTGATTTCAATGATTTATTATGATTATAATTGCCATATTCCGAATATTAATAACTTTAATTAGTATAAGATAGAATAGTTTGTGTGTATTATCATCAGTTATTTTGGTTGGTAACAGGTCATTATTTCTAATTATTTATTGTACTTATCTTTATATGTATTTATCTCATTTATAATAAAATATATACGTCACCGTATCTCAAAATATTAAAAATACACTATAAGGTTGAAATTATGGAATACAAAAGAAAAGCTTTAGTTTTGTATATGTAAAATGTTATTTAACAAATATGTGTAAAATATTTGCTTGTATATATATAAATATATAAATCATATACATACCTTATAAAATATAACAAAATAATTGTTTTACACTTTTGATACATAATTAATAATAAGTGTGCTAACAGATTTTTATTATTACTTATGAACGAAAAGAATCACAATGATACAAAATACATGCATTAAAGGATTGAACACTTGCTCAATTGTTATAATTATAATAAGGTCCTTATCAATTAAAAAAAAATACTAAGGATCATAATATTTAATTCCATTAAAAGAAAGCGCTTGGCAATATATTATTTTTTTAAATAGCTAGTGTATTTAATTAATCTTATATTGTGTGAGTTTATAATATATTGTTATAGAAAATAAGAATAGTTAATCTTATATTTTTCTTCGATTCAGTCAGCTTTGCTTAATCGTAATTGATGAAATATTAATTTTAGTAAATAAGTATAACTTTTTTTTTTGTATTTGGACAGTGTTGGAATTTGGAAATATTGTTATTACAATAAACTTTTGTTTTTTGTATTTGGATATATTTTTGTATTACAATGAACTAATAAAATGTTTTTATATACAAATACATCGTATATATAAATACTCATTCACACGTAAACATAAATACAGCTAAATAAAAAGCAAGTATTAAAAATGTATCGAAGGACCTAGAAGTATTATAAATTTACTTCCATCTTATATAAATGCTTTTGAGATATTACAAAATAAAGAAAAATCGCTGATTCAAAGGTTCACATTCACATTGGTAACGTTCTAACATCTTATATTAATATGAAACCTGCGAGTTGTCATAGTATGCACGTCGGCTGTGTTTTTTTTACACCTAAATCATAACAAAATATGTGACCTTCGTTTTAAGAAAAATGCATGCTATAGCACCAAATTTTATTATACAGATGACGACAAAGGCGCTAATGAGATTCCACGTGAAAAATAATGATGATCAATAGTGTCAAAAGGCAGTGTAAATTAACATTGGCAATTGAAGTTAAGCTTATAACTAGACGTTAAAACTAAAGTAGCAAAAAATAAATGATGATAGTTGAAAAACTTTCATTTGCACAAATATTTATACATAAAAGTTTTTAATTAACAACTCTATAAATATAAAAAAAGCAACTTGAAACTCCCACAAAGATCAGCTCTGATTTTATTAGATTTAGTACGGACTATTATGATTATAATTTTGCTACCAGACAACGTCTACTTATAACTTAACAAAAACATTCAAAAATAGCTTGTTTATATTATATTAAAAAATCTTATAAAATACATCAGGCTACTTTCAAACATATCAAATAATACAGTAACACAATAATAATTGCACCAATCGTGAACGTAAGATTACAACATAAATAAAGCTTAGCTACTATGTTTTACATTCTAAACAAATATTTTATTTAATCCGTTGAACATCGTGAATTGCTATTATACAATAATAATATCGACAATATTATAACAAATAGCGACTTTGTCACAAAAACTGATCCGCTCGCCTTTGAAAGAGCTTTGATCTACAAAAAATGTGAGAAATCATCAAAATTTGGTCGCACACGAGCTCTATTGCTTTTATAAGTTTCTTCATTATTTTTTTTAATTTAGTTCATTACTAAATCAAGGCACAACACTTGGCAATGTGTTTCTGACGTTTCGGCGCAATATCGACGCTAGACGGCGCTTTGCGTTTTGATACTTGGCTGACGAGGAGCTGAAAGATCTGATACCACAAAACAGAAAACGTTTTTTTAAAAGTTGCGTGTTGTTGTGTTGCGGTTAGGTGTGCACATTGTTATAATCGGACTTTTTATATTTTAATTTTATATATCGGCTTATTATATAGATAAAAATACACATAGTGCAATATACATTTTTAAAGCAAAGCCACAAAAAAATGTGTAAATAATTAAATTTAGTGTCACTTACGAAGAGATCGAGATTTAAATCAATACATATAAATATGATAATGTTGTACAAAATCATATTTTATCTTATTTTTTAAATTAGAGAAAGAATTCAATAAAAAATAATGTTAAATACAATTTTAGTATTTAATGGTTTTTAAAAGCAAGATTAATCTGAGCCTTTTATCGTTTATTTGCAGTATATCTTCCGCCATTCACTATGACTACCACTGATTCTAGTGACAGTTACACTCTGCACGTGGCTAAATAAACTGAAGCGGAACAGGAGGAAAAAATTATTAGCATATTCTTAAAATAAACATGTATATTTGAATTTTTTCGACTTGACGGAAAGAAACACGTTGACAGATTATTCATCAAGACAATACTCTCTCGGAAGCATACAAACTTTTACGTAGTATAGGTTAAAAAACATGTATCAGGATCAGATTTGATGTTCTGTACCAAAATTTAGTTGAGTTGCTATAAGAATAGATTATCTTAACCCTTCGGTTGCCAAAATCCGATATATAGACTTTTGCTATTTTGGCGTGTTTCCAGATACAAAGTCATCATTGAATGCATTTTTATTAAAATAACGGATTTATTATTATTATGTAATACATCGATATTTATCATATGATATAATTCCAAAAGGTTTGGCAACCAAAGGATTGAATAAATACGAGAATGTATCTACAGAATTTGTTATTGCAATTAGTAATTCTATATAGTGACGGTGACTTTGCATGCGGGCTGAAACGGATAATGCCAATATACGTACATAAATAGGTCATTCGAGACTAGATATGTAGATGAATAAAAGTTTGGTTGATAATAAATTGAAAAAACTCGGTCGTATCGTATTGAAAAATTGCAAAATTTAAAATTATTGCTAAATGAAATTGTATTTAAAAAATCATTATAATTAGATTATTTATTCATAAATATAGAAATAATTCAAACAACATTCATCTCAAAATATACAAATTAAATATAATAATTTACGAAAATAAATCGAGATAACCAACATATCAATCGTATCATTCTTTCAATAATTCCATGACCGATTCATACGTCTTATCTGATAGTACAAGTGCTAGAGTGACACATGCCAATTAACGACGATTAAAGACCGCCGTCGTTAGTCAGCCGTAAGTGGGTGGTTTTAACTTTACGAAAAATAAAAAAAACTCTGGAATAAAATCGCACAAAAGCCTTAATAATCATGCATTATGTATATAATATATAAATGAGTATATTAAGATAATTAAAATTAAAATCCAGCACCACCTGCTATCGTATACAGAGCAGAATTGAAAGGTATTTTAATATATATTTTTCTCAGGCAGTTCAAAAAATCACAAACTTCCTATTTGAATAATCTACCGTTGACTTACAAGCTTAACATGTGTGTCTAGCGATTTAAAAATTCGAGATTCACATAAAGCTTGAGATTCAGCACTGAGACAAAAATCGAATCGTGCTGAAACATCCGAGTTTTAAATACTACTTATTTTATTTATAAAATTCGTTTACGACACTGTATAAAATAAGTTTTGGAATCTTTTGAACGGCCGCATTTAAACATCTTTCAAACCACCCTGTACGTATACATGACTGTGTAATTATATATTCGCTTGATGTATTCGAACTATATATGTGGGTATACATATAATAAATATAATATAAAACGATTGTGATATGATGATGGAGATTGGGATTCCACATAGTCGTAGTCGTCACAACTGGATTAGGGTATCGTACACAACAAACAAAACATAAACACACACACCCCGTGTACACGCGTGTACGTTATAATCGATCACCCACAATAGCAGACGGCGTTAGGGGGGGCCCGGCGCGGCGCGTGCGAGCCCTAAAGCAACACACACTTAATTTTCTTCCTTTTGCTTTTGTCCTTGGCGCGCCCGTTACTCGTCTTGTTGTCCTCCGACTTCCTCGATCTGATCTCGCGCATTAAATCAAAGAACACCTGCGGGGCGAACAACATATCACACACAGGTACAATTAGAAATCTCGATGCCGCAACAGCCGTCAAATTTTTCTACCATATATATGTACGTATTCGAAAATGAATGTAATGTCATATTTGAGCTAATCTATCGCTAGAATGATTGAAGGTTGAATATACAACAGTTTAATATATGTATTTATACATACGAATGGACATGATAAAAAAATATTCAAACATCACTGCTTTTTTAAGCTATAATAATTTATAAAATTAAATATATGATGAAAAACATGCCTAGTTACTTATAGTGATATTCTGAGATTCACTTTACATATAAATTCAATAATAAAAGGCAGAAGCTGCCACTTTTGTGAATGAGCGAGTATAATATCCAGAGCCAGCTCAACGGCTAATCAAAATGTGCAGTCGTAATTCAATAACTTCTCACTGCACAGTTAAGAATTGCTTCAGTGATCTTTGTTTACAAGTCTATTTTTTAGCTATACTATTGTTTTAGAAACAAAGTGAAGTGTTCATATTTAAATTACAGATCAAAAAATGATGATGATGAGTATATGAAAAAATATATTTAAGAAGAAAAGCACCGGGCCCCGCAATTCTCCGTATTGGCTCAGATGATAAGTTTCAAGTGTGACAATATCGATACTCGGTTTTTGTAAAAACTGGCATGAAATCTTATTTTTTTAAACCTTCAATTAATTATCTTACAGAAATACAGTTGTGGTGAGAAATTTTACATTTTTCTCAAAAATATGTTTATTAAATGGATTTGCCATATGAGTCTCAATAAAGGTTTCAAAACTCAAGTTCTTAAAAAAGTTACTAAGCATGTTTCTTCTACCCAAAAAAAAATAAATAAAAAAGAGCGGTAATAAATACTTATTTTCTTATTTTTATTACTGAGATTCAAAAAAGGATGACAAAACTTCAAAATGATTATAAAAACATAATTTGTATAATGAATATAAAATCATTGCCAGAGACCAAAAAAAGATTATTCTTTGTTAATTAACCCTCTTAGAACCAGTATACTTTATTTTTTTATAAATGGAGTATATTTAGCATATAAAAAACAAAAAAAAAACACATTAGATAAAAAAAAATAAAAAAAAAAACAGAAAGCAAAACATATTATTAAAATAAATATAAACCATTAATACTTTTAAATGATATTTTTTTACGAAAGACACCTTATAACAACCAACATTTCAAAATAGTTTACTACATGATAATCTACCATAACTGATATCATGACATAGGCACTCAAAGGGTTAAAACGATAAGAATCAAGTAAATCATAGTGCAAGTAGAAATCAATAGAATACAAATAATAATCATAAATCCTGCAACTGAAAAAATCTTAATCTAAGACGTCTTTATGAATAACTAATGAATAGCAGGAAAAAGCCAGACAATGAAAATATGACAGTGTCTACACTAAAAAAGCAATATGAATAAGCTGATTCATCATCTTCCTCGGAAAACAAATTAAAATGCTATACTTGAAGTTAACTAATCATTTCTTAAATGATTTATTGCAATCGCGTTAATATCACTTGAACAATCAATATTAATTACACATAAAAACCACAGTAAGATAATACATACAAGATCACAGTGATGTTTGGAATGCGAGCTATTTACGTATCAATTGCCACAATGGTTAAATACCGAAGAATGCATTCGATTAATTGATGTTACGAGAGCTTTAAAGGTGAATTAATAACAATCACATTCTTAACCGTAAATTTGTTAAACTGTTGCGTGAACAATATACACATATAAAAAGAGGAAGAACCAGTACACCGATGAATCACACACAAGGATATTTTTATAATCATAATAAGCGAAAATAAAATATACACCTGTCACCAATCACCATGCGTTAAAGCCTTCATTTAATATGGGATTTAATAATGTTATCGTAATAAAATAGAGATGATTGTGGTTGCCAATATTTACCTTATCAACATTGTCTCTGGTCTTCGCAGAAGTCTCCACGTAAGGTACGCCCCATTGCTCGGCTCTGGCTTGGCATTCGGCTAATGGTACTTTGCGTTTCTCGTTCAGGTCTGATTTGTTGCCGACGAGCAGAAACGGTATGTTCTCGTCGTTCTTGACTCTCAATATTTGCTCCCTGATTGTTAATATGAAATATATTACAATAAAATTGAGTCGTTTTAATTTCATTTTTGAATACGAACCTGAATTCTTGAGTTGCTTGAAAGCTGTCATCTTCCGTAATGGAGAAGACGCAAAGAAAGCCTTCTCCGCTGCGAAAATAATTGTCTCTGATGGCTGCATAGTCCTCTTGTCCTGCCGTGTCCAAAATGTCGATTTGAACTTCTTCACCATCAAGAACGACCTGATTAAATATTAATTATATTTAAATTTAAACATTTTAAAGGATTACATTAACATTTTTGCATCATTAACACTACATAAAATGATACGATGATTTGCAAAATTCTTAAATTAAAATATTGTGAATCATCACTTTATCTTAAATCGCCTTCCTGTGTGTTACATACTGTTCATTTAAAATTGATAATGCTATCAATTTTAAATTTCTGCTATTTAATGTCAAACAATTTTATCTATTAAATTCTTAAAATATTTTGTAAAAATTATATAATTCAAAAATTCTTTGATATAAATCTTTTCCTGACTCAATTTTTTTTATACAATATGGATTGTAAAATGCGCAGTACCCGTTTTATGCAGTCAAGAAATAACAACATATTTTAGATCTTTCATTTCAAATCACCTCTGATTATTTTTCAAAACTATTTTAAACTCCAAAGAAATTTAACGGTCATGTGTAATATATTGGTTCGTACTATTATTTCTTACGCACATAATATACAAATGCTTTAATACAATATTCAAAATAAACCATTGACTTATGATTTTTATAAATACAGAACACATTGTCGATTCCCTTATTAATCCATATAGTACCCTAGTGCAAATATATCGGCTTTCAAAATGTCCTACTTATTAACATATTTTAAATATGCAATTATTTTTTATGTTAGGCTATAACAGAACAAGCAATTTGTAATTGCATAAATTCCAAAAATTATTATTACCGAATTAATATTATGCAGCTTTGTACCTCAATGACTATTCAATTTTTTATATCTTTTAACCCTTTGCGATTGGAAAATTTCGACATTTAGTCTACAAACCAGTCGAAAACAATATTGCGCAATTTTAATTTTAAAAACATTTTTTATCATAAAAAAAGATCATCGATAAATAGAAAAATTTCATGATCAAACAACTATTTTTTACTTAACCTCTTAACCGAGCATGACGCCTAAAGGCGTCGTAATGTTATTTTATACATAACGGGCGTGGTGCATAAAGTCCTCATTAAATTTTAAAAAGTGTTTTTAATGGAAGGGACGAATTTTGTCGTACCCGATATAATATCATCACAATGGCTATAGCGTGTCGTTCTATCTTCCGCTCTGTGCTCTATTCATTTTAAGATAAGTAATTTTACTTTTTAAAAATGTAATAAGAAACTGCACATTTAAGAGATTAACATTATTCACTTAACCCTTCGGATGCAGAAATCGACTAAAGTCGTTTAATTGATTTTTTTATCTCTTTACGCAAAAATCAGTAAAAAAAAATTTTTAAGAAAAAACTTTTTTTGTGAATAAACATAAAATATCATTTTAAATAAATAAAAATTAAAAAATCAGAAAATTTAAACACAGTATCAGAATAAAATTTTCATTTAAAAAAAAAAACAATTTTATATTTATTTTTGATTAACGCGTTCCAAAGAGTTAACCCATCTATAAAGTTTGTAAATATTAACAGTCTTTAACAATTATCAACAATTAAATGGTTTAATTTATACAGATTTTTTAAGCCTTAAAAAGAATTTAAATTATTTTGTTCTACAAAATTTTAAATTGACGAAAAAAGTTCTGAAACGCCTTGTCACAAAAAATCAGCATTTTTTTTATTAAAAGCAAAACACAAATGTTCTAATTCAAAATAAAAATAAGAAAATCAAAAATGAATGAACAACACAGTAATACAGTAACCCCCCCCCAAAACACAGAAAGCCCCCCCCCCCCCAATAACACAGTAAATTGTTATCTAACTTGTTATATAAATCAGAGGATATTTTACCAAATGTGCCTGATTCGTACGTACGTATTGCAAAAAATATTTTCTAGTCCCCCAACTACACGCACCCAAATAGCACATTCCCAATTTACCGTGTTGTTGGGGGTATTTAATACTGTAAGTCAAAATTATTATCCGAAAAAATTCGGTATCGATAAAATAAACACCATTTTTTAAATGATAAACACATCCATTACCACAGTAATTATTACCTTTTTGTTATTGTTTAATACGAATACTTTAAAACAATAAATAAAGATAAAAATGGCACTGAGGTTTCGCATATAAAATGTCGCCACAGCGGTGGCTTCCGAACGCAACAAAAAAAAAGCAATGTCAAGGGTTAAATTAATACGAATAATATTTAGTTTTAAGTACATATGTCTAAAGTAATTTATTACTGTAATATTTTTGAGAAAGAATTAAAATGAAACTTAGTACTGATTTTGAGTTTTAAACATTTAATGCTCTATTGTGCATTTTTTGATTTTTCATAACTTAACGACAAATAATAAAATATTTTATCGTTTTTATTCAATATTAGAATATTTGTATACTCCCCTAAGGAGTTGGCAAAGTTTTGTCTAGTTCAAAAACTGTCAAAAATAATATAAAAAATATTGATGATAATTGAATTTTTTTTTAAATAAATGTTAGTTCTATTATAAATTTATATTTATCAACTCGTTTTGCAAACATAAAATGAAATATTTTAATTTAGACCATTTCTACGAAAAATATTAAAAATTACGATTCTCAAATAAATAAAATGGATGAAAGTTTTGACTTGTTAAAATTATTTCAACAATGTTTTCAATATGTGGGTCGCGTATAATCATAATTACTTTACATTTAAAATGTTTTTGTTTTTATTTAAAATAATATTTACAAAGAAATTGAATAGCAATATAAACTTTCGTCGTTGGAGGGTTAAAACAGAGCTAATTTTGGATTGAATTCAATTAATTGTATAATTTATGACTCTCATAAAAATACTATGATTCCAAATTAACCGCTTCTCATATATGAGAGCAAAAAAGATGTACTATTTTGGGCGAGCGCACACATATGTGTGCCAAGTGGTATTAAAAAATAATATAATGATCCCAGGCATGCACACATGTGAGCAACATTTCTAACAACATTATTTTATGATGTTTATGAGCTAAACTGTCATTTCTTCAATCATTTTTATTAATAAAAATATTAAATAATTAGTTAATATATATTAGATAAACAGTTTTAAATATAATGTATTAATAATTAATTAATCAATAAATTCAATAAAAAAAATTAGTTGTAAATAATATATTAAATGGTATACCTTCTTTCTATAACTGTCTGCCTTGGTAGGTTCATAATCTTCCACGAACTCATCGTACATAAACTGAAGTGTCAAAGCAGACTTTCCAACACCTCCAGAGCCGACCATGATTACCTTGTGCAAGGTGGGTTGAATGGTTGGCTTTTTAGACATTTTTGGACGATTTTTTTACAACTCCAGAAAAAAATAATCTATAAAAAAACAAAAATTCCACGTTACATTTCTGATAATATATAAATATTATTGATAAGGATCGTTATCTATGTGGTTTATTAACTTTTTACCCAGTTATGATAACATTTTTTAGCATTAGCACTACATTAACTGTTACATTATTAGCATAATTCGCGCATGATAAATGGCAGGTGCGCCAAAAAAACGTGAGACACAAATGCATATTTTCCTCCGCACGAGAGAATATGAAAGCGGCTAATGCACACACGAAAACGAACGGTATTCGTGCGCGTCAATTGTCGAATGGGAAAATTGGCGTGGGAATCTCCATTGTGAGAAAAGCAGGAATGCGAGCGAGAGGGCATTTCATATGTTATGGAATATTTACTGTTTTATGTAAATGTAGTTAAAGGAAGAGATAACTTATTTCTAATTTAGTAAAATGCCTATCGAAGTTGTGAGGGGTGGTTTTTGTACGCGATGGGGGAGTGGTAAAATGTATTTTCTGTGACGTCAAATATTCCAATTGATTCAGGGATGAACGGAGCTCGAAAAACGCTCACCTTGGATTGAAGAAAGGGGCGCCGTCTCACACAAACCAGCTTCAGCCCCGCCTCGCCGCGCCTGACAGCCGCGCTGACACACCGACGGAATCTTTTTAAACCGCTTGCGTCATAACACTCTCTTAGGTGACCATGTAAAAATTACATCAAATTACTACCAATTATTGTAAATAACTTTAAATATAAATTAAATTAGGTTTCTATTTTTATTATTGCTCATTTAATGGTGATTATTGGCCATGAATGATTTTGCTTTTTGACAAATTTTAAACGTATATACCCCTTGTATATTTGATTTAAAAAGTGATTAACTACAAAATCTTAGAAAAACGACATTTTTCGTTATCTTAGCTAACCTGGCAAATATGTATTTATAGAAAAAAACAGGTAATTTAAGTATATTAATAATTAAAAATGTGTTTAATTACTGCTGAACAGCACAAACAATAATATATAAAATTAATTGTGCTTTTCTTCAAAACTTATATATTAAATTTAATGATTTTTTTCTATTAAAAGGAATGATAATTATTTTTTGATTAAGATAAAGTTAACATAGTGATAATAAAACTATCTGTGAATATTGAAATGCTGCGATGAACAAATTGAGTAGAATTGATGAATTGCTCGAATTTCTTCTCTTCAGGTCTGCATCGTTGTACTTATCAAAATCAATAGATACGAAAACGCATTACAAATTTACCGCGTTAAATATATTGAATAAAAATAAACGATGCAAGCGTATAGGGACTTCGTAGGAATTTCCATCGACCAAATTATACTTTCTCTAATCCTACAAAACTACCACTGCAAAACACCTATTTCGGCTATTGGGACGAACAAATTAACTACCGCTAATGGTCAGGTTCAATAACCTCATATTATTTTACTAAAAATAAATTTGCATAGCAAGGAATAAAGTATTATTGACATCTGTTACAAATTGTATGTAATTAGTTATTTACACGTGTTGCGCATTAATATGTAATTATCAATATTCACACGTGTGTCTAATTAAATATTTAATATAAATATGAAATAGTTAGGCAAATATAGATCGTCACAGGACAGGGCTCAATCAGAGAGTCGCTAGAACTACCTTCGTATTATTTTGGAGCATTTGCCTCACAGTTTCCTGGCTTTCGCCGTCACAGCCCCCCCCCTACCCCCTGGAAGGCAGACGCTAAACGGCTATCCTTATTTACTTTCTCACGATAGTGTGAAAAAATATTTCATGCAGATAAAGTTCGATTCCGTCTCATTTTTTGTTTTGTAGAGAATTGCGTGTTCGCAAACGAAATACATGAAATAAAATCAACGGTGATTAATGTGATGGAACTGATTTACTAAATATTGATTGACAATATTTACATTTCAAAACATTGAATACGAACTTCATAAAAATAAGCGATGCACATCTGTTTCTAAGATAGCGTTAAACAATTACAAAAGGCGGATCTTTCCGGCAATTTCACGAGACCGACAAAATCTTTGAATCACGAGCAACTTAGACTATTTAATAGTTTTAAGTGTAATATAAAAAATGATATTTTTCGCGCTCATTTTTAACGTATCTTCATATTATGAACATTATGTTAGGTGAATATTTTTCAAATATTGCTAAAAAAATATCATTTTATTTTCTATAATGCTGATGTAGATGAATTTAGGCAATAAAAATTCAATATTTCTATGAATTATTGAAAATCCTTTTATTTTTTTATAGATATCATATACATTTAATATTTATAAAGCATAAATAAATATTGGAAAACTTATATTTTCAATACTATTGCGCATTCATTTTCTCTTTATTATTTCTTATCACACTTTTGGCCGCTTAGCTGTTGATTACGGCCAAAAAATGTTGACATGAAAACAAGTGTGTCGCTTTTGACAGCTGCTAATACATTTCAATCTGCGCCGTCGACTAATGCGTACATGTGACGCTTTACAGTGAATGCGCAAAATTTTCTTATCCGAAATGATGACGAGTGGCGTCGGCGACGCAAAAATAGAGGTGTTCTGGTCGCCTGCGAACAGGAACCATTTTGTAACCAGGGGCTCGGATATCAGTCTCTACGAAGTTGGGCCGCTCGAAGATATATCAAACAAGCCATCGTGTAATTATATATATACTGTAATACGATTATTTCATACAACTTTTACCATGTTTGATATGACTTTTCAGGTATAAAACTGTCTGAATCTACGGGGGCTCACTTGGTCGCCAGTAATAACACTTATCACTACATTAGATGTGTGGAACTTTGCCCTCAACCCGAGAGCGAGACATTACTAGCGCTAGGACAAGCCAACGGAAAGATTATATTGACTTCGTTTGGACCTACGGCTTTCGATTCGTTGAACGGCAAAGAACTTGGTTCGTATTTACTTAAGATATTAAATTGAATAAATAATTTAAATTATATCATTCTGCAGTACCACGCCATGCTAGGCAATGCAATGCAATCGCTTGGAATGCAATGGACACGGAACTGTTGGCCGTCGTGTTGGATAAATACAGAAACGATCATTGTATACTTTTATGGGACATTACTAAAAGTCCGACTGCATATGATGGTTTGTATATATATTCTCTTCTGTTTATTTTATATATCCAAAATATTTTAGAAAATAGATTATCACATTTTTATGCTGTTTAATCTTTTCTATTAGATATTTCTTTGTTCTATTAGATATTCCTATCGTAGGTTTTACCGAAAGTATACTTTCTTGTGAATGTGAATCTTGGCAAAACGACCGTTTCAATTCTCCATGTTTTTTTTCACAATGTGAAAAAAAACACATTTATTTTTTAATTAAATAAAGTTTGTGGGAAAAAAAAATTAGCTTTAATACATAATTTTATTCGAATTTATGTTCAATAACAAGCTATCTGTTGTATATAATTTTTGGTATAAATTCTATGTATATTTAAATCGGAGTCGTATCATCGTTTGTTCTGTGCGGAATTGCATGTAAATTAAAGCACCAGAATTAAGATGATGGAATATTTTAAATACCTAATTTTATCGAATTTATTATCTATACAATAGCCAATAAAAGGTACGAATTCTGTGAATTCGGTCATAGTAAATACGTTATACAAACATTATATTCACAAATGTTTTTCGAAAGCACTTAAAAGCATTTTTTTATTGAGGAGCGGCACTGGTCACTCAGGTATATTGAGAGAAAAACGATCACTTTGATGATTTTTGTCAAATTTAAATTGAGATAGTATAAACGAATATTTTAGGAATATTCAATCAATTATTGCAATATTCGCATAGTTGAAAATCTTGCGAATAATTCGAAGATTCGATTGAGAACCGTAAGTACAATATCACGGTTTAGATGTGAATGTCTTATTATTTTAAGTTTTATTTCAAGCTGATGATACAGGAATTAAAGAGTCTAAAATATTATATTTTTTTGTACAGGAAATATTTCTCCTCGTCTCGGAAGCAGTTTATTAACACAATACTCTAATTTGACGCCAGCAGTAGAATTAGCTAGACCCGTTGCTGAGATGGGTTTATCAGAAATGGCTCATTCGTTGGCTTGGCTGCATCGTCAGCCTAGAACGCTCGCCGTCGGAATGAATTCAAAACAAATTAAAATATTTGATCTTAGAGGTATGTATTTATTGTGTTAAACAGTACATTATCTTCTATGTTGTATATAAAAAACATTTTTATTTTAGATATTACTAATAAAGCCGTATCTATGGCTGCTACTAAAGCCGTTTTTGGTGTCTGCGTTGATCCTCATAACGATTATCAACTTGCAAGTCGTTTGGATAACATTATAACCATATGGGATAGAAGATCTTTTGATAAACCAATTATAACCCTCAATCAGAACAAAGCCGTTACAAAAATCATGTGGTGTCCTACTAGGTATTGTTTAAGTTATAATGAGTGTTTTTGTATAGTTTTAAATCATATCTGTTTTCAGGCGTAATTTACTTGGATTTCTACAACGTGATAGTTTACTATTTCACTTAGCTGATCTTCGCGGAGTCGGAAACGAAGAAGAAATGTCGAATTCATTGGATGGCAGTGGAGATCCTCCGTCGGCTCTGGAACGCTCTGTAATACCGGGAGCCGCCAGTGTCATAAATAGCTTCAGTTGGCATCCGACCGACAATAATAGATTGCTAACTGCGACCGTACTAGGCACATTAATCGATTATACTGTATGTGAGAGAATAACGCTAAATTGGGGCTTTGGTTCCGGTCCATTTGTGTGGTCGCACGGAAACACTTCTCTCAAAATGTTATCTGATAATTGCTCCGGAATCAAGGAAGATATATCCGTTAAAATCAAACGAAGGGCTTCAACTGAATACGGATTAAAGGTCAATATAAAATATTAGTATTCTAATATCATTTAATATTAATCGTATTTTTGTTTACAGCCAGATCTATGGCAAAATGGCGATTTGGCTGAAGACGAACTGTTGAAGAAAATGTGGTACTGGTTGTACATCAGCCGTTCGCTCGTTGAAGAAGGTCACACTTCTTAAATATATAAATTATATATTGAAAAATCAATGAAGAGTATATAGAATTAATATAACTTGACCGAAAGTTTCATGTTAAATACATTTAAAAAATATAGTTTATTCAATCTAATCCAAAATATTTTATTTTATAAAATCAGAATGTACCACGGTCAAATATTTCAATCATTTCTTCTTTGGTTTTGACTATATATTGTAGTAATTGTAGTAATTTTACTATGCCTATATCTTAATTATCATTTAGGTTGTATTAAAAGTCCAACTTGCAAGCATCCTGGAATCAAAACCATTTTAAAAATAGACTCTTCCAACGGCGCTAACGGAAATACACCAACCAGTCACGTACATTCAGTCAGATCAGATTTTTCAACGGTAAATTATTTACATAACACTGTTTATAGGTATGTTTAACATTTTTACTTCATAAATAATGCGTATTATTGTTACGTTCTAATTTAAATTAATTATATCAGAAGCGAAGATAGAGATAAAGCTTTAAACTTATGCGGATGGATCTTCGATAAAGACTCGACTTCTTTAATATCTTTTCTGGAGCGGCTCGAAGCACAGAAGGCGTACACTCGAGCGGCCGCTATTGCCGTTTTTAATATGAAGCTGAGGCACGCTATAGAAATCTTGAATAAAGCAGCTGATAAGGTTTTTAATGTGTGATAATCCAATTGAATGAATTTTGTAATAACTATATTTCTATATAGTCTACGGATAATGCCAATTTAGGATTGATATCAATGGCATTATCCGGATATTCTGATCCTCCGGGAAGTGTGTGGAAGCAGTCGTGTTCTACATTACGTCATATAACAGATCCTTACGTTCGAGTAATATTTTCGTTTCTGACTTCAGAAAACGGTTCTTACGATGGAGTTTTGGTAATTATTTTAATGAAATTTAAAATTTCGCTTAATATGGTTTGATTGATAATAATTATGTTTGTATTATTATAGAATGAGATGGGGATAAATGTAGATGATAAGATAGCATTCGCTTGTATGTTCCTTCCTGATGCACAATTATCAGATTACATCAATCAAATCAGTCATAATTTAATCGATGAAGGGAATCTTGCTGGAATTTTATTGATTGGTAAGAATTATATTTTATTTAATTGAATATTATTATATGAATTGATGATAATGATTTAAATAGGAACAATGCCTGAATGTATAAGCTTATTGCAACAATATTTGGATAATACGGGTGATGTTCAATCTGTGAGTCTGATTGCTGCTCGGTCTTTCACTTCCGAACTGCTTAAGGAGCCACAAGTAGCAGATTGGATAACTAGGTAATTGAATATTATAACAATGATATAAAACAAAGAATTGATTATTTCTGTATTTCAGTTATAGAAACTTGTTAGATTCTTGTCATTTTTGGACTCAACGTGCATTGTTCGATATAATGCTCAACACTTACAACCCAACGAATAAACCTACTCATCAAGTCTACGTCTCGTGTAATTTTTGCGGCAAAGATGTATCGGCCAACGTGCAAGGCTTGACTAGGAATCGTAATACATTCGCTAGAATAGCAGCTACGTCTAGTAAATTTAAGGTAAATCGAATTCTTATTATAAAATCAATAGATTCGCCAACGTAGTGTAATAAAATAAATAAATAAATCTCCTATATATTGTGGTGTTAAATTAAATTATATCTTTTAGCAAATGTCTGCTTGTCCTAATTGTCGAAAACCTTTACCGCGTTGCGCAATATGTTTACTACATGTCGGAGCACACGGAGCGCCCGGAATCGGAAATAATAACACTGTGAGCATAAGAGATGCACACAAGAGTAGCGAGTTTTCGAGCTGGTTCACGTGGTGCCAAACGTGCAGACACGGCGGACACGCTGCTCACATCACTCAATGGTTTCAGTGAGTTCATATCTTTCATTAGTATATTCATTTGAGTATTGCACTAAAAAATTACATTATTACTTTTTAGAAATCATGTTGAATGCCCAGTGACTTCTTGTACGTGCCATTGCTTCACAATCGATTCAGTGTCTAGTCATTCATTCCTTCAGTCAACTAGTTGACCAAATACTATAAAATATAACTTGTATAAACAATATTGATATAGTGATATTTTTTAAATACGTACATATATAAAAATATACTCATAAACTGTTTATAATTATTTATTATTGTAGATATTTAATATAATACCGATACATTTGTGCGTCCTGTGCCATTCGCTCCACAGAGGTACCTGTTTTGAGAAGTATCATTCATTGGTGAACTATTACCTCCGTATTTAAAATTTGTAAAATATAAGTTTTATTTTAAAAAGAAATTTAGAGCCGATCATGACATCTTTAAATTATACATTAATTGAGTGCAAATAAAAAATAATCATTTAACCCTTTAAACACCAGCTACTTTGAGTCACCTATTATTTCCCTTCATGGGTCAGTATCTATTTCTAAAAATAATTGGTTTATTGATAAATGAAGCTGTTACAATAATTTTTAATAATTAAAAAAATACAATTTATAAATAATTCGTTAACTTGTTTTAAAAAAATAATAATCAACAAATAACGCACTGGTGAGTTGCTGGTGTTTAAGTGGTTAAATTCGATGTTAATATTCTTATATGCGTGAAAAATCGCTCGTGCGAAATCAACTTACATATTAAGTGCTAATATTATTATAATTTTTATAAGAACACTAAAAGACGCTTCTTGTACATTAGTGTTATAAAAGTTCTTTTAGTTTAAATGGGATTTTAAAGTTAGTGAAGTATAAATACTACCATGGAGTCTCATCGTCAATAAAAAAAATTGGAGTAGTATGTTAACCTTTTGGTTGCCGAGAGTTTTAAGATTACTATTTAAATATTTGTACAATCAACTATTATTGACTCTTCTGGCGTCTAATTGTCTGCAAAACTCAGCCATCAACCACGGTAAACATTCGCTTGCTTGCCTTTTAACAAGTACATAATAAAGTAAAATGGTCATTTGATAGATTATCCATTATTTACTCTATTGCCCTATACATAGACTGAGGTCCGGGGTGGATTCCCCAACATTCCTTCTACAACGACTTAAATTTTGCAGTATGGTCAGAATCCCGATATAATTTGAGAATACATCATTCCATGCTTGCATCTGCAAGGTAATTTTTTTAATTTATAAAATAAATTCATACACAAAAAATTTGCACCCATCTTATTTTGTATTAAAAATACAAGAATAATCAAAATCAAATCGTAGAATAACTCATTACTATCTTATTAGTCAAAGAATGGGGGATTATTAAAAAACAAACTAATAAACAATGGAATATATTTATTATATATAATAATACAAGGAATGACTCAATTATATTGTGAAACCAACAAACAGGATAATACTGAGAAATAGAAGGAACGGTATCCATCTCTTGAGAAAAGCAAAAATACTGAAACATGATAGAGTTACGGTTATTTTAAACATTCATATATAAAATTTATTTAATTAGTCATAGTAGATAGTTTACCTCACATATTTGCCGAAAATCAAGATATAGAATGCCAATTTTACCATATTCCAAGAAGAGCTTCCATTGTACTCCATCAAGTTTAAAGCAGTGGCAACATGAGAATGGCAATTATCGCAAAAAAGATTATGCTAGAATTTAATATAATATATCGTCAAATGTATATGTATATTTTTAACTTGCATATATGCAATTGGCTAACCATTCTTTTTTTATAAATCTCAGACGCTTCTGCCACCGCAGAGTCCCAACCGCTTTCGCCGCCCATAGCCTTATGTTGTGACAATTTCCAATACACGTACGGTCTACCAAAAGCCATGTCGTCTTCAGAAACATAATAGGGTCCAGCAAAATCTCTTATGACACCGGTCGACGTTGCGATTCCCATATGTCCGATGATTGGGAAAGCCCATCTAAATAAAAATATATAAAATAGCAAGTGACCTTATCTATTAATAAACTCAATACAGCCTTGTAGTTTAAAAGTAGAAAATATTGCATTGGGTCAGAAAGAAAAATATGTCCTGGTTTAGGAACCGATCTGAGCCATAAATGTTCTAGTTCAAGTTTGTCGATGACAAAATGCAATGCTTGCTTTTGTTAATATCATTCAACACTCCAAATACGCTTCAAAGTAAAGTGTACATGGAAATTTTAATTGGTACTATATAAAAATAATCAACAGAAATATGAGATTACGTTAGTATAGGTATAGGTGTCCAAACTATACAGAACGGAAATCGATCCCTCTCAAAGTCAATCGGAGTTTCCATAGTATTAATCTTCTTACGTCTCATCAACTCGATTTGACACTAGCTAAATGTTGCCATGACGATTGTTTTGAAAACTCAATAATGTGGTGTAACGCATTAATAATTATTAGGTATTCATAATATTTGTAAAAATAAAATGTTTTGTTTTTTGTCATGTAAACTATCGATTATTCTTGCATAAACAGTTTTAATATTTTATAGTGACGAAACTTCAGTGAAAAAAATAAATATTGAAAAAAAAAGAATATGCAATATAATTAAGAAACTATACTCCTACATAATTGATATTACACTAATAAATACAGTAAAGATAACAATATTTTGTTCTTTTAAATAAAACTAAAATCTAAGTCTTAACTATCGAGAGAAAAATAGTATACAGTCAGAATAAAAATAACACATGGTCATAAAAAAGTAACTTGCTGCCATAGTCACATATTTTACGCAGGAAACTTGAAGTTGACCTATTTTATTATCTCATTCCAATTGTGGTACTCACATATGCGTCTTCGCTTTTTGAATTGTTAGTTATAGATTGAATGATGCTGGACACTGTTCAAGATATACCGAAATGAGAACAAATCAATACAATATCATTAAAAAAAGGTTAGGTTGTTTGCTTCTACAGTGAAAGTCGTTTCTTTTCCTATATAAATTTGTAATTATTATTAAATGAAAACCATGTTATAAAATAAATTTTGTTTTATTTTATAATGTTACACTTTGATTATCATTCACCGTAGTGGTGGTCGTAGCGAAGGTTTAATAGTTGGCGTTGACAAGAGCTGTTGATTCAGCGTTGGCGCGTCAGAACTGTCAAGATGTAAACGACAGATGCCGTCGAACAGTTGTACCAATCTTAAACGATAACACTATTGCCAACTGAAAAAATCGAATCTGACCATGTATTCTGACCATTTAATATAAATTCTGACCAAAACCTTGTTAAAATTCTGACTCGAAAAATACGAGCCATTTAGATTTGGTTATATTTTTTGACATGGCAGCACTGAGAAACTGTCAAAATAAAATCTAACCTGATCGTTGCTTCAAACATGTTGAAGAGAAGTGCATTTTTATTTAAGAACGTGATATTGAAGAGTAGAAACTTTTGCGTATCAAAATGCAATTACATTCAAGTATTGAACGTCCACGACGATATAATTACGATTTGCGAAAAGGCTCTAGGTTACTTTCAAAGCTTTTTACTGAAACTGCGTCTTAGTGATGTTCGACTAATAATTTATTTAATTTCAGATTTGCCAAAATACAAAATACAATCTCTTATGATTCGACATCCGGGATTCCAAACAATCAGCGAAAAACAGATCAATGAAGCCACGCAATGTTTGGACAGTTTAAACATTCCTAAGGAAGACATAGCAAAATTTCCATTGATTTTGAAATTTCATCCGATCACACTGAGAAACAGATATATTATACTACAAGAATGCGGCATCAAAAATATTGATGTAAAAATATTATCGCAGTAAGTACTTTATATTAAAGTGACCAGATTTTGAAAATATAAAAAGAAGACACTAATAATAAAAGAGGTCATCTCGGAAATTTTGTGTCACCTTATTTATATTCATAAATTTACTTTCATATTCAGTTAGCCTTGTGTGTGGTTTTCAGTTATATGAAATCCTTTAACACTAGACGATGATTTTGCTAAACTGTGTTCATCTGTGTTCAAGGGGAGCATTAAAAATAAATATATTTAATGCTCCCCTTGCGAGAGAAACATTCTGTCGCATTAAACGACTCATTATGACTTATTTATAGTCGTGGCAAAGGCACAGCATATTGGAAATTCAGATAAAATTAAATTAAAGCGAAAAAGCAAATAGCTAAGAGTAAATGAGATTTTATAGATATTCGCCTTTAACACTGCACTTGAGGTCATTTTTGTAGTTGCTAATGGCTTTTGTACAGCTATTGTATTGTCAGCACATTCACATGCAAAACGACAAGTCGCTAAGTTGTGTATCCTTCAACACAACTGCCATGTAAGAAAACACATAAAAATAAATTCCATTCATTACCAATCGACATATTTGGCTATCCAGCGAATAGTGGTCGAGCACGTAGCTTCCCCCAGGTAGACCAAATCTATAAAAGCGGATACGTAGCTCATATATTGTTACTTCCATTTGGAATTCACTTCTGACAACACAGCAAAAACTTTTAACTGAGCATTTAATCTTGAAACCAAATTGAGCAACGCCGACTATAGAAACGGAAAATACCAAGTAAGCAGCAGCTTCAAAAGCAAAATCCAGAGTTTAACCTGGTCTTTGGAAATGTGAATTTTAAACAATTTCGAAAATACGTTTGTGTCAGCAAAGGTTTTTAAATAATATGCATTACTTGGAGATGCACAGATGAGTTTTAATTTTTTTCACTCAAAATTTGTCATCATTTTTTTACTAATGAATATTAATAAAAGAGGTGGAAGAAAATACCTCATCTATACCTAATAAATGTATTTATAGTGAATATTTTTAATTTCAGATATGTTTCGATAGTGAGACGAAAGAGTATTACCGATCTAAAATTAGCCGGGATTTTAGATAGCGACGTAAATGTTAAAAACAGTCTCATTTCTTCTTTAAACGTGTTTCCAAATATAAAAATAAAATCAAACGATATTGATACTAATGACAACGAGACTCTTTGTAAGTATAATATATAAATGTTATAAAAGCGAAACACCTATATTTTTTTCTATGACATAGACTTTTTGTTTTTAAACATTGCATTAAATATGCGGAAAATATGACATTCTTATAAAACTAAATATTTATTTTAGTCGAAATTCGACAAAAAGTGATAAGGAAATTTCTCTCCAGTGAATTTGAAATACCTGATGACAAAATCACTAAGCTCTTTAAAACACATATCGAATTCAAACACAAATCTATTACAAATATGTGTAAAAATATGCAACTTATAAAAAATAATTTTGAGAATAATAAAATAATGACTAAAACATACAGCTTTATGCTTATGGCTGATAATGAGAACGTAAATAATTTATTTACAAAGGTTAAAGAGATTGCCGGCATGAGCATGCACGACGTTGTAAAACAATATCCGGCCATAGTAAAAAGAAATTATAAAATTGTATTTGATATACAGGCGATATTGGAGGTAAATATTGAAATTGTAATTTTTCAACTAAATCAATACATTTTAAGTAAAAGTATTACATATTTTTTCAGAAAGAGAAAGTGCCGAACGATACGCAGAAAAAATGTTTCTGTGTTTTTGGACTGTCAAGCAAAACAATTCAAGAAAGATTGGATGTAATTAAATCCCATCCAATTTTAAAACACCATTGGGATAATGGCAGGGTATTCATTAACAATTCTAAATCATATACGTATAACTTGAAAAAATGTGTAAAAACAAAAGTTCTTATTTCAGATGCTTTTCTTAGTATATTTTTATAATAGAGTAATGCCTCGGCTAACGAATATAAATAAAAAATGCTTAAGTCTAGATAAACTAATTTGCAGCGATGAAGAATTTACCAGGTTAATTTATTTTTAGTAACCTAAAAGAAAATACTTTTTAAATGCTTATATCGTTAACACGTCAGATGCTAAAACAGTATTTACCGTATTCGCTTTCACACAATAGAGATTTGCAAATCGTGGTCACGGTTATTTATAATTTATGTGAAAAATAAATATTAAAAAAAGAAAATTATGTGACTATTGTGTGCATGTACCATTACCTCACTTGCCGTAACTTCGACTTTGAACATTTCAGACGAATTTGTGTATATACTGTGGCTTAGATTACAATGCTTCTAAATTAGTGGTATATGTGTTAACCGGTAATAATATATCATTACCGGTTAACACATATAAGGCACTACGACAGCCATTTAAAAAGTATTTTTTTTTATTTTAGCCCATCTGTATGTTAACATTTATCTCATATGTTTTACTTATTTATTTATAGGCTTACAAAGTCGTTTGGTGATAAAACGAGAGGAGTAGATTCTGTCAATGCACTATCATCATTCATGTCCAAAGAACAAATACAGAATATAAAGAGACATCCATTTTGGACATCTGTGCCGATAAGTAATATATTAGAAACCCAAAAAATTTTATCAACAAAATTACGATTTACAGACGAAGAAATATTTCAAAATAGCTGTTTACTATTGTATCCAGTGTAAGTAGTAAATAATTGATGGGTTAATATGTATATATGTTCGCTTTTATATTTATTTTCTATGCTATCTATATTTAATTTTCAGAAAAGATATTATGAAAGAACTGGTGTCAGTCCAACAGATACCTATAAGAAAGACAGACGATACAAAATATAAAAACATTAATGTTAAACTTAACATGTACGAAGTTTTCAGGAACCAAATTGTTAAGGATAACATAACAAACTTGCAGTTGCTTAATATAGTTTTGTATTTTTTGGAAATAAATCACAATTTTACTGGCGACGGCTTATGGATAAAATAATCGTGATATGCATTTAAATGTATTTTGTTTTCTAATACAGAATGTGTAAATATCATGTAGATGTATATTTTCAGAATAAAAACACCTTTTATTGGACGTTTTATTACATTATTAGTTCAAAGTAGAGCAAAGTTTTACTTTTTAAGCTTAATGATTTCCACATCTTGTACAAACATAAAAACGGTAATGCTTGATAATTGTGATAATATTTTTGATCACATCAGGTCAACACTGGGTCGATAAAAAAACAATCGAATAGTGATGTTGATCTTAACTAAGGTGACCAGATTTTGAAAATAGCTAAGGACACTAAAAAAATTTAGCCAAAAAAGGTTATCACCTTACCTCCACCCACATCGGTCCAGGGTCAGTCCTAGAATGCTCAGCGCCACGGGCTATAAAAAAGTAAGAATTTTTCCTGAGAGCTAAAAAATTATCATTGCGGAAATATTTCTTAAGAAACTATCCCGAACTGAATATTTTTAGTGAGGACAAAATTTCTGGGAGCTAAAAAAAAGTCAACCATCTCCGAATATTTTCTCGAAGAATCGAGGAGATATCGATACCATGCTAAATATAATTAAATGGCACCCTTTGCGACCACCTGTATAGCCCGGCTATATGTCGGTCATGACAATTCCTAAACGAATTTTAAAAAGAGATGTGTCTTTTTAAAATACAACTACGGTGACTTCAATCGTACGTTGTCACCCGTTGGATCAAGTGTATAAACTTTAAAAAATATCCCTACAATTTATTTTTAGATTTTCGAGAGCTTGAGAATTGGTTGATTACATAAAAGCTATACCTAGCCAGTAGTATAAATATTAGGTCATTCTACAAGCTCTAATTGAATGGAGGGGATTATGAGAATCTTTGTATTTCACATTGAATTTTTGTCAATTTCTTGTATTTACCCAGCATAGTTCAAGATTATTTATTGTCTATAGCAGTCTTTGAGATTGGTCCAGGCTTAAAGGTGATCCCGTACAACTAGAGACATTGCAATTTGGGATTGAATTACTTGTTGCAAAAAACTTATTTGCATTATAATATAAGCGGAAAAGACATATCCATCGTTACATGAATGGACCGAAACAAATAGGAAAAAATTACAAAATACATATTAACAATAGGGATGGCCCTTTGTGATTTAGAATACCGCTAAAGAAACTGCTTAGCGGTATATTCATTGGTTTGCCAGAAATAAAAAATTCATTTATTTGAATTTGCAAAAAAAATAAGGACACCATTTTTTGTTGATTTTGGAGTCTTAAAAAATATGTTTCAGAAAATGTATATTTTTAAATGAAGGCATGCCAATTAAAACTTAAAAATTTGATTTTTACCCCATTTGGGGTAATTTACCCCGGTAAAGCGACCACTAATCTGTAGTTTTTGAAATTTTCTATGAACCAAATTTTACTATTTTAGGGACGGTGATGGTGACGGGTGGCAATTAGACACAGATTGAGCCACTGCAGTAGTATTTTTATTGAATATATGAGCTGTTTACATTGTAAAAGTGTGGACGCGAGACGATGCGTCCGAACGCACGGAAGATTGGCCGAATACAGAGAAAATTGTCACGCCAATGCTACTCTAGCACCGACCCGTTTTTGGCCATAACAAATATAAAATCGGCTCCCATACTATGCTTATCTTCGAGGCTTAAGGAATATTATTATAAAATAAAAAACATTTATTGTTGAATTCAACTTTAATATTCTGAACGCCACATATTATTCTATTTGTTGGCTTCCATAAATAATGTCACAGGTTTTTAATGAATTTTTTTTACCCCCAACCCCTTATGTCAAAAGATTTCATTTCGCCAGGCTCTTGTTTGCTTCACACTGCCACAATATCGCTGACCACCCCCTAAACGTATGACATAATTTATGGAAGCCGCCTTTCGAAATAATGTAAAAACATTAAATTCATTAAAAAATAGTTTATTTTGAAAATAAAAGCATAAATATTTAGATAATTTATTTGTTTACCATATAAAAAAATTGCGCAAAACATTTTCATATGACAACATTTTCAATTGTGTAAACGTCAAATTCATATTCCACATGGAATTTGACGTAAACAAAAAATGAGTTATGAAAGTGATAACTTTGAATCTATTTTAGTTAGAACTGATGTTACAGCTTTGAAAATAGTGAAAGACGTTTACTTATTTACTGGTACAGAATAAAAGTAAAACTATTGCTGTTTAATTTTTATGACATTGTTTTGTATTTCAGGCATAGGAAACGTTCTGAGTTTATACAATGTTCAAGTCAGAAAATTACTTGCCCAAAAACCGATCTTTATTGGGCAAAAGATTCACGGAATCGTTTCGTCTACAAAAGAAAATAAGGTTATGATATATGGCGGCAAATTAATATGTTTGTTATCATATAAAATTAAAAATGATTGTGCCATTCTACAATTGAAATTTAAAATTAAGATAAACGATTGGATTCTGACGCTTATTTGGATTGAGAATGATACGAAGATCGCCATACTTACGGCTCATAACGTAGTACAGGTGAGTCTATTAAAATATATTGCGGTCTAATTCAATCAAGACAGTCATTTGTAAAATATACTCACAAAGTATTCAAATACAATGATAAGAGCAATATATGCTAGTTCATCCTCGCAGTCATAGCTTACATTAGAAATTGCCGCCAGCTCGGGAACTAAGACCCTTCAACGAGTTTCAACGAGTGTTTCGCTTGTTTTGGTGTGCCAATAATAAAATTGGAATATTTTCTGATTGGCAGCAACCAGTGGTATGAGTTAGTGACTAATTTCTAGAAAACTTGTGTTAAAATTCCATATGGAATTTAAATTCCATATGTTTTTCCGTATTAGGTTTTAATTCCATATTTTTCAATTTATCGTTTTGGGGATCAGAATTAATGATTTTTATATAGTTATAATTGCAATTGATTATCCCATAATAGGTTTTCCTAGATTTTCCTAATCTCACTGATAAGTATTGTGATGAAATCAAATTAAATCGAGCATTATGATATATATCGACTGTAAGCTTTAATAATATTTTGTAATTAATTAAATTTATGTCACTGTTTTACAGACTGATTTTAGTCTGGTGTCTCGCTACTTACTTAGTAGTGTTTGATTGTGTTTACCCGGTTGTAACACAACTGAAAATTTACAATAAATAAATAAGCACTTAAAAACGAAAAGGAACTTGAATTGCTTTTATACTTACCAGATGTCCGAAGGGCAGCTTTTTTCAATGATGAATATCTATCTGACTCAAAAATAAAGAAACATGTATTAAAAATTAATTCAATAGCAATAAATAAAAATTCATTATGTCTGCAACATTATAAGTTAGTGTATGTAATATGCATACACCTAAACAAATTGCTTTATTATTTTTTAATAAGGACATATTCATTGATAGATAGATTAATACCATTTTCGATGTTATTATTTTTTTTCAAGATTTGGAATGTGATAACGGCAGAAATGTTAGATTCTTACGAATGTGACGAAAGATGCATTTTATATAGTGGTTTTCTTTACGCTATGGATTCTTCTGTGTTAGTGATGGCTGGAACAGTTTTTTCACAAGTTATACTGTGGAAAACGGGTTATAAATCAATACTTCATAATCTAATCGGACATAAGGTATGATAATCGTTTTCTTTATGCATAAATTTATTTATTAAATATTTGAATCATTTTTTCAGGGTGTCATATTCTCAATATCTTATAGTGAGCGTGAAAATATCATAGCGACTACATCAGATGATAGATCAGTAAGAATTTGGAAGATAAATAATCTGAAAGAAACTTTGAACAATCCACAGTTGTTAGATTATTGGAAAAATGTGCAGATATCGTCAGAAATAGCCATGTTCGGACACACAGCTAGAGTCATGAGAAATGTCATCGTCGATAAGAATGTTATATCAATCGGCGAAGATTCATTAATATGTATTTGGGATTTTGAAGGGAAATTGATTAACAAACACAGAGCTAGGCAAGACGGAAGCTTATGGTGCATTGATTACAATATCAAAAATGATTTATTAATAACCGGAGGCGGTGATTCGGGAGTCCTATTGATTCGACTATCAAACTGTTTAAAGTATCATGAACATAAAATTAAAACATTAACGTTCATGAATGATCAAATTGTTCCTAAAAAGATTAGCTTTACATATAGAGGAAACGTTATTTGTTTGACCGAACAGGGTAATTTATTATATTACGATTTTGAAACTGAGGAGTGGTTCGGTAAAGAGATTGCCACTAAATATTCTAATATGTCTATATCTAAATGTAGACAATACATTATTCTATCGAATATGATCGGAGACGTTAAAGTTTTGGCTGAGACGTGCAAGTTTGATCCGATTCTTATAGAGTGTATCGATCAGAAATTATCTACCAACGGCTTACTTTCTGTTCATTGGTTAGAAGATAGGAATATAGTCACTTGCGATAGAAGAGGAGTGATTCAAGTATGGCATTCTCGTGGCGATAGAATCGTTGAATTACATCAATTTAATTTACCGATGTGTAAAGAGCGTTGGTTAACAGTCGCTGCGTATTTGTGTAAGCCGAGATATTTATTGATCGTCGGAGATAGATGTGGAAACGTTCATGTTTTTAATCAGGCAAGTGCAGATCCAATACAGACGATTTCTAAAGTGCACGGAAGATTAGGAAGTAATTCTATTGAAATAGATAACGATAAAATAATCACAACCGGAAGGGATGGAACTATTAAATATTTTAAATTATTTGATAGTAAATTACAGTTTTTGCATAGTAAAAAGCTGACTTTTAATTGGGTGGAACGTGTTTTAGAGAAGAATACGATAGTTTGTGGTTTTAGAGAATCGTCGTTTGTCTTTACCAAAGTAAAGGATTGTCAGAATATATTTGAGATAAACTGTGGTGGCGGTCATCGATCTTGGGACATTAAAAAGAAATGGTGCAAAGTAGACGACGATCTTAAATCATACTATCAATTTGCTTTTATTAAAAATTCTGCGATACATTCAGTAGATGTGATGCACGAAGATGCTCCAGTCAACTTGATTGATGGTTTTCATATAAAAGAAATCAACGCTCTTCTTACATTACGATTAGATTTGGATAATCACATATTTATATCGGCCGGAGAAGATACGACGATTAGATTCAATCGTTATTATAAAAATAATGAAATAAAATTTGATGATTTGTGTAATGTTAGCAAACATCTATCTAGTGTTAGATGTATGAGTGTTTTAACATTGAAGGATCGTTATTTATTATTTTCTGCTGGCGGAAGAGCACAAATCTGTGCATGGGATATTTCCATTCCCAAAGATGGTAGTAACACATTAGATTGTAAAGAGATTGATAATTATTTATTGAAAGGATCGGATCTTCAAAGAAAAGGTAGAATTGGATGGCAGCAAGTTGAAAAAGATATGGACGCGGAGACGAGAATCATGAGTATTGCCAGTTTATTATACGATTCTTCAGTGTTTATATTGACTGGTTGCTCTGATACATTCTTAAGAATATTTTCTCTGAATAATGACAAATTGGAATTGAAAGCCAGTTTAAAATATCATTCAAAGTGTATCTTAAAAGTGCATTATATTATATTCGATACTAAATTGATTATAATGACGATGTATACTGATGGTTTTATAGCATTTTGGAATTGGGTCAATGATATTGAACCGTTTCATGAAATAAAACTACATAAAGCTGGTATAAATTGCTTCGATGTAAAGATGTTGAATGATAGCACATACTTAATATTAACTGGTGGTGACGATAACGATCTTCAATTGAACGTCATAATGTTGGAAATTGATGTCGATGACAAGGTGGATCTGTCTCATTTGTGTAAATGGCATTGTGATAAACATCATTGTGCACAGATCACTGGTGTACAATTTCTCAAGTACAACTTTATTATTTGTACGTCCATTGATCAAAGAATCACTATTTTAAAATGGCATTATGATTATTTGATCCATTGTGAATTTGTGGATCAATATCACGTGAACGTTTCAGATGTGCAAGGATTAAGTTTGCTTGATAATGAAAGGTAAATGTTTGTTTTTACTCAATTTATGTTATGTATAATAGAGTCCGGATCACGGGGGCTATTTATTCAGAAGGATACAGAGTTCTATTTCCATTTCAGACACAAATATTAGTTGTTACAATAAGTCCTCGACTTTTCGTATAAGTCAAATAAGTCAAAACTTAAAATTTTAGCGATTTTAGATATAATAGGATTTATTTCAAAGGATTATTGAATATAAAATGGCCCTACATATATACACTTAAAATACGTACACATAAAAATGTATATACATACATTTAAACACCATCTACTTATTAAAAGTACATAGTGCTTGCCCTGTAGCTATTTTCTTTTCTTCATAAATAAATATAAAGCACACAAAAAAATCATTTATTGCTTTTGACACTTTTGCAAATGTTCTCTATCATCTTCTTGGCCAATTGCTTTGGTTGCTCATTTTCTTGCTCTTCTTCTGAAAGTGAGTCTTCTTTTCTCTAATCTTACACTCTTTTCTGTTGCCCAAGCTCTGCTATCGTGTTTAGGACTATACATACTATTTTATGTGAATACATGTGCAGCAAAATTAACGATTTTTTGTATATCTTAATAATTTTCCACTAAATCCACAATTTTTTCACAACTATTCCCGATTAGCCTTTTTAAAATAACAGTAGACTGATTAAAACTTATTTAAATAATCTCTGCTTTCTTGCAACGTGTGTTGTTTCATTATCACAAAAAATATGTATGAATGTTTTCCAAAATATATCAATTAGTTTTGATACTAACTTTTTTAGGTAATACTATTCGATCCTTGTTCATGAACATGATTCCTACCCGAGACGTCATTTGGAGGGGTGCAGGGGGGGCATTTGCCTCCCTGAAATTTGGCCAGAAAAATGTTTGTCATTTAACGATATACTAAGAATTTTAATGAAATCAAAATATTAAAAAAAACGACTACTGACTGGGCAACTTTCCCGCCCCCCTTGTAAAAACTGAAATGACGTCCCTGATTCTAAACCAAAAATTCTTAGGTTATCCCTCAAAGAAAATCTAAAAAAACGTTGGAATCTATCCCAAAAATATTTTTGAAAAATATATAATTTTAGTGAAATCATATCGGATTACATTTTCACCAGTAGATATATATTTTCACAGGTAAAAATATATCTCTGGAGCAAATGTATTCCAATATGATTTCACTGATTATGATATATTTTAAGAAATATTTTCCAGATAGATTCGGGACCGTTTTTTTAGATTTTTTTTAAGATTCATAGTACAGTGAAATCTCATTATAGCGAAGCTCACGTGACGGAAGAAAACAATTCATTATATTTAAAGTAAGGAAGATGATATATTTTTATTTTATTTTTAATTACCATATTACTACAGCATCAAAATAACATCTTACAAGATTGACAGATCGATTTTTGCCCATTTTTAAGGATACTGTAATGAACACAATAAAATTTGTTAAAACAATGTTTTATAAAAAAGTTTGAGGGTTGGCGAAACATATTGAATGTCACTTGTGAACACATCCGGCACATGCCAAGTCAAGAACGAACTGAATTCAGAGAAATATTGTGTCAAGTTGTAACGTCATTCTTAAATTTGGATCAAAATATTTCGTTATATATTTCAAAAAAATAACCACAGAGAAATCGTTTTATCAATTATAAAAATCAGATATATATATTATTTAAATTTCGGGCTTTATCGCAGTGAGAACTTACTGTTTGATATTTCATATATACAAGTATCACACGTGATCCAAACTCTTTGTACATATCATTACTAAATCTCAATTCGCAGATGCTTTTTGGTGCTTACGGTGAATAGATCCCTGCACCTAGCTGCTAGATTTAACAATCTTTCATTCATTCAAGGGTCTATGCATTATTAGCACCGAAAAGCATCTGCGATCCGACTGAATTATAACTATCAAATATTTATTTTTAGGGATCAAATAGTAGGATGTGTCTATGGAAAAGGAATGGAAATCTTCAGGATAAATTTTACGAATTAATTATTATATTATATAAGAAATGTTAATAAAAATGTTTTGTATTAAAAATGTCAGAAACTATTAGTACATTTATTATTTAAACAAATGTATACATATCAATATCTGTATATCAGTGGCGTGCCGTCCATATATGTGGTCGATTCAAAATGCCACCAGCATGCACGGTTAATCGACTATAAACACGATCACATGATCGGCTGAGTCGCTTGCCATCAACCGTTTATGCTGGTGGCGTTTTGAATCTACCGCATCTATGGACAGCACGCCACTGCTGTATATTATAAACAATATTTATACATTAAGAAAATGTCATGAAATTCTTGATTGACGATTGTTTGATAAAAATATGGAACAATCAATAAATTTAACAAATATATAATATTTTAATTTAAAGATGCATAATTTAAATATATATAAAAATACTTATTTCATATCCGTTCTGAAATAATATGCATAAAAGCAACATAAGACAATGGCACAGAACCTTTGAGCGTTGTAAAAAAAATAATTTTTAACGTAAAGCCAACTACAACTTTAATCTCATAAAAATATTACTTGTTAAATAAATAAATTATAAGCAATGAGGTATAAATCGTCATGCCTAATTCTCGGCGAGCACACTTCTCTCCACTGAAAAGTCGTATTCGGTCGAATTCAAGCCTAGTCGTTGTGTGCAATATGCCATGACTTCGCTCAATTGCATCGCTACTATTTCATTGTTAGAGCCGGGTGTCAAGTCTTTGCTGAGTTTGAACGGCACGCCGTGGAGAAAGTTAATTTCTTTTCTTTGCACGATAGGCATCGCTGGCATGGCACTGCCTCCCGGAGGAAAATTGATCGGTGGGTACAAAGGAAATGACGGTGAGCCGAAGGGATTCGTGTCCGCTGTCTGTTCGCTATTCACGTGCACAAAGTCGTCAGTGTTGGGTCCAGGAATTGGTGAATGAGAGTCGTCGTGCGTTGGATGCGAAGAGTGTTTTTTCTTGAACAGGTTGAACATTGCGTCAGTTGATTAAACTATATGATAATATACCAGAGAAATAGATAAAAAAAAACAGGTTATAAAGTTTATATGTGAATATATCTAAAATTATATTTACACTATACGATTGAAGCAATATCAGGAAGTAAGGTAGACAAAAGTCATAATCTATGTGAGGTCATTATCAATACACTCTATTTTTATTCTTATGATAGTCTTAGAAACAACTATTCTGGCCATATATATTTGACATTGCATATGAATGATTAAATAAAAAAGAATAAGTAATATGGACAATATTATTTAAATTACTTTATTATGATACAAATAATATAAATACAAATGTAATACGATGCTAATTGATTTATGTAAAATTTTATGTTTTGTAATGGTGTAATGCCGAACATAAATGAAAATTGTTTCGCAGAATTAAAGCGACTACTGACAGATCATCCATGGAGAGGGGGGTATAGGGGCAATGCCCCCCCCCACCTTAGAGAATTATATAATATATATATACAATTTAAATTTACACTAAAAATATGTGGGTATAAGTTAAAAATTTAAATATTTTAACATAATGCAATAATGTTTTTGCATGCTTTATTATACCATTTTTGGAAAAAGTATGTATACAGACGATGCTAATAAGAACTGGCAATATACGTACAACTAAGCAATGACACAAGCCGTTCTCCGATGTCATAAGCCAAAAAAGAGTCAAACTTTATATTGGTACAAAATAATTTCTATATTTGCTAATATGAAACACGTGTTGAGACAAAAGATTTTTATTTTGTTGAAATGAATTATGTATGGTAAACGCATTAAAATAAAGTTTTTATCTAAATATATCGGGAATAATTTTAGCAAAATGAGGAAATTTCTTAATGTTGTTGTGGGGGCGCATTTATATGTATATATACATATATAGGTTTTATTATGGGCAAAACTTGTAGCGGTACTTTAGTAACACTGACGTGACGTACACGTTCTCTTGGCGGAATTTTGACGAAATGGTCTGTGCTACCTCATGCACCACTCGAAAGCATATCGTATTGAAAACATGTAAAACATAATGATTCTCGAATGATTCTCCCTGTCACAGACTATCACAATTCTGCTGATCCCTTGCCCCCTAAGTCTGTGACATTATTTATCGAAGTCGCCTATAGCAAGGGTCTTATGGCCTGTTTTGTGAAAGATCAGGCCGCGTTAGGACAGACCAATAGGTGGTGGAAACGTTCGCGTCCGTGGTGACCTGTCGTCGCCCGTTCGATCCGTCGCGAATCGGTAACTTCAAAGACCTGTACGTGCTCGTTAGTTCTTGTTCATTTTCCCTTCGACCGCATACGTGTGCCCACACGATGGAATGGACGAATAAACTTACATTCGAGTTTTTAAATCTTTACGAAAATGAACCAACGCTTTAGAGAAGCTAGTCGCCCTAACATAAAAACAGAAACGACGTCCATAATCTATGGTTGCGGATAAACAGTCATTTAAAAGATAGAATTATACCCATTACGGAATTAAAAAAGAAAAAGGAGAACTTATTGTCAACATACATGAAAATAAAATATAATAGAAAATCACGGATTCCATGAAAACGGGTAGTGGCGATTCGTTACGACACATGCCATACTGTTCGCACAGACCTCGACAGGCGTGGCCTGTGCTAAGACATGCCATATGACCCAAGCCTAACCCGTCACCATACATTCGGCAAAAAGTGACTATACAAATATTGGATGTATACACAGGCGTGCAAAACTAATATAACGATTTAAAATTCAACTATATGTTTGTCCTTTATTTATAATTTATATGTCTAAATTTCAAATACCTGGTGCTATAACACTCTATAACTATATGCAAAATATCTGACAATATGGCTTATTTTTAAATTTCTTCAGCTTAGGAAAATATCAAACTTTTCTGCCACCCTATTTCAGGTGTATTTAATACAGTATGAATAACCAAATGTAGATATCACTATATTAACATTATGTTGCACTTGGTTACGACTTCCATTTCGTGAAAGATTCTTGACGATCCTTGTTTCAGTCAACGCTGATATCAATATCTATTTTTTTTTAATGAAAATTATCAAGAAATATATCGGTTATTACTGCGTAATATGCTATTTCACAAGCTATTACAGAATTACAAAAAACAATCTTAATTTGTACTTGAAAATATATTTTTTGCTCTTTTTGTAAGGTTTGCAAAAGAGTACATACAATTATGGACAGTATTCGTTTGATTATGGCCGAAAAATTTAAAAGCAGTTAAAAAATGAAATCTTATTAGAATCGACTTAGATATACACATCGAGTGATATTCCATTTTCAAAGATCTACATCAAACGTATTTTCATTGATAAAATCGATTTTTTCCTTGTGTTTACTAATTACACAACGCATTTGACACATGTCATTATAGTCGATCTGTCAAAAGTTCGTGCGTTGTGTTGAAGTTGTGTTTTCGTCGGATATAAACATTCTCAGGTAAATAAGGCGAACTATTATCGTGTAATAATATCGATATGAGTCAATTTTGTTAAAAAAATCGATTTTCCACGCATTTTCCGTCAACATGATATGCGTAAATACTGAAAATGTGACTTGAAAAAGCATTTTATAAACAATTTATTACGGGAAACAATAGTTTATGTTGTCGTGAAATCGAATATTGACTCATTTTTGCGTTCATTTTGTTAGATTCACGCACCATACGTTTTAGGTTAGAATAACACTTGTGACAATGAAGTGTCATTCAGTCATTTTCATTGTTGATCTTTATATAAATTAAGATAGTCACACTAATTTTATTTATAATATTTTATAAGTCGTGTATTTATTTTTAATATGTTCAAAATTATATTTTTTGTTATTATATTATAATAATTTATTGCGTAGCTACAAAATATATTTATATCCATGTATGCTTATTTGATAAATCATAAAAAATAGTGTTTGGCCTAAATACCTTATATATTGATTATTAATTCTATATACAACATTAATTGATTTATGTTTCTTTTTTATACTAAATATTTATTTTTCGAAGAAAATCTTAAATTTTTAATCTGAAATTTCCCATTTTGTAATAAATTTAAAAAATATTACAAAGTTTGTCGATAGATGTCATTGATAGTATAAGAAATCCGTTCAATTAAATTAAAATTATTTCTTTCCACATTTTCATTATAATATATAATTTAACATGGAAAAAATACACATTAATTTGAATATTAAGCACTAAATTAATTACATAAAGAAAGAAATTAAAATGAAATCGCGATGTCAAGATACATTTACATATATTTCTATTATGTATTGTGAGGGATATTTTGAAAATTGATATACGAAGCTGCAAAATTAAAGCGATTTTCTTACTTTGTTGGTAACACTGACGTTTTTGCTAGGGGATACGTGCCGTAGTTAATATTATAATGTCTCATTCGCAGCAATATTTTGCTTGCAATATATGTATGTTTATGTAAGTGTTCGGTTTATATATGGAACATGTTGCAAAATGGTGTCGTGAATTTAAATCAGGAAGACGTTACTGTTAAAGAAAGGACTGGAATGCTACGCGCTTTCATTGAACGCATACGTTTTAATTTGGCGCTCGTTGAATTTTATGTACGATGCAAATGCATTTTCTGTGCAAATTCAAGAGGAGCAAATTCTTATATCTGCCCCTCTCAAATAACATACATTGCTTATAAAAAACATAATTTTATGATTTTTATAAACAAACCTGTATAATACAGGGACTTTTGAAGTCTGGGTGATCATTGTGAGTTTACTCGTTCTTGAAATGATTGGGTGTTCGTTATAGAAATAACTATTTTTTCTAGTGATTTGTGTGCCAAAGCAGTTGTTCGATTGTCACTCTCTACTGGTATTGTCTTTTTAAATCCAAAAAATATACGTTTTTTTAAATTTATATGGAGACGTTTGATTAATCTCAACTAAAATCTTTCATTAATCTATAGTTACATATTAGTTGATAAAAATGAAGATGGGTTTTCCAGAGGGGAGCACCTAAAATAGTTGAAATAAGGATATTGAGCCAAAAAAATTGGCTTTCGAAGAGAGTAAGCAAACCCAATTACTAAATACTTAGAGATGACTATAAAGAAAACTAAATTAAGGGGTGTTCCAAAGGTTATAAAGCAATCTCGAACAAATTTTCATTGTATTTCATTGTACAAAAAGTTCCAAATTTTTTAAAATTACTTTTTAGGTCACCCAAGGACGCACTTCTAGCGTAGAATCTACCTGTTAGTCACCTCGACACGATTTTCCTTAAGATCTTTATTTCTGTCGTGCGTTCGCGGGACTGTCGGCTCCCTTCTCGGAACGCCGAGCTAAGATGACGCATATCCAGCATCTCAGCATTGTCGTGACATCTTTATTGGACCAATTAAATTCATCTCGGGCGCCGAGTGGGTCGACCTGCTCGGTGGCTTCTTATTGCAAGTGCACCAGTTGCAAACTCGCCCACTCCGATCGGGATTTATTCTCAGACGACACCAGAGATACATATCTCACGGATGACCGAGATTGAGTGGTCCTTGTGAACTGTTGAATAATACAGGCCACAGGAAAGTTTCACGTCCTTCTGGACCTTTTGCAAAAGGAACTACATGCACATATACTAATTAATTTAGTGTTTTAGCCACTTAGTCACATCCTTGAGTGCCTCACATGCGTGGGACACTACAATTAACAGAATCACGAGTTCAAGTAACTGTACATATAAAATATTACCATGATTAAGAATTAGAATTTTGCAACTATTCCTTTTGAACGTACGCCCATAATTAACACGACAGAGCTAATATACAGACTGATTCCTATGTTGGCAGCACTGAAAATCAGACAGCTGTCAACAATTACGCGTGTTAAAAGTGCCAAATGTTAGTTTGCAACAACACATTTACGAAATAAATCGCTTAATAACCACCGCTCAACGCGTTAGAATTGTTCAATTGTTCTATAGAAATAACAATTCTGTTCGAACCGTGTATAGAAATATACGGGAAGATTATGGTCAATTTCATCGTCCTACTTTGTAATATAGTGAAACAATTTAAAGAGACTGGTAGCTTTGGAGTTATGGTAAGATCTGTGCATCATTATGGCGCCCGTTTAGCTGAGAATATTGCATGTGGCCGAAGACCCGGATTGTCGATTCGTCGGCGTTCGCGGTTTTTAAGCTTTTCTTATTGCTCCCTTTGCCGCATTTTGCATTTGAATTTGCACCTACACCCGTATAAAATTCAGATAACATAAAAACTGAAGCACAGAAACCATGGATAGCGAAGAATTTACGCAGATTGGGTATTATATCAGCAGAAAGTTGATTCTGATTTAAAAAAAAAATCTTTTCTGATGAGGCATATTTCCACTTCTCTGGGTATGTTATTAGGCATAATTGCCACATATGGGGTGAGGAAAATCTTCACGAGAGGCCATTACATGCGCAATAAAATAAACTGTTTGGTGCGCATTGTGTCAGGCGGCGTCATTGTGCCTTATTTTTTACAAAAATGATAAAGGTCGGACTGTAACAGTTAACTGTGAGCGCTATAGGCGCATGATAACCGATTATTTTTGGCACGAAATCAAATATATTGATGTGGAAGACATTTGGTTGATGTTGATAAAAAAAGTGTCACATTTTCTTCTAAAAAAGTGACGAAAGAATTTTTTAATCTTCAATGTTGTGCTCAACCAAAAAATGTGTGATTTGTGATCAATGTGTTTCTCACTACTGACACAATTCTTACGCTTCAAATTCCACAATACTTCATCTGAAATTACTCTCAAGATGTACGTTTATATATTGTTCAACTTATGCAACGCGTTTATTGACCGGATAATGGATGAATCACTGTGTCCAAATCGGGAATAAAGAATAACAAGGGCAAGATAAAGGTCCAATTGCTTAAATTGCACTTAATGTTATTGAACTTCGTTGCATGTGCACCTATGAAATTGTGTCTTGTTATGAAGAAGATTGGCCGCCATTAAACTCCAGACGCATCCAGAGTAATAATATGATGTAATATGATTTTGATTATAAAACTTTACATACATACATACATTGTTGTATCATATTAACTAGACGTCTCTTTGCAATTATTTAGACGAGATTATTATCTTTCTAGAAATTGCAATATAAAAACAGTGATGTCACAATTTTCATAACGTTCGTAATTAAGCAAACTAGTCGATAGTTTCTGGTTAATTGTAATCTAGATTAGGTGCCAAATTAGTCAAAAACAATTAATATCTGGTTATTCTATTTTATATATTTACTGGAACTAAATTAGGACAATGAAGACGTTACACTTTTTCGGTCAAGATTTTAATGTATAGTTTAAATAATAATACAAAGAAAGAAAAGTGAAATGTGCTCCAGGGTTGGTTAAATTTGGATCGCTGTTCTTGTTCACAATGTTACAAAATTCAATCCGTTGGGACCTTCGCGGGTTCAGAATTATTTTCGTGTCTTGTCGCAACGATTTGAGAGTTCCCAGAACGATTCACATATGATTGATATAACAGATTTTTCATGTCTCGTCGGAAAATTGACTGCTGCCAACATCGAATTTGTTGTCTAAATAAATTTAGACAAATCACTGATGTTTGAATAAACGATGCTTCGTATACAATAAATGCCTATGTAAAGAAGCTCCCCACAAATTATTTTTTTCTTTCTTCTAAAAAATATTAAGAATAATTATAATATGGAAATCATTATCTGTATAGTTATAGATATTATTATACCATTCTGGTTTTGCGACTTTTATACTTATTGCTCAAAAAAGAGTAGCATCTGATCTTAATCCAAAAGGCTGCCTACAAAACTTTTCTATAAATGTAGCACAAGATCTATTAAATTGCATTTTAAAACATTTTGCGAAAATATACCTGCTTAATTCTAAATATAAATTTCGATTTTGAAACTATAAAAAAATCGCTTCTTCAAGCTTTCTGTTCCGACAATTTTTACATATATTTATGCATGGCCGAATAAAAGTGTGTTATGGCCGTGAGTGGTTTTTTCTGTGTAAAAATTACTTGAAGGCTCTTCGGCTGTCACGGCGTGTGGTCGTGCGTCAGCAAGGATTCTGAGGATGTAAACTCTGATAATAAAGCATTCGAGAGACGGTGGTCCTTCGAGAAGAAAAGACGGCCATCTCCAAAGGGGAGAGGTCGCAACACTTTCCATGTTATTTCATACCCGTACAGAATCGTGAAATATAATAAAAACTGTCAGAGTATTGTACCTTTGAAATGGGACCATGGAAACAGGAGTAACAAATAGATGAAATTCGTGTAAAATAAAAAAAAACGTTAAGAGTATTGTATTATACCATGGAAACAGGAGTAACAAATAGTCATACATTCTATAAAAAAGTGCTCTCTTCAGCCAAATCTTAGTTTGGTAAAAATGATACTTAAATATGCAATAGTACGTATTATTTTTATATTATAATATACTGTTTATGTTTAATGTTTTTCCTTGTTTTATATACACCCATACCTCGACTCACGCGGTAGATAGGTTCCGCAAAATTTCGCGTTAATTGAATGTGTGTAAATCGAGGCATAGAACACATACAATTATATATCTATTATACATATCAATGGCTTAAAGTATAAATTTGCTAATTCCACTTTTGGGTGAAAATGACTTAATAATGTAATTTTGTACCTTTAATCGAAATACACATGCTAAAAAAATGCTATCTCCAATTAAACATAAACTTGAGATATTGTTTTATTTTTCTATTTTCAAGTTGTCTATTTAGTTTTTTTTTGTTAAATGTGAAGTTAGCAACTTTACACTATAAGCCATCGATATGTACATTTTCGTATATCAATACAAAAAATGGCAGTGTGGTAAAAATATTTTTTATTATTATTTTTCAATGTGCTCGAATATATTATTTAACAATTCTTTATAATATGTACATTTGTACTTAAAACGGGATATTAATTTATTTTTTTCTCTTCGTTGCTGCTGTATTTTCATCTAACCTGTTGTTCTCTTGAAATTGGTTCAAAATCATTATTATCAGAGCAGCAGATTCTTCTGGATTTATCCTTATTAAATAATGTGTCACCAATTTTTGCATTTAATTTTTCTCAAATCTTTTGTGAGGCAGGTTCTCTCAACTACTACTGACGTTCAGACTGCCCGTTTTGGTGGAGGACTTGGAAATCAAAATCAGCTATTTGGATGACTCATAAGAATACGTCATTTCCTATTTCACGAGTACTTCTGTATTTTTCGGTCTGTGTGACACATGTCGGCCGCCACAATTCTAGCCCAAATTGTTCCTGAAAATCATGTGTTCTAGAAATATGAACTGAGATAATATATATATACATATATAATAATAACTATCAGTTCAGACCATTGTCTAAAAATTTGGTCCTAAGATCTTTTATAAAGTAGGTGACAGCAAAAATATAAATAAAAATTAGATTACTTGCCAAATTTATATATTTAGCTTTGTTAATGTTTATCATGACTTTCAATCAATCCTCTAGCAATTTATAAATAGTCTTACCATTCGTGCCCCGCCATCCGGAATGATTCGATTCCCAATGTCGGACACGACTGTTTCTTTGATTAATCGTTTGGTTTCAAGTTTGCGCACCGCTGGCTGTGGTCAAATCATTGTTCTGACGCTTCTAAAATTAACGCCGTTATAACAATGATTATTATAGGATCGCTATAAATATATCGCTTGTGGGATTCTACTGATTCTCTTGATGCCAACGTGTTTTTGGCAAAGTTTGCGCCGCTTGAAGTGGCTTGGGGGCATTTTTGGGACCGTTGCACAAGATTGGCTTAACGCGTGGAACCAATAAAGATCATAGTAATTGATTGCGTTTTACTAACGCCCAGGAGTAGCATATTTAATATTAGATTGCAGATAGAAAACTACTTTATCTGCCTATACAAGTTCCTTATCGAAGGTTGTTTTAACTATACTATAAGAGAAACAAGTATGTCAGCTTCCTTTTGTTTTCAAAAATCTTCAGATTTACCTCTGTAACATAAAAAGCATGAGCTAGACATCAACATCGCCTTTCACAATATTTCATACTAAATAATTACTGTGCAGCCCCAGCAGACATTTGTTTTTATTAATTTAAAATTATTCAATCCATATATGTTATAAAAAACACTTTGTGATTGCCGAAATTCCAGAAATTAATCATAATTTTGATTTAATATTGTGCAGCTGTGGACTTTTTATTTTTTTTTCAATTTAAACGAATAATGTTTATTTTCAATAATTTATTATGATAATATTTCTTGCCATACCGAGTTGTAGTCTCTTCAGTAGCAGGTATAATTAATGCTTTATTATTTTTTAAATTAAAAATCTTGATATTGTTTTTTATAACATTTTTTAGCCTGCAATTATTATTTAAATTGTATTTTTGGAATATACATACATATTTTTACGAATATATTAAAATATTTTGTCGTTAACTATTCGATATTAATTGAAAATAACGTATCTTCAGATACTGTAGTCATTACAAGATTCAAGGTTTTCGGTATTTTTAATAACGACAGCAGGTGTTTCGGTTGATCTTTGTGTTTAAAGCGAAAGTGAAATTTCTAACTGCGATAAAAACTTTCGTCTAATTATTGCATTGCGTGCTGGTTAATGTCACTTAACTTTAGATTTTCGTGAAAAGAGATGTTCATTTATATAATATATGGATATAAAATACTATAGCAAATATGTGAAGTATTGTTTGATATAAATATATTATATGCATTATCCTGGTGTTGTTATTTATTTTTTGTGCAACGATTAAGATCGTCACCACGTACAATTCGACTCCGTAGTGAATTTAAATCTGGATTCCAGACATCGAGCTGATGAAAAGATGCGAAGAGAGAAGCGGCGGTTTCTGCGATCTTTGATGGTCTCGATTTGGGTTGAACTATTATTGATTAAAGTTCGTATGAACATAGTGGGTCCAAGTTGGAATACTCTTGAAGTTTCGATGCCTTCAGTAGAAGTGTCTGATGAAGTAATTTATGTCCAATTACAAAAAAGTGGTTGTTTTATATTTTTTTAAAACTGCACGAACGTTCAATTAGATGAAATTTTTTTATCAAAGCATTTGCGAATAATACTTTTAATATTTATGATTTATGGCCGGTACTTTGATTTAATCTGAAAATAGTTTTCTCACTGTGGTGTCCCATTTTAAAAAATATGCTCTTTTTATTGTCTATGTGATTTAATTGTTAAATGAAGGGTTCTTTAATTAATAAATCTGTCAGTAAAATATTGAATAACATACATAATATATTAAAAAAATATTTTTCTTTAGACCACCAGCAATGAAGATCATATTCTAATAACAGTGATGTCGAGCTCCGAAGAAGATCCATCTGATGTGATCGATTCAGGTGAATACACATTTTTATATATTATAAAACATATTTTTTAAGTTTTTTCTTTCTAAACAAACTAAATTTATCAACAAATTTTCTTCAATCGTTTTCAATCTGCTAGTATTCAATCGAGGAGGGCAAATATTTACTTCCAAATCTAATTTTTTCCTTTGAATATTTTTTTCCATATCTTATTGACAAGAGGTCAGGACCGTAACGATAGACACGTGCCTGAATATATAAAAAAAGTTATTTTAGTATCAGAAGTCACACGGATTTATATCCACTCAGCTTTCCATCAAAATTTGATTTATTGGATAGGTATAGACATTTTGTATCAATTGATATAAAAACCTAATGTCAAATTATATAATCTATTCCAAATCCCCTAAAAAAATTATAAGCATATGGTTCTTTAATAATATTTATACAATAACCTTTTCAGATATAATATGTACATTCTTAGTCTTAAAAATATTCATGTAATGCAAACACCGTTTTTGTCCACGTGTGTAAATTTTATAAAAAAAAAACCACATGTCTATTTAACCGGCTCATAAAAGCCCTTTCTATTGCTGTCTATTTTTAGTCTTTTTAATATACTAATCCTTGACTTTTGACCTCAATTGGTTCACTGGGCATGTGACACTGAGCACGCTAGTTCTAAAATTAACCCCTTTGTTGCCACGGTTAATTATGTTAATTAAAACGTTGCGTTCCATTATTTTCGATCTATGAATTTATTTATAATTACGCTAGTTAATAATCATCAGCGACTTCCAATTGTTGTTTATATAATAAAATTAATTAAATGTTTATTTAATATTCTCCTGCGCAATAACATCGTTCTGTTGAAAGTCAAAAATAATTCGCCCTCGGGCTCGAGTCCTTGTAGCGGAAAAGGGCAGGCTCCGTTTAATGAATTAATACTATATAATTTGTAGAATATATATGTATTATAATAAAACGCTTAATAAGTACAAATATATTCAATTAAATATTCGGCGACGGAAATTTATCGACGCAGTGCGTGCGCGGCATCGCAACGTTTCGGAAGACGTGTACCCATCATCTTCGCGATTATACACGTAATTCTGGAGACGTTCTGTTACCCCACGGGGCCTTGTAGGTTTTTATCGGAAGCTTTTCTCTGTAGAATTTCCTATTAACACGTGCTTAGAATAATTATTATGTGTTTTTACAAAAGTTATTTTCTCTGTACTTACATACATATACATTTCCTGATGTAATATAGTAGAATAAATGCTTAAAAATTAGGAATAAAAATATTAGAACATCATATCACTATTTATTGTACAACAGAAATATATTTATATGTATACAATGTATAGACATAAACAAAACTTATGATTATTTGCTAGTTGAATTCGCGGAATAGACTTTTATATATATATATATATATATATATATATATATATATATATATATATATATATATATATATATATATATATATATATATATATATATATATATATATATATATATATATATATATATATATATATATATATATATATATATATATATATATATATATATATATATATATATATATATATATATATATATATATATATATATATATATATATATATATATATATATATATATATATATATATATATATATATATATATATATATATATATATATATATATATATATATATATATATATATATATATATATATATATATATATATATATATATATATATATATATATATATATATATATATATATATATATATATATATATATATATATATATATATATATATATATATATATATATATATATATATATATATATATATATATATATATATATATATATATATATATATATATATATATATATATATATATATATATATATATATATATATATATATATATATATATATATATATATATATATATATATATATATATATATATATATATATATATATATATATATATATATATATATATATATATATATATATATATATATATATATATATATATATATATATATATATATATATATATATATATATATATATATATATATATATATATATATATATATATATATATATATATATATATATATATATATATATATATATATATATATATATATATATATATATATATATATATATATATATATATATATATATATATATATATATATATATATATATATATATATATATATATATATATATATATATATATATCAGGGGCGTATATTCAGGGTGTGCTAGGTGTGCGGCGCACACCCGCAAAACCATCTAAAATATAAATTTAGAAATTTAGAAAATTTAGGGCGTAAAGCGACATTATTTTGCATACAGTAGTATGCAAAATTATAAAATTTTAATATGCAGTGTATAGTATGCATTGGTATTTGTCATTCGCTCTGAACGTTTTCGCGCGAGCGATCGTTTTGGAACAACACATATAACGCGCCGACCTTGCGCGCGGCCGCCGACTAAAGTAAATTGTTCCGAGATTTAACGGCTGAAGTCGATCTGTCGGCTGGCAGCGCTCAGTAGTAAAATTGGTCTCGAATTTGGTGCGCGTACTTCAAAAACTCTTGCGTCCGTCGCTGCTTTTTTATTACATTATATCACAATAACAGGTCACTCATTTTTTATATTTTGGCGTAAAATAGTTTATTATCTTATTTACATATGATCAGTATTTAATTTTCTATTCTAGATTATATTTTTTTATTTACCCCAATAATGATGAAGAATACTGTTGAAGATATTCTGAATAATCCATTTTCAAAAAGAAGTTATGAAATTAAATTGAAGATAATCAAAATTGCCAAACCACGTCCACCTCTTCCCAATTTATTTATGAAGCATAAAGACAATAAATGTGAATATACAAGACATTTTTCATTTTCATCATATGAACGAACTGAGTGGTTAACAGGCTGCGAACTTCGATCTAGATTGTTCTGTTGGCCATGTATATTTTTTTCCAAAGAAAGAAGCGTGTGGAGTAAAAGTGGATTTGCTGACCTTAGTCATCTGATAACGGCACTGAAAAAACACAAAAGAGCGCAGTCACACGTTCAATCATTTTTTTCTCTCAAAATGTTTGGAAAACAACGAATTGAAGTCATGATTGACGCTCAACGTAAAGCTAATATAAGTCAACATAATGAACAAGTTCATAAAAATAGAGAAATATTAAAGCGAATGATTGACGCAGTAGTATATCTAGGAAAACAAGAACAACCTTTTCGAGGCCACGATGAATCCTGTAATTCACTAAACAAAGGAAATTACCTTGAATTTTTAAATGCACTTCGAGAATACGATTCTGTTTTGGATACTCATTTAAATACTGCAACGGTGTTTCGTGGTACTTCCCCATCCATACAGAATGACATAATTGAAGCAATTGGTGATGTTATTAAAGATCATCTTAAGGAAGAAGTAAATTCAGCAAATTTTGTCGCTATTATTCTTGACGAAACTTCAGATATAATGACGAACTCTCAACAGTTTTGCGTTTTGTTTATGAAGGTAAAGTTTACGAGCGGTTTATTGGCTTTACAGACGTTAGCTCTGATAAAACAGCCGATGGCTTATTTTGCCACGTTGTAAATATAATTGAAGAATTTCAAATTCAAGAAAAATTAGTTGGACAGACTTATGATGGGGCGAGTGTAATGAGTGGGCATATTAATGGTTTGCAAGCCAAAGTACTCGAAGTTTATCCACTGGCCATTTTTACACACTGCTATGCTCATATGTTGAATTTAACATTACAACAAGGTCTTTCCAATATAAAAGTGTACAAATCATTCTTTCAAACTTTAAATGGATTGTCTGCATTCTTTTCGAAATCTTCCAAACGAATAAATGCTTTACAAGAGTTTGTAGCTAGAAGACATCCTTCTGTTACACCTACAAGATGGAATTATACATCACGGTTAAGTAACACTGCAAAAATACAGAAATGAATTTACGGACTTTTTTCGAGACGTCGTGAAAAATTGTGAACTATGGGACCCCGACACTGTAATAAAAGCACGAGGTTTTCTTAGCGTTTTGGAAGATTTTGAAACAAGAAAACTTCTCCACATATTTTCAAACCTTTTTGGAAAAACTGATGTGTTATACAACATTTTACAATCCAAATCTTTTGACATATTATATTGCTGTAAGAAAGTTACCGAAATTTTGCAACAACTCAGACATGAACAGGAAAATAATTATGAAACATTATGGGATTCTTACGTAACGGAAGAAAATTATCGAAGACTGAGTAATGATTTGCTTGTTGAAGAAAAGCACGCGTTTAGCCAACTATTTAATACAATAGTTGATAATATATGTAAGCAAATTGAAAACCGTTTTTCTTCAATGTCCAAATTGGAATATTTTCACCTTCTGGAGAAAGAAAAATATGAGCAATATAAAGAAAAATTTCCAAATGAATTACTTACCAAACTGCAACAATTCTATGGAGCATTATTTGATTATATAAGTTTAAAAAATGAGCTTGCTGTTCTTTATCATTTACCTAAATTTGCAGAGAAATCTGTTGATGAGCTTGTACAATTTATGAACACAAATAATCTTGAGTCAGATTTTCAGGAAATAGATAAATTAGGCAAACTAATATTAACTCTTCCAAGCAGTACTGCTTCAGCAGAACGTTCATTTTCTGCTCTGAAACGAATTAATAATTGTTATCGAAGTACCCAAGGCCAAGAAAGGCTATGTGGCCTTAGCTTGATTTCAATAGAAAAAGGGATCCTTATGGATATTAAAAAGAAGAGCACTTTTTATGACAGCGTGATTGAAAAATTTATGATTAAAGAAAGAAGATTAGATTTTATATATAAATAATTATAAGTTTATGTTTATTGGAAATTTGATATTTTTATATAATAATATTTTAGATTAGGTTTGATGTTTATTTATTTATTTATATATGGGAAAAAGCTGTAAGGCAGTTTAGGCATGTCAAAACCTCGGCTAATAAAAATGAAAAAATGTACGTTTTTTTTTATTTTTTATAGCACACCCAATATTAACACCCACCGTACGCCACTGATATATATATATATTTAATGAATCTTATTGATGCCACCAATTTTATGTTGTTATTTTACGTGTCACACTGAATCAAGCTGTTATGAATGTTTCGATGATACCGTGGGAGGTTTTCCAAACGAGATCAGATGGATATTATCAGAGTCCTGACGGACCGTTTAATACGGAATTCTAATGCCTGCACTACACTTTATGGAAGCTGACCAAGGTTGGCCAAGGATGGAGAATATAGTGGGTTACTTAGGACGGAGAATATAGTTACGATGAGAGAGATAATGATATGGTGTTTCGCAAACTGAGATAGAACAAGTAACTCGGTTCAATTTCAGTATGCGCGTAGGCGTCTTATGGTCAACACGCACGTCGAGCGCTGCATCGTGGTCACGTGGTCAAGTTTTAATACCACATGCTTATCGGGGACTTCAACAGACTCTTACTGATATCTTTGAATATTTTAGGGCACCAAAAGGGATTAATTATATTTTTGATAGTGTATTCTTCTAACAGATATCGTTACTATATATTTTTTTCATATAAAATAAAATAATTAGTGGTACATGATTTTGTTAAAAAAAATCGTTTCGAATATCCTTATGTATTTTCCTAGATCGGTTTATATAAATGTCACACCATAACGAATTCTTATTTAGAATCGATGGCGACAAATTCTAGGATAGTCACAGATGTGGTGTTCGTATTCAGAAATATAATTTTTATGCCATATGACATTTTGCAAAAGCCGACAAAGATTTTGCGTAAATTGAATATTTACGACCGAAAAGTTTTCACTGATATTGTATTGGTGAGTGCCCACACAAACTTTTATAATTATCAGTAGCGTAATTTTAATAATATGACATTTTAAAAATTGCGATTATTTGGCACATTTTTCGATCGCGCGGAAATATGGCAGCTGTACATGACAGCAGCCGCCGTCCGGACGGCATATGAAATTTGTGGCAGTGTGGCCGCTACTCGGAAGTCGGCTACTTTGGCCGACTTCAGTTGAACTTCGGTTCGGACAACTTCCAGAGAGGGTAGTGCAAGCATAATAAAATTGCAAGGAAGAAGTAGAACCTCTTAGTTAAAAAAGGCAATACATCCTTATATAGCAGACAGTAGTAAATAAAATAAATATAGATGGAATGATTTGCAACTCCCTGTTATATTTTCGCGTGAGCTCGATGAAAATCGGTATTTAGGGGGGGTCGGTCATCAGACGGATGACTGACCGTGAGGTTTGAAGTTATTAGTTAGAATGCTGACGAACAAGGGACATTCCCCTATTTATATAAGTATGTTAATTAGATGTAAGAGAGGGGTGTTTCGTCGTCTTAGTCCATAAAAAGACTCTCGGGATCAAAACTCGTATGCAAGTTCATAGATCCCACATAAACAAAGAGTTGTACTGTTTATCAATATGAATGCTGACGAACAAAGGACATTCCCCTACTTATATAAGCATGTCAATTAGATGTAAGAAAGTAGTCCATAAAAAGACCCTCTGGATCAAAACTCGTATGTAAGTTCGTTGATTCCACATAAACAAAGAGTTGTAATATATAAATATATAACATCCCGATAAAAAATAGAGAGAGATAATTAATATATAAATTTAATATCGTAGAAAGTGTTTGTACTACCATTTTATTTTTAGATCCAATTCTTACAATTGAATCCTAAAATAAGATAGTAACGTAACACTCGTTATATATATTAACGTAATACGGTGTCATGTCACACGAATTGGAGAGACACAAGCGATTATATTATAAAGTGTGTCGATACACGTGTCAGTCGACAGATCGTTCGAATTATGCAAACGAGCTCTTAACATCGACGACGTAATTCGAAACCCTATAATCGCGAGTTAAGTAAGAATTGCAATTTAAGAGTAAAATGAAAATACCCTTTCTTATTCTTATGGTAATGGCTATGTCACTTTCTATAAAAATAGACATGTCTACATTTGATAATATTTATTGTACTAAATTTTTATTTATCTCTTTAAGAAACATTTTTGATTTAGTAATACTTATAAATTATAATGATTAATAATTTTCTTAAAAGTATTACATAATAAGAGAAACGTAATAATACTTATACAATTATTTATTTATATACGTTATTTTTGTCGGAACGAAAATTGGAGATAAATTGAATAAATATCGGTTTATTTTGGTTCGATACTTTTTGGAACAAATTTTAGAGAAATCAATTTCAATCACAGATGAACAAACACAATCATCTAGTGGGTAGACGATTTAGAGGATTTTTTAAGAAGTAGAAAATTAGCAATAGATACACATAGATTCTTTATTACTACATATATTTAATAACTTTAATTATGTACATACAAAGATTGGACAGTAAAAAACATTTTTTATAATTTTGGGAGGAATATAAAAATATATATCCTCATTTATACAAAATTGTAATGGTAGTTTTAGAAGCTCCAGCAGCTTAAGTTCGTGTTTTTTATTTTATAAATTTATTAAGCTTAGCTAATTTTTACATCAAACAAATTTTAACTAAACATATATAATATATAACATAAACAGAAAATAATAAAAGACTTAATATTCTAATTTATTTCTCAATGCACGAAGGTGTTTTTTTTATTCCATTTAGGAAACCCATTACAGTTTTATTTTTGCGGATTGTTCTAACAATATTATTATATAAATTTACATCTCCGTACATAATTCCCCTAGCCGTACTCATTTTCTTATACCTAACTATCCTTAAATTTTCTCTATTTTTAGTATAATATCTATATACATTTTTATTTATTATTAAATACTTATTAAAATACTCTGGTAACATATTATTTTCTAACTTATATATATATAAATACTAAAATATTCATATTCAATATTTATTGAACATTTAATCTATCAATCTGGTTTTATTGAAGACTGATCTTATTTCTCAGTGTTAAAAGGGCTTTCTCTGGTTTAAAGTTTATTCTATGAAACAATAATAATAGTTTCAATGAAAAAATTTTATTAATTTAAGATAACTACGGATTTATTTCGTTGATATACCTTTCTTAAAAGGTATAATAATTAGGTTCAAATCTCTAGATACAGCTCACCGATGCCATTCATTTTATTTTTTTAATTTGCTTGTCGTGAATTGATAGTTTTTTTACTTACATATAAATATAAAAATTAGCCACCGTTCCAACATATTGGGCATTGAAAATTATTAATCTACTCATATAATTGACTTGATAATTATTCGTGTTTTCTTTGCTGCTCAGTGTTGCCATATAGTGAATTTCCAGTCCTGAACAAAAGCAATAAAATCGTACCATCGCTGTGGAAACGTTCGATTATCAAGCATTTATACTAATATTTTTTTAACAATATTACGAGTGAGTATCGAATCACATCTAAACCAAATTTTGACCAATATGAGAGCGCTAAAACAATTATCACTTCTCAGAAGTCAAAAATCCACGTCAAAAGCAACAAAATCGTGCCGTCGCCGTCGCAGTGGGAACGCTCGTTACCGAGCGTTCCCACTACGACGGCTCCGACACGATTTTATTGCTTTTGACGTGAATTTTTGCCTTCTGAGAAATGATAATTGTTTTTGCACTCTCATATTGACCAAAATTCGGTTTGAATATACTTTGATCAGCCCTATTATATTATAAGTCCATAATAATATCTGTAAGGATAGCTATCATATTTTTAAAACATAGTGTAATATCGAAATGCAAACAATATGTGAGATGCGATGAATTGCCTTATTTTGTACTTTAGACTTAATAAAAGTTCTAAAACTATAATAAGTTTTAGAACTTTCATTAGGTTAGATTTGGGTTTGAACGGCAAATGGACGTTTCGCAACTGTCAATTTGAGTTTCATATACATTTTAGAGCAGCATATTAGCGCCTATCAGATAAATTATATTTTCGCCAGTAGAAATATACATCTACTGGTGAAAATGTATTTGGACTTATATAACTACTAAAAAATACGCATTTATACATTATATGTAAATAAATAATGATGAATGTAAATATATAAATAATATTACTACATATAGAAAAGTTGCAATCAAATAATTGTACTAGCACCTGCCAGATAATTTATATTTTCACTAGTAAAAATATATATCTACTGGTGAAAATGTATTCCAGTATGATTTTACTGAAATGAATTATTTAAAAATATATTTTTGGTATAGAGTCGAGACTGTTTTTTAAAGATTTTCCTTTTACCGCATGCAAAAACAGATGTATTGGACTTTTTAGCTTGTCGGATAGCTTTGTTTTTAATCTGCCGGATAGTTTTGATTTGTATTCATCCAGGAACTCACAGTTAATATACATATATATTTGAATACTTACATAAATATTTAGCTACGTGTATAAAATTTAATTTTAATAAATACAAACACAATTATTTAGGTGTTGATTTAATATTACAATAGCGTAACACTCCGTGCTAGCACATCCGCCCGGTAACTCCTTGTAAGGACTATAAAAATGTTTGATAAACAATGCGTTTATCCGGGGTAAAAACCGCTGTTGTCATTTGCCACTTACATTAACATTCAAGGCGTGAATTTTTCTGGTTGAATAATTATGCGATGCAATTGGCCTACCAACATCCGCATCTGCGATTCCATAGAGACGTCTCAAATCAAGAGTATATAAGATGTGACACTTTGTCACATCGGCGGACGATCACGCCATTCAATAGGAGACGATCACATGATTCGATATTAGACGGCAGACAACAGACGAGTTCAGACAGTAGATATCCAAGGCAAACAGAGCGCGGCGTCCAGAGGACATCACTTCTTCGCCAGTACTGTATACGGAATATAATTCGACACTGTTTCTATTCACTATTTATGTTTCAAAATCATACCCTTTTAGCCTCAAAAATATGAATATACATTATTTACAGTTTCGAAAAAGTGTTGTTATTAAACCTAGGATTTCAATATAACACTAAAAATAATTAATTATTTAGAAGTCAGGCTCTAAGAAACCCGAAATATTCCATGAATATCTCGGAAATAATGGACGCGTTTAAAAATACACATTTCACCTTATAATATCGGCTTATCTCCTTTTCGGATCGTCGGATTTACGACTCTCGCTTTTCGCCGATTTTCCACCATCATCCCCTATTCTATAATACAGAGACTCGAACCTAGTTCTATATTTAACCCGATCCGGGGTTGTGTACGGTTAACGTAACACATGTCGTAGACTTTCGTGCTTCTTTGTCGCGTGTGTGTATGGATGTAAATATATATTCATACATTTGTAATAATATATCTTGTATCTTGGTTTACGGCTTTCTGGCGTCGTTTCTGTCATAACATGACCTATGAACGTAAAAATTGAAAAATCTAGCCGTATATCATACGCCGTTTCCTTTCTGGAGTGTAGTGTAGCTTCGACTATAAACACGGCAATGTTGCGAATCCGTTTCTAAACGACTTTCACAAGTGTTCTTCGTTTTGTGAATGTTCAAAGTACCCGATCTAGAAGCGATGTTCGATTTGGCGTCGACTGACATAATATTTACTTATAGTATATTCTTATTTTTTGCTTTGCATCATTTTATATTATATATCTGCGCCATAGATCAGTGACTGATATTTCAATTTCAATTTCTATCATGTCTAGGAGATCTTAATCGATGATTATTATATAATTATAATTCTGACAAATCATCACAGTGTAGGTTTTTCTATATTTTTTAATCTTGTGAAGGAATATCGTGATGAATAGCTAGTGACAACTATTGAATATAAGCTGTAATATTAATATATAATTAATAAAATAAATGTCTTATGATGTCTCACTACTTAATAGTTGTTGCTTGTGTTAACCCGGTTGTAATGTATCACATTGCAACGAAAGATTACAATATTTATTTATTTATTTTATTAATTTATTTAGCTTAATAGCTAATCTTTACATCTAACAAATTTAGTAAACATATATAAAAATATATAAAAAATACATAACAGAAAGAAAAAATATACAATAATAAAGACTTAATATTATAATATTTTATTTCTATATGTACGAAGGTGTTTTTTTATTCCATTTATAAAACCCGTTATATTTTTGCTGTTTCGGATTTCTCTTGGAAGACTATTATATAAATTAAAACCTCCGTACATAATTCCCCTAGCCGTACTCGTTTTCTTATACTTAATTATTTTTAAATTTTCTCTATTTCTAGTATTATATTTATGTACATCTTTATTTCTTATTAAATACTTATTAAAATAGTGTGGTAACATATTATTTTCTAATTTATATATAAATACTAAAACATTCATACTCAATATTTCTTGAACATTCAACCATTCTAATCTATCAATCATACTTTTACAATTAGTTAATCTATTTTTATTTAAGATTACTCTCATTGCCCTATTTTGTAATTTTTGCAACATTTGTTTATCTAATTTATTCAACATATTTAAAAGTGTTGCACAATAATTAAAATGGGGCAATATTATACTATTGTAAATTAATTTTTTTGTATTTATACTTAATATATTTCTTAATCTAGATAATAAACCTATTTTTCTACTAATTTTTTTTAATATGTAATTACAATGTTCTTTAAAGTTTAATTTTGTATCAACAATTACTCCTAAATATTTTATATTATCCACTATTTCTATATTAGAGTTATTTATTACTATTTTGGTACTATCATCTAACACATTTTTATAATTAATAAACATACATTTAGTTTTATTCTCATTTAATTTAAGTACATTATTCTTTAACCATATCTCTAACACACCTAATTCATCATTCAAATTACTCACAACTTCTTCAATGTTATCACCCATGCAATAGATCAATGTGTCATCCGCAAATAGATGAACTTTACATTTTCTTACGTTATTAACTATATCATTTATATATAAAACAAACAACAATGGTCCCAATTTTAATAAATAAATAAATATTCCTGGTAACTGCGCGTTTTAATTAATTTTAAACATTTATTTATTTTTATATTAATTTTGAGACGTGTAAAGTTGGAACAATAAAAAATAATGCTTCTAAATATAACATACTTTTTTCAATTCACCGTTAATAAACGACGCAAGAGTTCTTTGTCGGACCAAAATAATTTTAATTAAGAAGCTTTTTTTAACGAACAAAGATTTATTTATACTTGAAAATCTTTTCGTAATATTGAATGGACTTTGTTAGCACAAACGTTAATTTTAATTAACTCATAAATATTTACCTAATTACTTACAAATATTATCATATATGTATATATGTTACAGTGAATGTGTATTTTTTAGTGAAATTATATTTTCACTGGTGGAAATATAAATATGTTATGCCTGCACTACACTCTCTGAAAGTTGGCCAAGGTTGCCCAAGGACTGAGAATATAGTGGGTTACTTCGGTTGAGTTCGGTTCTGCCCGCTCTAAAATCTCTCGGAAGTTGTCCGAGGTTACTGAGAACAGCTTCGAGCGCTTCCGAACATTGTCGGCAAAAGGACCGGAGTCAAAAGGACTTAAGTCGGAGCTGCTCTTTCGAGCGCGAGCTGTGAGATACTTCTCCTTTTGCTCTCTCGCGTGTTAAGTGACTTTAGCTAGAGAGATAATGATATGATGTTTCGCAAACTGAGATAGAACGAGTAACTCGGTTCAATTTCAGTATCCGCGTAGGCGTCCTATGGTCAACACGCATGTCGAGCGTTGCATCGTGGTCACGTGGTCAATTTATAATACCACATGCTTATCGGGGACTTCAACAGACTCTTACTGATATCTTTGAATATTTTAGGGCACCAAAAGGGACTAATTATATTTTTTATAGTATATCCTTCTAACAGATATCGTTATTATATTTTTTTTCATATAAAATTAAATAATTAGTGGTACATGATTTTGTTAAAAAAATCTTTTTTGGCTTATATAAATATCACAACATAACGAATAATTATTTAGAATCGATGGCGACAAATTCTAGGATAGTCACAGATGTAGTGTTCGTATTCTGAAGTATCATTTTTATGCCTTATGGCATTTTACAAAAGCCGACAAAGATTTTGCGTAAATCGACCGAAAAATTTTCACTGATATTGTATTGGCGAGTGCCCTCACAAACTTTTATAATTATCAGTAGCGTAATTTTAATAATATGACAATTAAAAAATTGCGATTATTTAGCACATTTTTCGATCCCGCGCGAATATGCCGGCTGTACGTGACAGAAGCCATTACGGCATATAAAATTTGCGACAGCGTGGTCGCTCACTTGAAGTCGTAGGTCTCGGCCGACTTCAGTTGTAACTTCGGTTCGGACAACTTACAGAGAGTAGTGCAGGCATTACAGTTTAAATTTTTTTCAATTTGTCGCATTTAATATTTAAAATTGTTTTTAACGTCAATAAAAATCGCATGCGATAGAATAAAACTAATAGTATCTTTAAAATTAGACTGAAAACTAGTAATTTTAAGCATAAGCGAAATAATTTTAAGCTTTGTATACAGCATATGTATATTTTAGTGAAATTATATTTTTACTAGTAAAAATATATTTTTACTAATTAGACCTAAAATGTATTATATTTCGTTACCCAGTGAAAATATATTTTTACTGGTAAAACCAGGCGCGTACGGTGAGATCCATCCCCTTTCGCTCGCTCGCGTGTTAAATGACGAGAGTGAGTGAGAGATAAGGTCGTGCGTTACTGTGCGTTACTTACGTCGCGCAAGTCCACTTCTTCTCACTCACTCTCGTCACTTAACACGCGATTTTTTTCAATTTTATTAACAATAATTAAAGAAAGTCTTGAATTATATTGTTTTAAGTCTGTTTAACAAGATAAGATTTTTTATGGTTAAGTTGAAGTTAATATGAATGGCTTAAAACATGATTCGTTGTAATGCTGATTAATTTCTACAGATCACATTCATTTTTCGGGTGCAAACTCAATTTCAGAACATATTTTAGATACTATTTAACTATTGTTCGGATTTATTCTGGTTGTTGTGAATAATCCATTTCTTATAGCAAGTAATACATTTCTTATAGCAAGTTCGTGCGGTACCCATTTGTCTATTTTTTTGCACATTTCCTATGTCATCCAGATGTCATGAAACGGTTGCAGGAAAAACTCAATTTGTGAATTATGTTATATACTCTGATTTATAATATATATATAGTTAATATTATATAACTTAATATGATTAAGACGCAATTATTTTCCTGTGATGTAATTTGTTTATCGCAGAAATCGAGTTATATGAACGTTTGTTTATTAAGATATAATCTGTGTAAACAAGGGATTGATTTTTGTATCATCTGTGTGAACGATGCGATGAATCGATGATGTAATTTTGATACTTCATACCGAGAACAATAAGGTACTGTTGTCGTGTAATCCATTAAAAATTGTTACATGTTGAATATATAATATATAGAAAGGGAATAAAGAGACAGACTCTTGCACTCAGAGAGAGAGAGCGGTCAGAGACAATACAAAATCTCATTTCGTCAAATCAATTCCTCCTCCCAATCCTTTACATTTATTCATCAAAAGCTGATGGAAGATTTTCACGGGGCTCATTTTCAAAATAATTACTCCAGTACAAATTTTTAAGAAACATTGCCTTACAGTTCTTTAGGGGGCGTAGTCCTAGGGATGGTTGATCTTGCGGCCAATGAGACTATTCGGTGAATCCTATTAGATTGTTTATTATGTTATAATTACAATTTTGACTATGGACGATTACGGCGTGACGTTTCTCGCGATGAAGGTGAAGGTGGCGCAGGTGGTGATGCCGGTAGAAATATAACCGTTTCGTATCTCTCATCGTCGGAGTCCGGGCTTATATTATTTAGGGAGATGCACGCTAGCTGGCCAATCGCGATTGTACATCGATCCCCTAGCCAATCGCTGCAGTGGCTTCTTAGAATTAGAGAAATCGGATGTGTATTTCCGAAAACGAGTTTTTTGCTTGGCTCCAGACTTTCGAATTCTTCGGAAAAGGTTTGCATTGTGGTGATTGATTGCATCCGTATCGTTTTGTCACAAAATGGATTCTCTTAACGACCCGTGTTGTGTGGTCAAAAGAAATCCCTTTTTTGCTATGATGTTAATCTCATTGTTAATGAATAAATGTTTTTGGTCATGGTCAATAACAATGAGACAATCGCCCTTCTAAGTGTGCCTATATGTGTGGTCGCCACAGTTCTGTGACTTACTGCCCTACATTGTGTTTCAGTTTGAGCTCGTTTAAAAAAGTATACGTAAATCTTAAGTCGACCCCATAATGCATAAGAACACAAAAAATAAGTCTAACTACAAATAAAAAAATAGTAATTTACGACAAAACTATTGTTCTAATCATTTGATATAAAATAAATTAAAATAATTGAACTAACGTTGAAAATATTAATAAAATACTTATTATTTTACTCATGATTAACTTTATGCCCTACCAATGGATTTGGATATTTTATTAATTATAAATATATATTATATGTACAGGTGAAAAAAAACCTCTCTTTTCATTAATGAACCAAAGTAAAGCGCTAAAATAATAATATAGCAACCATTCTGGCATTTAAAGTATTATTGTTTTTTTAGGCCACAGTTATACTATTTATTTAATAAAGTTCCTCGTAAATGAAAAGAAATTACGAAAATATTATAAAGTTATTATTAAAAATGTTTTTTTAACGAAACCAACGTTTTATTAAAGTCTTTCATAATTGAAAACATGCCGAGAACTATAAATAAAGCAAATTATTAACTTGCAGTAGTTCGTTCATAGTATAGTTATATCAGAGTTCTATATAAAATATTGCTATTAAAACAATAAAGAACTTTATGCGACGGTTATATTTTTAGGTCGATTTGTACGTGACACAACGGAGCACTAGCCTTGTATATATTACATATTTTATATATATTATTACAATATTTATTATGTACAGAGTGACTTATAAAAATATTGGTGCATATTTATATTAATAAACGCAGTTGTGTCGATGTTTTTTATGTATAAAGGGTCGTTATGTTTTATTTATACTGTAATTAAAAACATGATCACTGTTTCACAAATAAATAATATTTTATTTACTCATCATCATATTTACAATAGTATTCCATTTAATTATCTGTATGTTATAAATACCGCATTGAATGAAATTATTCTAGGGGTTCAAACCACCTGCACAATCACTCTAAAGACCATTTAAATAGACAAAAAGAGAGACCAACTTAGTTAGGTCACATACAGAATATTCACACGTAATTAAAGATAGATCTCGTGACCAAAAAATTGACTCACAAACATTTTCATATGCAATTTGTCAGAGCTGTCTCGAACTCATATTATAAAACATGTGACACTTGCATTACGAGAACATATCTCGACACATCCGACAATAATACAACTCGACATGCCACCCACCTCCCGATAGCGGTATCAAAATTATTCTATGCATGTAGTAATTTATACATATATGTATGCTCATTAAATAAACTGTTTTCTGGCGTCTATTTGGGTACAAAGTCACACCCCTTCGGCCTCAAAATGCAAAAGTACTGTTAATACTACTATTTTCAATGAGCTAATACGTTATACATTATGTATGTTTTTCCTAAACTATTTCATTGATTCATTAATGTAACTGAATACATTAAAAATGTTTATGGCACACTCTATACGTATCACGAAGGTCGCAAATCAATATTGATCATTTTCTATTAGAACGTTCGCGTTTCGATATTTTTCGGTCATTTATTTGAGGAGGGAGAGAGAAAAGGAGAGAGAGAGTGAAAGAGAGCTTAAGATTTAATTTTTTGCGTGACTGCTCGCCATTCGGGGATGCTTTTAGCTCCCTACAAAAAATATACATACATATATACTATACAGAAGCACATATTTGATCTAGAGTTTTTTTTATTGGCGTCGTAACGTTTGACGACTACAGTTCATTCTAAAATGAATATCCATTATTGCACAATCAAAACGGGATTTTATTTAGCAATAAAACGAGGGATTGGCGTTTCGTTTATGGAATAAAATATTATTATTGGTATTTTTTCTTTTGGGTAGTATAAGCATATATTATAGAATAACATTAAGCAGTTACGGTTTGATATTTATGGTTGGGGTTTCTTTTTAACGGTTATATGTGAAAGATGTTCCGGTCCGTGTCACTTGGTTAACAATTTGTAGGAAATTATAATGGAGGCTATTATTGTTTTTTTTTTCATTCAGATTTATGTAACGTTTTCTGATTAATGGTATTTTTTGCTACTAAACTGAATACATCTCTCCCGTTGTTTTTTCATTGATAAAAATAGTAGAGTTATTGTTTAGCTTGTATTTTTTTTGATATTAAAAGTCTATCACCAAATTCATATGAATGTGTTGTGGATATATTTGAATAGATCTTCGCCCTTCTCTATTCGATCTGATACATTTTTCTATTACATAGTGACAGGGATTCTTGATATCTTATCTTTTCTCTATTGTGAATAATAATGAAATGGATAGCTCTCGAACTGACTGTGTTAACGCAAATAGTGTTATGATTCATATTTTTGTAATCGCTGTCCAAAACGCATATTTTATTTTAATATGTAGGTGTACAATAAAACTTATTTATTGCACTTCAAAATTCACAAGCTTGTTTAATTCTTCTTTCTATATAAACATTTTATTATACCCTCAAATTTGGAGAAAAAAATGTTTGATTATACTCAACCCAGTGTGAACAAAGCAGAAAGAAAATTAAAGATCGATCAAATTGGATAGTTTCAATCGCACAAACGTAAAGGTCAATTATTTTAGTTCTCCCCATTTTTGTTTGAATTTTTATTAAAATTAATGAAACCTTAATAAATCAAGATATGCCATTTATGTCATCACATAAATATAAATTGTTTTATGTGCTGTAAAAAAAATGCAAAATTTTCTTTAGTTTCAAAACAATCACACAATATAACATAGTTAATTTATTATAAAAAATATAAATTTAGCCATCTATACAAGATCGATCTACGATATCGATTGTATTTGTGCTGGTCATTAACATATATAATAATAAAAATATGTTATATGGGGTTGTACGTATGGTACGTGTGCATGTGTGAGTCTATATTCGGATGTGTGTATGGTGCTATTGCGTACACCGACAATTCGAATATTCGTATCATATCATTTATGATTTGATCAAAAAAATGAAAGATTTATTTCGATTATATTATACTTTATCATTTTTAAACTGCGAAAATGAATATTTTCATTGTAATGAAAATTTTAAAAGATTCTTATCTAGATCTCAAAGGCAATAAAATAGTCGGTAGCGTTACTCAAAAAAATTCCATGCATTCATTTCCTTGAAATCAAGAAATTTTGTGCGTCTATCGCATAATATTTCTTGATTTCTTGATATAGTCAATAAATGGACTATACTATTTTTAGGGCGGCCTTTATTTATTTAATTTTAGCGAAATATACAAGTTATAGACCTTACATTTAATGGTTAAAAAATTATATTGTTCGACTTACTTAGTCATCCGCCTTTTGGTCATCTTTTCTGGAAGTGAGGTCTATTAAAGATAAGACAGTGTTCCATTGATCTTTTGTTAAATGTGATCTTATTCAGGGACGTTAATCAGTCAAAAGTTGGTCAGTTAGTGGTCCACGTCAAAAGCAATAAAATCGCAGGGTTATATAGCATTTATATTAAGTATTTTTAAGAAATTTTACTAATTACAATAAGTGAGAATCGAATAAAGCATATCTAAACCAAATTTTGCCCAATAGGAAAGCGCGAAAAACAAGTATCACTTCTCAGAAGTCAAAAATCCACGTCAAAAGCAATAAAATCGTGTCGGCGCCGTCGCAGTGGGAACGCTCGTTACCGAGCGTTCCCACTGCGACGGCGCCGACACGATTTTATTGCTTTTGACGTGAATTTTTGCCTTCTGAGAAGTGATACTTGTTTTTGCGCCTTCCTATTGACCAAAATTGGGTTTGAATATATTTTGACCGACATTCATATATCAGAAGTCCGTAGTAATATTGGTCTTCTAATGTCTTCTTTTGCTTATTTCCCCCTAAGAGTTGATTTGGCTAAGTTTGTATTTTAGACTTGACTTAATGAAAGTTGTAAAATTGTAATTAGTTTCAGAACTTACAGGGTTTTGTTAATTCGCATAGGTTAGGTTTGGGTTTGAACAGCAAATTTACGTTTCGCAACTGTCAAATCGAGCTTCACACATTTTAGAACACCATATAATTTAAGTTATATTTTAGCTATATATAAATATATATCTACTGGTGAAAATACATATTCACTGTAACATTTATACATCGCATGATGATAAGTATGTAAAAATATATATTACTACTTTCAATTCCAATCATATAATTTGAATAATACCTGCCAGATAAATTATATTTTCACTGGTAAATATGTATGTGTATATTACGGAGATATGATTTCACTGAAATGACATATTTTAAAAATATTTTCGGGTTAGATTGCACTGTTTTTTTAATAAATGACATGCATTTTTCTGGCAAATTTAAAAGAGAGGGCAAATGCATCTATCTGCCACCCAAAATGACGTCATTGCTCTTATTGTTGAATCAGAAATAAAATATTTTTATGATATGATAATTCATTTTAATGGTGGTAAATACATAGCTAATTTATTTTGGAAAGATTTTTTCTTTCTCCTTAGTCGTAGGAATTAGTTTATAATGTTTATAGATTTGTGAAAAATGGAAGTGAAAATGTAATTTTTTAATTAGTGCCGTGATTAATAAATCGATTTAGGATACACAGTACAATTTGTATTTGGGATCAAACCTTATATCAATTTATCTTAAATGTCAGGAATTAATTTGACGAAATAAAAAACGATGGTAATTTGTTGACTAAAAATGGAAACTACAATTTTTGCTCCTATTACCGCTATTGAAATCCTTAATTAACAATCAAACAATCAGAGCGTTTTTGAGAGTCACGATCGCGTCCTCTTCTAGCCGACTCGCCCGTGGCTGTCGCTATCCAGATCCTTAATACGTCTATTTAATATTGAGTTAGTATACCATTTAATATAATTATTTACATATTTATCTTCGTATATACTGTATATTATTTTCGACCATCATGATGCATTGTTAGGTTAAGATTATCTTAATTTAAATACATAAATTATAATTACTGATGCAAATACAGAATAATAAAATAGTTATTGAATGCAATTGTGAGACAAATAACACCAAATATATTCTGCACTGAAATAACATTAAATTATTAAATAATCTTAATTATTACAGTGGAATCTTAGATTGATAGGATTCCATGAAGTTCCGAGAATCAAAATCAACTTATGATACTAAGTTATTATTACATTTAACATTTATACTATTTGTATTTCGACGAGGCAACTTATTTTAACATACAGTTGACGGAAACCTTCATTCATAATAGATCCGACCACTTTCACACTCGCTCGAACTCATCCAATGAACGGGGACCACACAAAGGGATGGTCGATTTGACAGTTTCCACTACTACGCCCTTTGAAGGTCGATGTGGGCAATTTACATCAAGACCGCGTAAGGTTCCTCCCTCTGTCTTTTTTTAGACCGACCTTCGGAATCCCTCTCCCAGAAAATACGTGCAGAAGAGTCCCTTAAGGGTGAAAAAAAAGGCGCGAGCGCCCTTTTAAAATAACTTGTAAACTGATTAGATAAACAATATCAGCGGAGAAAAGTTAACCCGTTAACGCCGCGGAGAAGTGGAAAAAGTTGTAAGGAGATAAAGCGCTTTTTGAGTGGTGGCGTGACCCAGTTGTGACATATCAGGGGAGTTTATGCCCCACTGCACTTCCGTCGCACTTGTATATCCGAGGGTATAAAACAAGAGAGGGTTGCTTCCTGACTATTGCTTGACAGTCTAGTTCAAGGTTACGAACACGACGAACTCTACGAAAGACTGGGGTTGCGGCTGAACCCAATTATGTAAAGGAGACCTATTAACACTACTTGGTAATGAAAACAAATGGTGCAATATATATTCTTTTTGTATAGCTACAAAACATTATGTAGCTACAATCGGTTAATTTAACATGAAATTCGGCATGCAAGCTAAAGTAGCAATCGGTGTTTCTATTAAATTTACCTTAAAATAAATCGACATGTAGCACTTCTAAATCACATTAAAAAATAGTAAATACAGTGAAATATCAGTGGTAGATTAAGCACATGGGAGGCTCTAGGCACAACATATTTTGGAGGCCCTTTTTTTCGAATGACTTTTAAGAATTAGAGATTTTCATACTACGTGTGTACATATATAAAAAAAATATAATTTCTGTCGCAATTTGTATTTTATTCTAATTACAAATATCATATTATTATTGTTGAATGCGTTTCAATAATAGCATAAATTTAAAAAAATATACATTAATTATTTATTCAATAACAATACAAGTAAAAAAATAATATATGAAATGAGAACTTTACTCATTTTTAATTTAGAAAATTTATCGATACTACATTTATAATCTAACTAATTAATAAATAATTTTTAACTCTTTTTAATACGGAAAATGACGGTTCATTACTTGCATTGCAAACGAGTATAGTCAAAAAGGTCTTAAGAAGTATAGACTGAAAATCTGAAATCAAAATTTTATACATTTTATATTTTATGCGAATTAGATCGGAAAATTCCATAATTCCATATGGCATTTTACGATACTAAAGAACATACTATTGACAGGACACCATCTTTATACAAAATCTAAATCATTCTGTAAAGAAAAATGTCCGCAAAAAATCTAGTTTTCTCAGTGAAAGGCGAAAAAGATTCATTGAAATCAGAAAAAAAATATTGCGCAAAACCTTCAAAAATATTTTGAGAGCTTTCAAAAGTTTTTCCATCATAGCGTGTTTAGAGCTAATTAATTTCTAAAATGCTGTAAGATCCTTAATAATATCATTTTGGTGAATTTTGCTGTAGATGCGATGATTTTTTCGAAGATGCTCGATTTTTTTTACGCGGAGCGCGTGTCACTTTATTAATTTATTACCGATTCGCGTTCTGTCTGATACGCTAGTTCGTAGCGTTATCATAAATGACTTCATTGTCTGGAATACAAGAGAAGCAAAGTACTAATTGTTCAAAAAATAATCTGAGAACTCTACAAGAGGGTATGAGTCGTATTGATTTTTTTGGCGATAACTATGAGGATCAGAAAAAAATGTTATGGTGTTTAGATGAGCTTAGGCGTGCACCATAACTGTTTTTTTTTTAATTTTTATTATGGTTTATATATCATAATCAAGTAATGATAGTTAGATTTTAAATATAAAAATTTAAAAACTTTTTAGTAATGAAATAATCTAAACAGAAAATCGTTTAGGATATGCCACTTAAAGCATTCGAGAACGCTCTCAAGTAAAATACTGGTCGAACGCACAATATAGCGCTTCATAGAAAGTCGAGAGAGCAGAGTTACAACGACGCACCCGCTCACTCTTCTGCGGTCGATGACTTTAAATACATTATTCAATGAATTAAAATTAACATATTTTTCATACTACCATCTGCATACATTCCTTTCGCTTGATCGATCGGCAAAAAGTATTTGCTTCTCAAAGTTTTACATATAAAGCTATTTATTTTAGTTTTTTAGAAGGCAAATTTATAATATAATAAATTATTGTTACATTCGCAACAATTTGTATAATTAATTATACAATAGAATATAATAGGATTTTTTTTCATTACAGCTTATTATATGATTGTATTTATGATGGCTGTTAAAAAATAGGTAATACGGTTCCCCCCGTTTAAGCTATCGTATATTAAAAAATATATATTTCTTTCATGAATATCTGACCAACCGAAATGGCTCTTTATGACATCTACAGTTTTATAAATAATTTATAAACCATCCATCAATTCTATCGTTTCTAAAACATACCGTGTTACTTTTTTTTATGGCGTGTTCCTAATCATACAAAATTGATTTATGCTCGTTTACTTTACAAGGTGTCAGACGGTAGTAAAGTGGTTAACTCAATTAAAATGGAAAAGTTAGTGTTTTCCATTGTCGCCGCCGGAATCGCTGTTAACTCCGTCGAAATAGGTAATTGTCAATTTGATGTATCGAGTGTGTGTGTGTGTGTGTATGTGCGTGTGCTTTGACGAAATTAATATCGAACATAAATCGATAGCATAGACACGGAAACTAGTCACGAACTCGTGCTCAAACATGACATGCTGCGAGAAATGTCGCACAACTTGATGCGATTGTGTGTAGCCAACACTCGAAAGCTGTACTGAAAAAATACTGTAATGGTTATTTGTTTGGTTATATAAAATCGTATTATTAATTTATACGCACATAGAGTAGTAAAAATTCAATGGTTCACATTTTTTTTATTAATAGGTAATACATCTGTGTTTCACATTTATGTTATAACTAGCACTTCCTAGTTAAATTGTATCTATCAATACTATGTTTTTTGTCAATTATTTTTATCTATCTATGCTCGTGACATTGCAATATATAATTGCGAAATAAGCTTCAATATTTAAGGTTTTTTCGATTAAACCATATTTCTCTTTTTTTTACTTCTTACTTGTCCATTATTTAGGAAAGTAAATTAAATTTACGTGTTTTAGTATGTAAGTTTTATAAAGTAAGATATTTTGCTTGCTTTTTTGTTTGTAAAAAGAAAAAACATATAATTTATTGGAAGTCATAAAATGGTTCAGTGCCCGCCATAGTGTGAACGATCATATTGCATTCATAAAAATTCAACATTAGATCAAATGCTTTGTTTTTTATTCCATTGCGGTTTCTTATTTTTATATATTTAGCCCTATAAACAAGGGTTATTGATAAATTTGTAAATAATTCAGCTTAAGATATCCAAAACGTTTTTGAGGAAATAAAAATGCTACTGCCTAAATACTTTGAGATATTTTCTTTAAGCTTATGATTATAGTATTCAGATATTTTGCGCTGTACGATATAATACATCTGCACACTTTCTTTAGTGTTAGTTTAGGAATATAAGTATCTGAAAACACAAAATTTCGTGGTTAGCCGAGACAAAATACATTTTGTTAAATAAGCAAGAGCACGATATGCACTAATCTTACTTACTTACTGAAGGACGTTTTGAATTCAAAATTTAACATACTTGACAAAATAAAGGACGAAACAGAAGAAAAGAAAAGCAGCTCTTGGTTACCTATTTAGTTAAGTTCCATAAATTTTCAGGCTTTTTAAAATGCTTTTCTACTCAAAATACTCTTTTAAATTTATGGTCTGTTTTTAGATAAAAATCTGAATGTTTTTTTAGCTATTGTTAAATGGTAACAGGTGTTTTTAACCCTAAACTAATATTAAGAGCTTCTTTCTTTTTCACAAATTTTTATATTGCTTATAAAAAAAAATTGTTTGACTCAAAAAACGAGGTTAAAAATTTTATTTTTTCAAATATATTTTTTTTAGCCTTTTTTTTTTACATGTGTGTTATACCCAAAACTCGTATAAAAGGCTGATTGTACTTATATTTTTTTTATTTAACACTTTTATAGCTTGTTTAGAATGAATATATAAAAAAAACAGATTTCTTATTTTTTGATTTTTCACATTTTCATGAGTTTTCATGAATTTAAAAAAATTTAAAACTTTTGAATGTATGGTCTGTTGCAAATAAAAATCTTATTTTAAATTAAAGACAGGAAATAATATTTTTTCAAATCTACAAATTGTTAGCATTTTAAATATGTTTTATGCCCAAAAAGCTTATGGAACTTTATTTTTTTGTCTATATATATTTATACATATTTATAGCTTGCTTAGGATAAATAAATCAGAAAAATCATAGTTCTTAATATTGTCTGATTTTGCATCATTCCATATTAGTTTTTAGACTAAAAAAATTCGTGAAAAAAATTGTAAACTTTTAAATTTATCGTCTGATTGAAACAAAATCAGAAAAATACAAGTGTTTGGAAGTCTACAATTTTTTAGCGGTATTGTATAGTAATAAGTGTTTTTAACCCTAAAATAATATTTGGGGCTAAAAAATTATGGACTTTGAAAAATTTATGATTTTAACAATTTTGTTTCTTGTTTTTGAAAAAAAATTTTTTTAGAAGTTTTTTAAAAATTTAAAAACCTTTTTTTTAGAGTTCCTACATTTTTTCTGATTTTTTATGTTTCCATGAGTTTTTAAACTCAAATAATTGTCAGTTTTAGATAAAAATCAGATAAATCAAAATGTTTGAAAGTTTTTAGCTGGTGTTAGATTGTAATAAGTGTTTTTAACCCAAAAATAATACTACGGGCTGAAAAATCGTGGCCTTATAAATTTTCACAAATTAAACAAAAAACAAGTAAAAGATTGAAAATTTCCATGTTATTCAAAACTTCTATATTATTCAAAATTTCTATATTATTCAAAATTTATGAATTTTTTTCATGTAATATTTATGAAAAAATCTGATTTTAAATTTAAAACAGCAAAAAATAATTTTTCAAATCTACAAAGTTTTAGCCCTTTGACATGTGTTATATGCCCAAAAATCATAATAAAGGCTGATTTGACTTCTATATTTTTTATCTATACGCATTTATTGCTTGTTTAGGATGAGTAAATCAGAAAAATAAGAATTCTTAATTTTTTTCTGATTTTTTTTTTTTTAGACTCAAGACACTGAAAATTTCTGGACTTAAAAATTTAACTTTTCATATAAAACAGGATTTAAAAAAAATAATTAATAAACAATATATTTTTTAATTCAAAATCAAATTAAATATCAAAATAAAAATGTAAAAGCGAAGTTCACAAATTTTTAGTCTTTTACGTGTTTTTTGAGTTAAAAACTCGAATTTAAACATTGAAAATCGCGAATATTCAGCCTTATATATATTTCTGAATATTCGTGTTTTTTTTATTTTGATTTTAAAATTGATTTCGCGTTTTGAACAATACATAAGTTTAATAGCTTTGTTGAATATGGTTTTATTGTTATGAACTAGGATTCAGAGGGTATTTCTAAAATATTTACAAGGAGGGAGACCGTATTTTTTGGGGTACATTACATTGTATTTTTGATATAGATGTACTCAATTAAGCACTTTTGGATTTTTCTGAAGGGTGATCAACAATCAAAAGTCCTCTTATTGTTCTGTGACGTCGCGATTGCGTCCCTTATTCTTTACCGTCGCAACTCAGTGCTTGAGAATGCTCTTTTAACGCAAGCCATTCAACGAGATATATAGATACAATAATGTTTTCAGCGATGGCTAAGAGGAACTGTAACAATTTATGTGGCTAATCTATTTTATGTGTTCAACACTCATTTTTATATATTTTATATATCACTATTTTTTATTTCATTTATATTAATAATAAGTGTATTAAAAGTGTACATATGTATTTATGTGTGCTGTTTAAATATTATATAATAAGATTTGATAAAAAAAATCGCGATATGTGACAAAATAAAGCTAATTTTTATATAAATAAAATATGTAATCCACTCGTTTAACAAGGTTACCACCCTTTTCTCATAAGTTGTCTGTTTACACGAAAATGCGCAGAATTCATCTTAAATCCGCCTGCGTTTTTCCGACAATTCGCCACATGAAGAACCGTCTTTACGATTGAGTCAGATTCAGCCTTAATTTGGTCGTCAGGGATCTTCCTTATCCTTTTTATCCCCCGACGATTCTGGCTATAACAAGCCGCTCCAAATTGTATTACGCTCTTAGCAATGTTTCCTAAGAACTCCGGAAGATGTTATCATAGTATTATACAATACACGTGGTTGTGACTATCACATGTTTCCGGTTAAATCCCTATATTTATAATCCTAATAAATTGCTTTAATTGCAGTAATTTTATCGTCGGTTTTAAATATCAATTTTGATTCTTTAACAGCTTTAATATTGAAGGTTCTGCTTTTGCCCTTGACGCTGTTATTCCGGTTTTAAGGGTATTTATTACAATGTTAAATGTAAGTTTTTATTACTAGCAAATATTTTTATTTATTAATATTTAATATGTATTATATATATATCACAATGGACAAGGAATTATAAAATCACTTCCAAGCCTTCCCAATTCGTGTGTATGTGTTGGGTTTGAGACAGCTGATTGTGCATAAGGTGCAGTTGCGACGTTCCAGGGGTGGCAGGCCAGCTGGGGGCTCCCGCCTGCCCCTTCTTTAGGCTGCGGCCGGGGTCGGGACTCTCAAGGCCGCATCCCCCCAGATGGGGGCCCTCACGCTCTTTCGCGGCGGCTCACCCGCCCCTGACTATCGATCGTCGTGAGCTATTTTCGGACACAGCCGCCCGCCCTCGCCCGACAAGGGCGCCGCCACACACTGCTTTATTTACTTCGCCCCGCTCTCTTTCTCTTTCTCTATCCCTCGCTCTCTTTTCATATCTACACACTCGCTCACCTGTCTGTGTTCACAACCGTTTGTTTTTATTGTGGCCGGATGGGTCGTTGTAGTTGTAAATATGAGGATGGTGAGATATGTAAGTGACATTCCGGAAGTTACTGTGTAATGTGCACAAATACCGTGATATACTTACAATCACTTAATTAAGTGCTTAGAAAATTGTATACTGTATCATAATTTATTTCCTATTCAAATTTCGTTTTTTTCCAATTTGATAATATTAAAATATGTGTGATGAAAAAAATCTCTCATTACCGCTTTGAGACCGAATGTTGCACGGTTATATATGGTCCATATTTTAGTTTGGATTTTTGGCTGGCAAGTTGCAGCGGATGTTTAATATTAGCTAATATATTAAGGTAATTTACATATACAAAATACCTTACTTTTGTAAATTTATACAATGTACGTATATTTATATCTACTTATATTATGTTGTGTATTTTAATTATTGTCGTGGTTTAATAAAAATATATCTACATAAAAGACAGGCGTAAAATTATATATGAATATATTTTAATTAAATTACATTATAATTAATTGTGATAAAGGATGACATAGCATTAAAAAAGTTATTTTATAAATGTATATGAAAAAAATATACAGCGGTTTTTTAACCTGTTGAATGTCCTTGGTAAAGCGTCATGTCCTTTCGTATTATTTGTGGTTTTTATTTCATAAAATTAGGGTGTCAGTATAATTTTTAAAATTTTAATCATTCATGTTAAAAAATATTTTAATCATTATAAAAAATATTCCAATAAAAATATAATTATAATGTTTTCATGTTTTAATTTTCTTTGACCAGTATTCTGTTGAAATGTAGAATATAAGCAAAAAACGTAGAGTCAGTAACATATGATAAAGCAGAAGGATCTCACTAACTCCAGCTTCCAGATTTATTGATAAACTAATTATTAAATATTTATTATTTCTATATGAATAGCTGTGATTTGGGTGAAGATTGATATTATTAATGTCCTGATGGATCGTATGGTATGGAATGCGGTATGATAATATTTACAATAACAAGGGAGATTAAATAAAAATGTGATGAAATCAAAGGGATTATAAATAGTACCTTCACTTAAGCCCCATATGCATACATAATATTTAAACGAATTAAAAAAAATATTGTAAATATAAAAAAAGTACATAAAAAATATTATATAAATTAAAGAAATACTTAAATATATTTAGCTTATAATACGGATTTTTTATAGTACGTTATTATTTATTTTTTAACATATTTTTTTAAATATATGTTATTAACATTTACCACAAAATCATTCTAATATATCCCAATACATACACAATTTTATTTAAATAAATATATAATAACTTATCATATAGATATTTGTGTTTGGATGTATTTTTAGATAGTCGATTCCGTTGCTATAGCAAAACGAGATATTGTATATTATTTTCTTTTTCTGCGTGACGCTAAGTCCTTCACCTCTTCAGTCCTTTTTTCCCTAGCGAAAACTCGGAATTTGCTTTATTTTCGCCTCTCTATAGGTCGAAATACTCGGAAATCATATCAAACGCTGACATTTATATTTTTAATTTAAATAACGACGAAGAGATGCTCGAATATTACTTTTTTTCATTTTATATATATATATACCCAAGACCTTAGTTATATTAATATGTACTAAGTACATATAAATTAAATGTTTGTTCACAAATATCAATGTATAAAATTAAATTAGAATCAGGACCTTTCAAGAAAATCACTTAACATATTTGTAGCATTTTTCGTTATATTTATTCATACATCTCTAGTACTATATTTAGATTGTGGTGCATTTAGATTTTTATAGAGCGTTGAAACAATATATATATATATATATATATATATATATATATATATATATATATATATATATATATATATATATATATATATATATATATATATATATATATATATATATATATATATATATATATATATATATATATATATATATATATATATATATATATATATATATATATATATATATATATATATATATATATATATATATATATATATATATATATATATATATATATATATATTGTCAAAGTGGATTAAGAAAATATTATTCAGGATGTGTCAAAGTGTTGAAAATGTATAATATACGTATCATATTAATATTTTTTATAAGGTACTTTGGTAAATTTAGTTAAAATCAACGAGAACTAAAATATCATTAATAAATCATATAACGACGTTTCTTGGAACTCAATTTTGCACTTTATTTTCCAACGTTTCTCAGAACCACTTCAAAAAAATATAAAAATCGTCGGCTTATTACGCGTTTCTAAAACGTTCAGAAAAATTAGAGGTATCTAGAGTTTTGAGCCACTTCAGACAGTTGATTTTAAAATGTACTAAAGCAGAATACAGCACAATTTATTTTTCTTAAATGGGAACCAGGTGTAAGCTTAGCTTAATAGCCTTTAACCCTTTGGACGCGTTAATCAAAAATAATATTTAATTGTTATTTTTTTTTAAATGCAAATTTTACGTGTTTAAATGTTCTGATTTTTAAATTTTTATTTATTTAAAATGATATTTTATGTTTATTCACAAAAAAAAGTTTTTTCTTAAAAAGCATTTTTTTTTACTGATTTTTGCGTAGAGATAAAAAAATCAATCGCGTTCAAAGGGTTAAGCACGCTAATTCCGCAGCGGGTACTATTCGCCAAGCTTTCGTCCTTGGCCGGCGGTCCCATTGAAGACTACCTTAGATGGCTCGATGCCGATATTTCGAGTTTGTATATGTATGTATTTTATTAATTAGTATGCAATATACTAAGAGTAAATTATAAGAAAATTCTATAATAAAAAAAACAGTGCTTGCTGATTTTTATTATTATGTGACTATTTTATTTTTAGTTAAAAATGTTGAAGTAAAATATTTTTAAAATAACGTAATTTACTGTTAATTTTTAATAATTCAGTTAATTTAAGGTTTCTTAATATTTTTTTCAGTACAGAACCTAGTACTAGGCACTGTAGTATATTTATTTTTATTTTGAAACCATTCGATTTCCTAAGATATTTTCCATGACCTTAGGAAATCGAAAGGATAATGTTCATTGAAGACGAGGAATAATCCGAGGAAAATTTATATACAGTCTAAAACATTTTCCGACCCCATTTTTAATTGACATTCATAAATATTTTTCCACAGTGCCATTTTTTCCTTCACTTTTACGATTGGATTATGAATTATGAAATCCGGTTGAAAAGTTACGATTCGTAGCAAGCAATAGAGAAATGTTTACAGCCGATAAATTAGCAATAGCGGCAGATGAATCGAATCGAAATTATTTCGGATCGCATTAATATTTTTCGCCATTATGTCACCCTGTCACGCCATTTCGCCTCCCTCGCCCATCCCTTCCAGGTGTATTCGCGTATTAGGGTATTTCGTGTCGCGAAAATTCACTGTCGCCGCCGCCACTACTAACTGTCTGCCGATTTTATTAATTGAGCGATTAGTGTTGTGATTAATCGTTGCGAATATACAATTAGCGAAGTTGGGGAACGTTTTTTTTTCGTTCGCATTCGCTTTCGAAGCCTTTCCAAGCAATAAAACCCACCCTTTGCGAAAAAGTTTGAAAGGGGGTCGGTTCTATTTTGAGACGTTACTTCAGCGCTGAGCTGTAGCTGGAAATTTCGTTGTGTTTGTACCTCTATATAAAATGTGAATGTGTTATGAAAGTTATATGTCGCTATCGGTTTCAATGCAAATTCAACTTTAAAAATTCGTTTTAAGAATTCAACTTCTTGATTTCAATTTTCAATTCGAAATTTAACCTAACAACATTTTTAGACATTACTTGGATTTATATTAGTTAACATTTGTAATGATTCATATTTTATATTGTATATTTTTTGATAGATTCACACAGTCGCATAATATATTTATTAAATTAATATAATATATATACAAAATTATATACATGAAAATTCCTTTTCTAATTTATAGGTTAAAATGTAAAATGTAAAATTATATACATGAAAATTCCTTTTCTAATTTATAGGTGCAAATTGAAAGTAGCATACTAAATTAGTCGTTTTATTTTATTTTATAATATTTTATTATGTTGTCTAGATTATTTTTACTGTATTTTTGTAAATAATGTATTGAAAAGTATTTTAATTTAGGCTCTATTTTGCAGTAACAAAATGAGTAAATTTTTAGTTTTTTTTTCTTTTGACTTAGTACAAGAGGTTTTTTTAATCAGATTGCATATTTAATTTAAGGTTTACACAATTATTATTATAATAAAAATCATAGTGTCATCTTCATAGAATAGTTTTTTTTAGACCCTGCGGTTCCTCAGATGATACAGCCTTTGGAACAAATTTTTGTCTTATTAATTTACTATTGACGGTTGGAGAAATAGTTTTAGTGGCAGTTAATTCTTTCTTTTATATTTTAAAATCAAATTACATATTGAATTATAGTTCTCTAAAATCAATATTATAATAAAAATCGTAGTTCAATATAATTTAATTTATTTAAAATTTTTAATATTTACTATGTCGTTTATATAAATAATAAATACAAGAGGTCGTAAAATATAACATTGCAGTACACCAGATGCTTTAGTCTATGAACAAATTTTAATTTGATTAATTTATACACTCTGGTGACAATCGTAGAAACAGCTTTTTTTGGTTCAATTAGCAGTTAATTTATGTAGTCATTTATTTTCATCACGATAAAGTGAAAGGGTCTTCAAATCAGATTGCATATTCAATTCATATTTTTTACAATTAGTGTTGTATTCAGAGAACAGAATTTTTTCACGTATTTTAATATTATATGCCATTTATTTAGCTATAAAAAAGGTCTAAAAAAATCTCAGCGGTTCCACAGATGTATATTCTATGAAGAACTTCTAATTTTACTAATTTCTACACTGTTGATGGTTAAAAAAATAGATTTTTTAATTTACGTGGCAGTTTATTTATTTATAATATTATTTTATTTTAAATAAAATTGCATATTTGGTTATAGGTCTATAAAATTAATATGATAATAAAAAGCATTATGACGTTTTCATATACAGCTGTGGCCAATTGAAAGTTGACATGACGGTTCTTAATGCATTTTTCACATGTTTTTGAATCCATGATAGATAATTATAGTCATTAACATTTTTTTTCGGTAGGAATGTTTAATGGCATTAATTCTGGGAAAGGTACATTGTTTTTGTCGTCCCAGCAAGAGCATAATGGCGAGCGTCTAACTCAACACGTGCGCGCGACTCTTTTTTTGTTCTATTTATAGAAAGCAATATCGAGGACATTTAAAAATTCAAAGCTTGTAAATAAAAAGCTTTTACAACATCTTAACAAAAACTTTTAATAAATTCTTGTATTCTGCATGGCATCGTTATATACAGATTTTCAATTATTTTAAGATCGATCTCCTCTTTCTACACTTCCAAGATATGTTTTTTCAGCACGGCTACATTTTTTGATCGTTTTTTTCTTAATTGTTTAATGATTGCCCATAAATCTTACGCTTTTTCTAGACGCACAGTCGCTTACCATCTGCTCCAAACAGATTAAATTTGGACTCATCGGAGAAAGCCAGTCTTCTCCAATCTTCGACGATCCAATGGCGATGAGCTTTTGTCCATTTAAATGATTTTTTTTTATTTTCTCAGTAAATAGTGTTTTTTTTGCTGGGGTTCGCGCTTTAAATCCAGCTTTAACCAAACGTCTATTCACTATCTGTTTCGAAATATTCAAGTTTTAAATAGATTGCAATTCTGTTTGTATTTCAGCAGCATTTTTGAAGTAGTCTTATATTTTTAAGTGTACAAATTTTCAAGGTCTATCTTATTAACGTTATAATCAAAATCACACTGTCGCCTTCATACAACTGAAATTCTTGACATAGATTTTTATTTAATATATGCTGTTTATGTAGATTCCAATCTATTAAATTAACTTTGAGTGAATAAGTGGTGTATTTTTAATTACGATATTTGTTTCGATAACTAAAAAAAAATCAAGTTATAAGTTACGTACAAAACAACACGTACACCATTTTCTTCTAACCTTTTATTTTCCATGAAAACTATGTTTAGAAATATGGATCATCAATTTTTGATCCACGAAAAAATATTGTTTTTTACCTTTATGTTGTTTGATAATATTGTGTAATGGTCTATTTTTAAAAATACGTTTAATTTTCTTAAGTGCGTTTAAATTTAGATTATAATTGATTGCTATATCAGTTATTTATGAAATTAGCTCTCATACAAAAATGCGTTTTTTTAAGTATGAAATATCTATTTTTAAAATAGACGTTGATCAAAAATAAATCTCAACATTGAAAATAATATAATGAGTATAAGTACTGTACTGTACTAAATATTTTTAAATGATTATTAAGTAATTCCTCACAAACTTATATAATCAATAACATCTAAATTTGTATGTATTGTAAACATATTTTAATTAACTTTTATAAAATACCATTTATTTTAACAAGCATTGTTATTTAAAACAATATTTTACATAATATTTGACACACTGAAACAGTTTAATAATGGCTATCAATTCTGGAAAACTTTATTAATATTTTTTAATTAACGCTTTGTAATTATTTATAGCTATATATTTCCAAGAATTAAACTTAGTTAAGAAGCTAACATTTTATTTTTGTATTATTGAGAATTAATAATAGCAACCCATAAAGTTCATAATCAAAATGTGATTACATTACATAAACGAAGGCGACTGAAAAAACCTATTTGAAACACAATAATTGTGTTAGGTAACGCTGGCAAAAATCTCTTTGTGTAAATATAATAATATAATGTATTATTGCATGAAAAAGTTTAATTGACTTTCACCCTCAAGCGAAGTGAAGTGTTTCATAATAATTTCGTTCTGTTGTAATGTAATAATAAACGCGATTTATAAGGAAAGTTGGTATTTTAAAAGAAGAACAAGAAGTAACCCTTTGATGTTGTATTTTCGTATTTTAAATGGAAAATATAGAAGATGAAGTTGTACTGCGTTGTTTCTCTGTGCGTATCGACAATTTTTCATTGCCAACTGCGCAAATATGTGTTTGTCACTGTATTGTTTAAAATTAAGGCATTCTATTTGGCGAAACTATAATTTATTTAATGCTGTGGGTATTAGTAAAGTTTTTATTAAAAACTAAAATTTAGAATAAGAATAAATCTAAAATTCGCTGGCTCTCCAAAAAAAGTTTTCTTTTTATAGTTTATATTGCATAGATAATAATATCAATATTAAAAACCCCAGATAGATATGTTATTTTTATAGCGGATATAAAAATGTATGTAAATCTATACGTTATTGCATTGGAATCTTTATTTAATGAATAGGAAATGTTCTTTATAATTTAGTCAGTGTTGCATGGGAGTGACACAGTATAAATACATAATAAAAGTCATTATAAATTCAACCATAATTTTCTTTATTGTGAACAAACTTCAATTCTCGCATACATCAATTTATCATATTTTTAAACATTGTTGTCTTGCTAATAATACTTTAAACGTTCAAAAACATACATAATAAATGTAACTACGATACAGGACATATTTAGTAAATGACGTAGTGATAATTACATGAATTATTTTTTAGGACAATTTTCTTTTGATGTATTATATCACTTATATCAAATTACATCGTTATAATTGAAACAATAAATTGCTTCCATAATGTCTTTAAATGTTAGATTGAATTTTATAGCAGCCTCCCGTCGGAATCATTGATCATGGTCAATGCGACCAATGAATGTGTTATTTTAAAATATCTTGTAGAATCTTTTGCTGCATTTTTATATTTTTTTTTGTATAACATCAATGATCCTCAGCATACAATGTGCTTTTCAATGTCACTGAGGGGGAAAAATTACAGTGTCGTGCGTTCGCTGTCATTCGCACTTAAATATAGATACGCCACTCAGTCGGAAAAACCGATTACTAGTCGTTTGCTCTATGCCGTCATCGCTCATTTAAGGACGCCACTGGATATTGTCAGTTAAATTGTCATAGTGATGGTGGCGCAATCGTATATTTGTACTACTTTTTATGAATTGGCGAATGCATTAGTGCAACTAAAAGCTATGTGTCGCTCTCGAGAGCTTAAAAGCTCTCGAAGAATTTAATTAGGACATGTATTTATACACGCATTTAAAAGTTTTATTTATTTATATAAATATTATTAGACATAGCTCACTCTAAATTTATTGTTTCTAGTTAAAAAATGTAGACGAAGTTTTTCTTTATTATCACTGAAGGTCGTAACTAATCGTAACATATATTTGTCTGTTTAATATTTGTTTTCGTCGGTCCATCTAATAAAAAATATTATTCTTTCTATTTATCTAAGCACAAACAGTCGCTCTAAAAGATATATTTCTCTTTTGACAATACGTCAACAAGATCGATAGTATTCTGCGATACCTACTTTTAATAAATTTTTCTAAATTATTTTTATAACATATGTATTAAGAATGAATGTATGTAATTTATAACATAAATACACATATATAGTGTATATAGAAAGACGCAATAGCGTAGTTCATAACGTCTCAGACTAGTAACTCGGAGGTTGCGGGTTCGAGCCCCGGCAGCGGCTCTCAAATTTTTATTTATAAAAATGCGCTATTATGGCTGCAGTGAAATCTATTGATTATTAATTGTGTAGCACATAATAATTTATAATTAATAATATAGATGTCACCGATTCCCTGTGTGTGGTGGCTATACGGTCTTGCGCAGGCGATACGCGTGCGCCATGAATTGGTCGCGCATGCGCACTAGAACTTCAGCCGTTACAGTCGCCCGCTATCAACCGTTTTGAATTTGTATATTTCTCCGGCCTTTCGGTCTTCATGTCTCGCAGTGGGAGCTGCCGGCTTCCCATGCCAATAGCCGGGCAGGTGTGAAATCTCTCATACACTTTAAATTTAAGGAATAAGAAAAGAATTTTCCAGAACCGCTTTTTATATCACTTCAACGCTCTTATGGAACTTTTTTAATTTTAAGAGATTGAAAAGTGAACTTATTTTTATATATTCGTCACCAGAATTCTAGGCCCTCCTTGAAGATTTTCCCGCCCAATTATTTTATAATTGCCAATATACTATAGACAATTTTTCACTCCAAGAAATGTTTATAGTGTATCTAAATCTAATATGGGGATATATAATTTTATATGTGGCCCGCGGAGATATGATGTATTTATAAAATGGCCCGCAAGATCATTTGGGTTGGCTACCCCTGTAATATATAATGCGGTTATTGATGACTTTTCTAAGGAGCGTCGAATAAAATTAATTTTCAAAAAATAAATACATAATATGTTTATTAGACAAAGAAAATAAATTTAAAAATATAGTTTTTGTTTCCCCCTCCCTGATCGTATGCCTTGTTTCAAAAGTCACCCCCCGCCACTGGTATGTATGTATGCCTAAAAATTTGCTAATGTTAAAGCTTTTTTTAATTAAAATAAAAACATAAATAAATTAATCTGAATAATTTTATTTATTATTTAAGGTATTTAAAGCATTATTTTATAATATTACCACATCTCAAAAACAATGCTTTTTGAATTTTTCTTTAAAATATGGGAAACAAAGGTTGAACTAAGTAAACTTAGTAATCTAAATGTCATCTAAACGAAAACATCTATATATTGTGATTATATTTTGCTTTTATAAATGTAGAAATATTATTCTTATGCTATATGCTGATATGTCTCTGTTGCGACTTCTTACTGTTTATTCTTTGGAGCGTTTGCCTCAGTTTGCCTCTTTCACATTTTCGTGGTTAAGTGTCACATCGTTCCTATTGCTGGTTTACAATGAACGCACCCACAAAATACGCTTTAAAAGTAAAACCGTCAGATAGCCACTTTCGGCAATCGTTAAAATAACATTAGTCTTTTATCTCAGGATAAAACGCATCCTTTCCAAACAAAGAGTAGTTTTTTGTACGTATGTGGGTTTACAGGGGCCAATGTTCTTATAGAACATTTATGTATATAGAAAAAATATTCACAATTAATTACGCAATTGTTTAGTTCTGAAGGTCTTACTTTAGAGACGAGTTAATATTTTTTTTCCGTTTGTTAAAATTGGTCTTTAGAATAACTTCACAGTTAATTATGGTTGCAATCTTCAACAAATTGTTTAAAAAATATTTTTGTATAAAAAATAATAATTCGGTTTACTATGTTATTTTTTTAATTCTATTAGATTCAAAATGTTCCGATAGCTCTCTTTCCTAAACTTCTACATTTTGATTTCTTTCCGCCTAAAAAATGCTGCATCGATCGAAATAAAAAGTAGTGGAGAGGAGCAAGGTCTGGAAAATATAGTGGATGAGATAAAACCTTCACGCCAAATTCCTTGATTTTATCGAATCAATTTCGCCACATTGGGAAGCGCATTGTCGTGTTGTAGAAATATTCGATTTTTGTTGATAAGTGCAGGCTTTTTTCCTTGTATATAGTGTAAACGATCTAGCTAATTAAAATTCGTAAAGCACAATCTAAATGTTTTTAGTGGTAGTTGCTGATTTTTTTTAAATTCATGTATAACATGTAATTTTGTATGAATTGTTTACTTTTTTTTAATATCGGAATGTGGAGGAACATTGTAGATATAAAAAAATGTACTCAGGTATCAACTTAAATGTAAAAAATATATATAGTTAAATTTTAAAATGATACAATATTAATGGTATTGTTATGTTTATATTATATTGTAGTATTAATACGCGTGTGTATTATAATTAAATAAATACACAAGCTACCATTTGAGAAGGGTTCGTTCAAGTAAATATAAATATTTAAGCTATTTTTAATTAATCCGGCGTATTATTGATTTTAAACTTACTACTCACAAATAGGTATATGAGTTTTCCGACGATTTTCACACAAAAGACCGAAAGTTTGACGGGAGGTCAACGTATACCAGTATCTACTGTGTTTAATTACTCGACGAATATCAAGGTTAGTTAAATAATTGATAGCCACACGTGTTTTCGATCGTCGTACACGTGTTGATATTGTGTATAATACAGTTTTATGTGCATTATTGATAAGTTGTTCCTTGTGGTTTTGTTTCATTGGCAGTTGATGAAAATTTTAGGAACCTCTCTATTCACAATTATTAATTTGAGTTGAATTTCGGTTAAAACTCATTTTCGAAGAAGATTCTTTGACCTTTATTATTTAACATTTTCAGTATACGAGTATACAGCTTAACACGCTGTCTAATAAAATAATCGCATAATATTTTAGTCATAGCATCAACTATATTAATTGTGTACACGTGTAGAGAATTACTTGGTATAGTATCCGACAAAAAAATCTGTCCAATAAAAGAGAATATATATATATAAAAATTTTAATAATTTTTTTAAAGTTTTAATAATTTTTAAGTAAAGAAAAATATGCAATATTTTATTTAATTAGAATTGAGCCCCTAATTTATAGTTTAAAACTCAAAAATTAAATAAGTATTTTATATAAACAATGAATTGTTTCAAATACGTAAATTAAATGCCAATTGCAGCAATTGCCAAAAATGAAAAACTATCAGCTAAATTTTTTGTCTAGGTTAATTTCCTATGTTTTATTATTTATATAATCTTACCATGTCATTGAGCTCTATCAAGGATAATTTAAGTCTATGTACAATAGAAAGCATGTCTAATTTAAGCTTGAGGCATTTACTATGTAGTAATAACCATAGCAACTGCTAAATTACGCTGAAATTTATCGTTACAAAATTCGAAGGTCTCTTGTTTTGTTGTTTAATAAATAATCGACATATCTGGTTTATAATTCTCGGTAATCCCAGTTGGGTCAAGGATAATTCCCGATAACGTCAGGGGAAATATATCTCGGGTTGCTTTTTTTTTAATTAAGGCGATATTAGGGTCATATCCGAAGACATAAGGTTAAAATTACCATCGTATTATTGGTCAAATTTTAACACAGTTAACTTTAACATCTTAGGATAATATGTGTAAAAAAATGGAAACTATTATAGCTAACTCAAATTATTATATTTTTAAATCATATTACTGCAAATCCACATTTTCAGTTAAAATGTTAAATAAATAAGTTATTATTTATAGTGTCCAAAAATTATTTTTAATTCAAGTCGGGTAAGAAAATAAGTACACCCATACCTCGCTATACGGCCGCTCTTTATACGGCCTTTCGCTATAACGGCCCTTTTCAATTAAGGCACGTTTTCGTTTACGGCCTAAAATGTTTCGCTATAACGGCAAAAAAACTTTTTTTCGATGTCAATTTTAAAAAAAATTTAAAAATAGATTTAATTTGCATAATTTTAAAATGAAAGGTGAAGCAGCTAGCGCCGATGAGGCCGTATCTAAGGAATATCCCAACATTTTAAAGGGAATTATTTAAAGAGGTGGTCATAAACCTGAACAAGTGTTTAACGTAGACGAAACAGGGCTTTATTGGAAGCGAATGCCTGATTGCACGTACATTTCAAAAACCAAAAAATCTGCACCTGGTTATAAGGTGTCTAAAGAACGATTAACTTTGCTACTTGGTGCAAGTGCTGCGGGTGATTTTAAGCTAAAACCACTTTTAATATATTTGTCCGAAAATCCAAGGCCTCTTAAAGGACTAAATAAAAATCAATTACCCGTCATATGGAGATCCAACAAGAAAGCTTGAATGACTAAAGCTACTTTAGAGGATTGGTTCAAAAATAACTTTTGCACAGAAGTGAAAAAATATTTGCGAGACAATAACTTAAGCACCAAGGCTTTGCTAATTTTGGATAATGCACCCGGGCATCCTACTAATTTATCCGAACTATCTGAAGATGTCATGATTGAGTACCTTCCGAAAAATACAACAGCTCTGATCCAACCAATGGATCAGGGTGCAATAGCCACTTTTAAGGCATATTACCTACGCCGAACTTTCCGACAACTTATAAGGGAAACCGATGGTAAATCTTCAATTAAAACATTTTAGAAAAACTATAACATCAAGGATGCTGTTGACACCATCAGTGAATCATGGAAGGAATTAAAATTAACAACAATGAACCATGTTTGGAAAAAAATATGGCCAGAATGTGTAAAAAGTACTGATGCAGAAGTTAATTGCCTTCCTGAAATTAGGCAAAACATTTTGGATCTAGCACATGATCTCGGCTTTGAAGGTTTGAACGAACGTGATGTGCTTGATCTACTTGAAGCTGATAGGGAGTCCCTTTCATATAAGGAACTCATTCAGCTGCAAGCAGAACCGGCATTTGATGAAGAGACAGAGCCTATTGTATTCAAACAGCTAACATCAAAAAAATTGTCAAAAGCTTTTTCCTATTTCGAGCAAGGAATAAACATCTTCCTTGAAAACAATTCTGACGTCGAACGTAGCGCTAAAGTTTCTCGAGGAACTAACTCAGCCATTAGCTGTCTATTAATCACTGAAGAACGAAAGAGACAAAAAGGCAAGACAAACAACGTTGGGCAATTTTTTTAAGCCAGGCCCATCCTTACCAGCAAAAAATGAGAACGACAGTGATCTGCAGGTTACCATTTCTTCACTGTCTTCAGATTAAAGCCATTTAAAAAAAAATATGTATGTATTCATACACATATTTTATGTAACATGAAGTTGTTTCATTTTTGTTTATGGATTAGTGTTGGTTTTTGGAGTCTGTTATTATTTTATGTACAAATGTATGTACTTGTTATGTATGTATTTTTGATTTAAATGAAATAAAAAGATAAAATGCATTTTAAATGATAAACCATGTTACATATTTAACAAATTTGGAACCGATCCCATTGAATTTGTATTAGAATAATTGATTCGTTATACGGCTTTTCGCTTTGCGGCCAAGTTTCGTGGAACGTATCTAGGCCGTAAAGCGAGGTATGGGTGTATTTATAATACATTAAAAAATATTGCTATAAATATAAAATATGGAATTTTTATACTTTTAATGAACTGATTTTGGTATTGTTTTGCTTTCTAAGTCCTTTCGTTTCATTATATAATATGTCATGGTAACGTCACAAATGAGCGCGGACAAATGGGCGTGCGTCAAAAGAGCGCTGCGTCATAAGAGCGTTTACCAAAGTAGCGCTGTAACAAAATAGCGTGCGTCAAATGCGCAGATAGCCATATGAGCGTTTGACAAAAGAGAGCACGTCATAAGAGCGCAAAAATACTTTGAGAAAAACAAGTAATAAATATTTTAGGAATTAGGTATACAAAATATATTTAAATTGTGAGAAATTTCAAAAAATAAATATTCACGAGATATAGGCGGTAAAATTAGTATTTTATGTGCCAGAGCGTAATGACGATTAAAATGATTAGTCAATAAAAGCATTATTATTTATTAATTATTACGTACATACTCGAGTATGGCTCCCCATCCCCATACGTACGATATACATATATTTGTACTAAAATGAAACGTTGATTTTGAATTTATCATTACATTTCGAGTGGCGTAATCGAGTGGCCCTCCGCATCGCAAGAGGAGGTGGTGTCTACGAACACAATGTCATTAGTCAAAGGCAGAGAATGAGCTCTTTTCATCATTGGCGTTACAATAACAAAAGCAAACGGTGATTCATAATATTTAATTAAATGTCCTATATATTGGTATCTTCTCTTTCAAAATCTGCAATTGATAAATGCATTATTATTCATAGAAACAACATTGCAAGCATACTCATCTTCAATATAAATTACCTGGAGACAGTCGTTACGTGGACCTAAAGTATAATCTCTCCATTTTTCCCTTAATGAAGAACAGTATGCATTTTTGGGTTAATTGATGCATCTGCCATTTCTATGCTACAATTATCATATTGTAATAGCCTCGCCAACCTTTAATCCCATATCAAAATAGTCATAGAACTTATTTTTGATATGTTCAGATGGAGGCAAACAAGATAACGTTTATTATAGGGTGACTATGTTTGATATCCGTCCTTAAAATTTAAACAGAATTTTTGTACGTATTGAAATTACCTTCAGATATTTATCACGCCTCATTGTGTCACAAGTCACCTTTTTTACAAGAACGTCTATTTCAGCTATTTCTATTTCAAGTTATATACAATAATTTTATATAAGATTATTAGTTTAATTAGAGTACTTACTCTAAAATATATCGTGTGGGTTTTTTTTTCATACAGACGCACTGTATTCTTTTATCCAGTGCTTCGCTTCCTCGTTCGTCTTTATATTACATCGAAAAGTTTCAGTGTCAACCTCGACGTAGTTAAAAGATTTAGGAAAATGTTGTAAACGACCGTTACAAGTAAACGACAACGCACTCGATTGACACTTGGGGGCAGCACCGTACGCATGCATACAACTACACTCAAAATTTGCATTTAAAAAATCGTAGGTAATAATAATATTTTTCATATAAATAAAGTTGAAATCACCGACATTATACTTTAAGTAGGTCAACAACAAAAACAAAGGTGACCTTCGTGTCACTCTCGCAATAAAATATATCGAACGAGAGATAGATATTCTAAAAATAACTTGCATTAAAATAATTCGAAATAGAGATAAATATTTTAAAAGTAGACAAATGTAATCTGAGGTGCATGACCTTTTGTATTTTTAATCCTCATGTTTTATTATCCATTGAGCATAACCTTGAACTGTCTGGATGCATCTAAAAATATTTAAAAAAAATACCAGTAGGTATGCGACCTCGGTCGTAAACGGCCAAATAAATTCTTTTGTTACATTTTTCTCGAATAAGTGTTCTCGATGTTTTTAATTAGCAGTGCATTATAAAGTGATAGTGTAATTAAGTGTATGTGTTAGAATTAAGCAGTGTATAATTCAAATTTTGTGTATGCAAGACCGTTGCACCAGTATTTTTCCACGGCGCAGCGTCCCTTCTAGCGCGGGCCTCGCAGGGGGCGGGGGATGTGACACCGCGCCGTGGCATGGTGCGGTTGACAAGGTAATGTCTTTCTAATTTTGTGTGTCTTTCGAATATAGTTAACCCTTTGTGCTAGAAAGTCGACAATTGGTCGACATCGAATTCCAACCGTTGCACTCGTACGTCGACGAAACTTTCAATGCATTTATTGGCTTTGTGTTCGAGCTAATTTTGCCAATTTAAATTTATTAATAGTAAAAAAACTTGTGGTAAACACATTTTAGTAATATTCAATTTTTAACTTATGCGAATAACTCAATAATAAGTTTATTGTAAAATATTTCATCGTAACATGGTCGTTTTGCGTGGTGTTAAGACCAATAAATGACATCGATAATTTACGCTGTCAATTAAACTCATTTTTTCCTTCGAAGGGTATCTATATTTTTATGATATGGGATGAAACGGGATTATATGCTCTAATTGTGCATAATTCTTACTTAATATTGTGTGTCTGTTATCAAATAAAAACGATTAGAAAAAAAGAGCGAGATGCAAGCAGAGCTCGCTATTTCGCTCTCACTTAAAATGAGCGATTGACAACTAACGATCTGCGTATCGACATTTTTAGCGGCAACTCAAATAATAATATTAGTCTTTTTGAGCTTGTCAATTACTAACAATTAGTAATCTGTGTTTTAATTATTTATAAATACATATATTGATTTATTTTTACAAATTATTCATATATTAATGGATGTTTAAGGAAGTGACGATCAAGTTGATATTAACCGTAATAGTAGTAGGAATGATATCTAACCACTTTAAAGAAGATGGATTATGCCAATATTTGATGCAAATAATGAATACGAATCTTATTATAATCTTAAATATTATGACAATTATTTGAAATATTGTTAACCTAATATAATACCTCTGCACCAAGAGATCCATTTACTGTCCAAATACCCAGAGACTCGAAACTATAGAATAATATATCAATTTATAAAAACACTAATCAATTTACTAAGAGAGATTAGCATAATAGTTTATTATTATTATTTTTAACCTAATAAAAATATTGTTTCTGAAATAAGTTTAAGTATATATGGTCCCCTTTTAAAATTGTAAATTCTACAATTTTTTTTATATAATTTTCATTTTCATTTTTAATTTCATTTATTTTATACACTTTCTGGATTGATAGTGCAGCAAGAGCATTTAGTATGCTAAGACTATTTCTACCAATTGTAAATCTTGTACATGTTTCAAGTTTTAGAATAATCTTTTAATGTAATCATTTTTTATGATAAATTTAATTATTTTTTTAAAAACTGTTTTAATAAATTCCTAAATATTTTGGTATGTCCAAATATGGTTTTAATTTCAAATATCATTAGGGAATAACAGTATTTTCATATTTCCAAGGTATCGGGTTTTGTAATAAGAAATTACATTTTTTTTCTTCCACTGAAATTAATATATAATTGTCAATTGGAGTTTGGTAAGTCTTTTTAGGAGATTTGATCTTTTCATTGAGCATTGTTTCAAAATGTTGTAGTGCTTGTTTTGCAAAAAAATTAATTATTCGATTTTAGTGATTATTTTTAATATTTTTCTTAAAAACCACAAGATTTGATGTCTATTTTTATCTTCCAAATTATAATATCTAAAAATATTGGGGCGATATTCAAAGCTAGTTAATTTCCCACAATTTACTTATATTTAAATTTCCCACAATTTACTTATATTTAAATTTCCCACAATTTACTTATATTTAAATTTCCCACAATTTACTTATATTTTATATTTCTAATTCCTAAAATATTCATTACTTGATATTCTCTAAGTATTTTTGCGCTCTTATGACGTGCTCTCTTTTTTAAAGCGCTCATATGTCTCTCTGCGCATTTGACGCACGCTATTTTGTTACAGCGCTACTTTGGTAAACGCTCTTATGACGCAGCGCTTATATGACCGCGCTCATTTGATGTACGCTCTTTTGACCGGCTGCCAATATGTCATAATTCTGACACACTACGAAGCTAAGAATTCTTTCCATTTATTTTTTTCGGCATTGTATTTGATAAAGGAATGTGATTAGGAAATCTAGTCTGAGGATACTAAACGATTTACCTTACCCATTAATATCAGGGTTAATAAATATAATTGTTTTTTTGCCAATTTTTTTAAATGTTTAATACACATGCACTTGTCATGTGCAAGATAGTTAATAAACAAGTATTTACTGATGTAAAATACAATTATTATAACGTCAGAAATATAAGTAATTTCAATATTGAGATTAATACAAAAACGAATAATATCAATATATAAATCATTTACTTATTATTTGTAAGAAAAACATGTTATAATTTACTTTAAGCATATTGTTCATAGCAAAATTGTCACATTATGATTTATCAGCTCCTAATTGAAAGTAAATGTCTTAAATACCATAAATTATATTTGTCATTATTAACCTATTTTACGTATATGTAATATATATAATATACATTTATTTATTTACCTGCTGCTTACATAACTTGTCCTAAAGAGCAGTTAACAGTCTAAAAGTATTGTTTCACGATGTAAATTTTATAATATATTTCGTTTCGGCATCCTTAAACATTTGTCGTTTAACAAAAAAATTAAAATGCCAATATTCGCAAAAAATACACACGGCATACTAAAAAAACGACAATTAAGTATATTGTTATTAATTACTGTCAGTGACTCTTGCTCGCTCGTTATCCATCGGTTGATGGTTAGATCTTTATGTGAACAGTTATTTTTGAAATTTTGATGTCAATTAAACAATAAATTATTCGATTAGGTAATTAATATCGATTTAGAAGTAACAGAAAATATTTACAATTTTGCAAATATGAAAAGAGAAAATTCTGCATAAACAATTAAGTGATCCATAAATAAAAGATTATACAATTTTCATTCAAAATTTTATGATGCTTTGAAGTTTATAATCCGCGAGAATTGACAATGGTCGGCACGTCATAAAGTTAATCCTTTGCCTCATAGTAGAAACACATATTTGCTGTCAATAATATATTGGGACGGGTGAGCCGTTTAACGTGTTTTTACGATAAGCAAATTAGTATATTAAAATTTTCCCACGCTCAAAGACAAAAGGCAAAACAAGAGTGGTGGCAAAAATATTTCTTTGCCATATTTTCTATCTTACTTTGGTATATTATGATTAAAATGAAATATTTCTTAGATACAACTTTATAAAAATTACATTAGTTTCATCAGCGGTGTAATATAATTTATCCATTATTTTACGAATATTTTAGGACTGATAAATTTATCAAGCATAATAGTTTTGTAACAAACAATAAATTTATCCGCCGTTGTAATTAATTTTGAAGTACTAATTTTAATCTGACGGTTGAAGTTTAAGAAACCTTCTCCCTCTTGTTACATATATTTTTTTATTGAACCTTCGTTATTTTTCTAAATGAAATTCTAAATTTATCTGTATTTTGTAAATAAAATTTATAATTATACATATTTTTTATATTATATATTTTTTTATTATCAACAATCAAAATTAAATTATTGCAAAAAATTTCGTCTCATTTATATTATAGTAAATTTTTAAAGTTTCGTTTAAATAATTTACACCCATACATATTTAATCTTTAAACTTCTAAATCTATAATTTGAAGAAATAATATTTAATATGATTTAATTTAAATTATAGAATCATATTTATAAAATATTCAGTGTCGACAACCATTATTAAATTTCCTATAATATATTCATTAATGTTTTAATGATTAAATCATATGTGTGTATACAATAAATGTATACATACATACATTGCCGATACCATTACACATAAATAAATTATTCATACTTATTATATAATAAATTTAATAACAATTTTATTCCGTTGTTAACAAATTTTCATCAAAAAGTTCTACGAATATGAAACATTAGATCCATTGATTTTTTTAAATATTTATTTTTAGAATAAAATAACAGCAATGATAAATTACCTTTTTAATAAATTGGTCTTCGGAATTAAAATCTTATTTTAAAAATATAAATATAATGTTCTTGTTTCCTATATATATATCATTATTCATTGTTTATTTGAACGATATGTGTGTACAGGGACGTTATTTGTGGAGAATGAGCAGGTGGAGGCTTTTTCCCCCTCTTGAATTTGACCAGAAAAATATATGTAATTTAATGAAATACTATGAATCTCATTAAAATAGAAATAATATAAAAACGACTACTGACTGGCTAATTACTTAGTACAACGAAATAAGTATACGCCTTTAGAAAGTGACGTTTGCTTGATGGATATCTCCACGGTTGAATTTCGCAACGGGAATACGGTGCTATTTCTTTTCCGTGATCGTTTCGTAACAAAGAAATATTTATTCAATGCACCGGAGAATCCTTGCGTGTTATTTATGAGGAAACCCTTTAGTTCTCGTTGTAACGATTACAATTTAATGACATCAATTATTATTTAGAGTCGTCGGATTAAAGAGTTTTAGTGTCATTTGACATATAAAGCGTTGATAATATTAAAGGAAAACCTATAAATAATCGACTAAAATGTTGTTTTATTTTTTTTTAAATATTAAAAATATTATTTGTTAAGGTCACGTTGTTAAGTTGTCTACGGTTTATGTTACTGAAGTTATTTTAATTCTAGACGCCTCATATAATCTTATACCACTTAAGTTTGCTTAAAGTAACTATGTAAACTTCTTAATGGATTAAATTGTATAATGTTATAATAATAATGTATTTGAAATTATGTTTCGTGTCACATTATTCTAATTCGAAGGCCATACGTCTCAAAATTGGTCCTTCAAGCAGGATACGTATACCCCTCTTTTATATTTATATTATAAATAGGTACCTTCGTCCGTCTTTCCGAGGGCTCCGCGGAGCTTAAAGCTACGTTTCAATATCGTTATTGAGCAGCGGTGGGAGTTGGGAGCCGTGGGCCACTGAAGAAAATCATAAGGAAGGTCCTCTCCCCCCCGCCGGGAGTCCCCCGACGCCTTTCGAATGGGTTCCCATAGCAGCATCGACCCAAGTCTATAAATAGCGCGGCCAGCAGCGTGGGAGTGCGTGGCCCGGCAGCCGCCCCCTCGACGGGGGCTCCCATCCACCGGAGGCCCCCGTTCGGGCCGGGAGAGCCTCCGGGGTGCCTCAGCGCGATGGAGCCCAGACGGGCCTACCCCAAACCAGACGTTGTGAATTTGTATTTTTTTTTGCGAGACCCATAAAATGTATTTATTATGAGTTTTTTGTTGTTTAATAATATTTATATTTTTTTATAAGTCACTGGTTCCCAAATACTGAGTTTTGACTCACTAAGTTCCAGTATAAATGTTTATTTAAGTTTTGAAGCATATCGCACATTGTCCTTCTTGCTTCAACTTCTAAATGAGTTGCAATCTTACATATTTTTAAACCAATAGCCTTGTATCGAATAAATATTGCACGAATTCTTTGCAATTATCAGACAGCCGCCCACATACGAATAAGTAAGAGGTGGTGTTAAGTAGGGATATTAATACCGGTATTGATATTATTATTTATTTTTTTCAAAAATAAGCAATAAAAAAGAGCGAAAAAATAATGACAATTCATTCAAAGTTATTGCTATGCCATATTGATACATGCTTTAAAAAATCTAAGGAATCAGGAGTCGGAACATTTTCTTTAAATATGTTAAATGAAGATGTAGTAACTATTGTCGTCTTCGTGTTTTTTTTTTGGAAGTATAGATCAGGTTAAATTTCGACTTAAGCTACCGATATTCATGACCAACTATCCGTGTTTATGCATATTTGTTGCTTTAAACAATACGAAGATTGTTTAAAACAATCTTCCTTACATTCAGGTACTTCTAAAAATACTTTATACGTTGATCTTTTATTGTGTTGTTTACAAGTACTAATAAATATCAATGAGACAACTGAGTACAAAAACATTTTTGTCCTATATATTTCTTCACTTTAATATTTGTTTCAAATCTTATTTCTTTTAGAACAATAAATCTAGAAAATCTTTAATCGACCGTTTCTAGGTGCCTCCTATTTTTTTATACCAGAGGCCAGAGCTTCATTCGCCAATTTATTTAAATTAAATATATTCCTATATTACTCATTTTTTTTCTTTAGCTACGATCTTCTGAAAGAACCTTATGAGAAAGGAGTGCGTAAACAATCGTAAATCTGTCCACTTAAACCTCAGCGACTCACCGGTGAGTCATTTGTTGACTATCAATTTTTACAAATTATTTTTTAAAACAAGTTAACGAATCATTTACAATTTTTTTTAATATTAAAAATGTTTATATAGTGTTATTAATGAGTAAAGGAAGTATTTTATATTTATATTTAGAAAGAGATACTAAAAAGTCGCTGCCGCTTAAAGGGTTAAAAAAACAGATTTATATAATTTAGATGTAATCTATTTACATATATCATCCTATTTTAATTATTGTCATATAATATTTATTTTAGGATATTTCAATAATTTTTATTTTCTTAAGATCTCTCCAATACATTTCTATGCATGATATAAATTAAATTTTAGCTAGAAATGTTTATGAAAATAATAAATAATAATAATTTTTACTAACTACTTGATTACATTATTTCATTCTTCGCTTCTGCTTTCAAGTAATATGCGAATCGTCGTTATTATAGTTCTAAGCCATGAAAATATCGTTTTTAGGAAATATTTTTTGTATTACTAGTATTTCATTTTGTTTTACCTATAGTACCAAAGGTCGATTTTACCCCAATACCGGTATTGCATTCTCTAATGCTAATCAATAACACGATTAGCTCAAAATTAGCCTTTCTTTCCATTCATCTTTCTTTTCGACACGCGCTAACTATTAAATTCGTTATACATAGACTCTCGGATCTCGATAGTGAACACTATATTTTTATTGTTTATACTAATATCGGCATAAATCAGACGCGTACGGTGAGATACTTTCCCTTTCGCTCGCTCGCGTGTTAAGCGACAAGAGTAAGTGAGAGATAAGGGCGTGCGTTCCGCACGCCCTTGATAATCGTCTATATGAAATATAAAATTTGAATATCTTTCGGGTGTTAAAGATATAAAATTGTACAAAAATCTAGAAAGCAATATCTATATTTATTTTCCATATTAGTTAAATAAGAATGTCATGTATGTAAGGATGTTGGGTTAAGAAGCTTTAAAAAATTTTCAAAAAAAAATTAGTAGTTTTTTAAATAAAGAGTATGTATATTTAAAGTTAATTTTTATTGTGTTTTACATATTAATATTTACAGGATAAGCATAACATGTTGTGTTGACCTTTAAATATAGCAATAAAAATATAAATTGTGTACTCCATATGAAATTATATTTTTGTAAAAATCAAAATAATTAAGTATAACCATTATACTTCACAGAAATAATAAAACCATTATATAATAATAACAATTATATGTTTTTCCACTGAGTTCGTAAATTATTAGTGTTGCCTAATATCAAGTTACTTGTTCTTTATGAGGTAATAAATATTATATTTCCTTGTATTTTTATTTTTATAAAGCATTTAACTGTTATTTAAAACCCAATTATTAAACACACAATGAATTTAATTAAATAATTATTAAATAACATTTTGTTATGTATTACATAATTTTTATTTATATATAATATTTACGTTTATTTTATTTTTATTCGGTTTCAAAACAATTATTGTTAGCGCATAATTTATTTTCATTCTGGCCACCTCTTAAAATATTTATACCTACCACCATTTATATTTTTAAAGTCATTCTTTTGCGAATCGATACTCGTGGACGAAAATCAAAAATACTCTCTCATTTCTCTTTTTACCTTTCAATGTATTTTAAGTACTCGGACACATTCTATAAATGCCAATATAAAAAAAACATATTATTAATTCACGTCAATGTAATCCGATATGGGCAAAATGTTGAAACGGCGCTTGCAAGGCTGTTTGATGTGATTTCCTAGTAGCTGAATTCAATTTATTTCCATATTATATACCTACATATATGTTACATATTACACGATAAACCCACACCCCCTTCCATCTCGTCAGATGAAAAGTTACCTTGAAGGTTTTCGGTTTGAGACAAGTTTCGGTTCCGGGAAGTGGAACCACGGAAAAACCCAAAGAGACAAAAGGGCTCCTGAAATATTCACTGACTCTCAATATGTTTATTTGAATATTTGTTCGCTATTCAAGGAGTGAATTTACAAGTATTACGCATTTTAATACCTTACATTCCTTATTCCGAAATAAATTTAAAGTGTTATTGTAATCTCTCATATCGTTGTTTTGTACATATGTTTTATATAAGATTTTGAAACATTCAAATCAAATCAAATTTGTTGTTCCATATTTTTTGCAGATAAATCTTTATAAATAATCATTTGCAGATTAGAAAACACAACTAGGAAAACTATATTTTGCCGTATCTTTTAGCAAATCTCTCAAAGCTACTACAAAAATCCAATTAATACTTTACCTAATTAGCTAAAAATATTACGTTGGTTATTCATTTTATAAAACAATTACAAAGCATACATTTGTCTTCAATCGGCGGTAAAATTCCAATCCTAAAACGGTTTATCGCAGCTTTTTACTAATAGATGTTTGATGTATCGGCAAATAAAGTCAAAATTACAAATATATAGATGCATTATTTTTTCTTGCACTACATATATATAAGGACAGAATAGCGTAATCCATAACATCTGACTAATAACTCTAAGGTGGCGAGTTCGAGCCCCGGCAGCGGCACTCGAATTTTTATTTATAAAAAATGCGCTATTATTAAAAAAAAACTGGACCGGACACTGCAGTGACCTCTATTGATTATAAATTGTATAGTACATAACAATTTATAATTAATAATATAGATGTTACCGGTTCCCAGACTTTCAATCTGGTGGTTAATACTTACTTATTGTTTTTCATTTCTGTCTGATTGACTTACTCAGATGGTACAGATTTTCCCGTTGTAATGCATTGGGCTTACGTTTGTCAGGTTACAACGGAAAATTTAATAAAATAGAAAAATATAAAGGATCGATAATTTTAAAATGACATTAGTTGAACTCAAAAACTTTGTTATGTAATTAGTTGTATAACAAAAATATTTTTTTTAGAGAATTTTTACATAGAAAGTAGGCTAACATTTTATACCGAGATACTGGTTTTTCAGTATTCATAGTTCCGAATCTGGTGAAGTCTTAAGAAGTGTGGATTAACTATTCAGTTGATTTCAGGACTTGCTGAATAATATCTTTTTATAAAATTTTGATTTGGGAGATACTTTTATTATTTTGTAATCCTGCATTTTTGTCGGTCAATTGTAATGAAAAAAAGATTTCTTCTTTCCTTTGTAAAAATAAGGTGTGGTGAGTCTTTAAACAATTATATTAAATATCATAAAAAAAAAATAGTTTAGCTTAAAAATAACCGTAAGAAATCGGCAGAACACCTAAAATTGCACAATAGCCATGCAGAAACAAAAAAATATTTAAGCCCTTTTATTCGTGAGCTTTGAAGCTCGTTTATAAAAACGCTAATCTCGCATCAAATAAGCGTTATTTGATTTATTCTTTGCAATTATCAGGCGGTCACCTTCAAGCCAACTATCATATCATAACATATTTATTTTTTTACATAGGAAAATTATTTTATCAATAAAAAAATACATATAACAATATTAATGTATTCCAATATTAGGAAAATGAATGCAATGGAATTTAAGCTATTCTCGTTAATTAACTAGCTTTAAATCACCTTGCATCTTATAAAATCACTAAAGTTTCCAAATAAGGCAACCTTCTGAAAAAAGGTTCAAAATAGACGTATCTAATAAAATTCAATATTAAAAGCAAAAATTTTACCCACTCTTATTTCCTAATAATTGCTGTTTATAGGATTTTTAAGTGTCACTTAAGAACCATCACTTTTGTTCACAAATATTGTTCAAAATTACAATTGCAATAAAAAGTGTCCACTATCCGTCATTTTAATCAACTGTCAGATAATCTTTATCTGTTCTCATCTAAACACTCATATTTTGGAAAACTATTGTGTTCCAATATTTTTATATGTAAGTCTTATTCTTAAAAGTTGCGTTAATTTACCTTGACCAAAATGATCATCCATCAACAAGCAAACAACACAATAAGGCCGGTTTCACACGTGCCGGGTGGATTTGCCCGGCACCGGGCCGGCGCCGTTTACAAAGCTTTCACACGTAGCCGGTCTCTGGCCGGTTTCTGGCCGGTTTCTTCCCAACCCGACCTATACCCCGTCAACTGGTGCCAGTAATTTAGGATTAACGGCTTCACATAAGTCCTTCCACACATTTCGCGTTATTTTTTTTATTTTTGTATGTATTCTATTAAGATAATTAAAAGAGATTACATTAATATAATTAAAATTTCGAGGTCTATTTCTTCCGCTATTGCCTAAACACGAGGAATATATATTATATTTTATTACAAGATACCACAATCACTGTCAACGGCCCGGTTCATGTTTGAGTTTTACCCCCACCACACTCAATTCGGTACCCGGCGCCGGACAGTTTAGTGAGCGCGGCCGGCGACAACCCGGCAGTCAGCGCCGAGCCGGCGCCGGGTAGATTTGTCCGGCACGTCTGAAATGATAGGTACTAGCCCATACAACACCATCCCCACTACACGGCGCCGGCCCGGTGCCGGGAAAATCCACCCGGCACGTGTGAAACCGGCCTAAAGAATGGCACCACACACAAAAACCCTCGTTACGACCAGAAAAAATCGCATAAATAACACGCAAGTGTTCTTACTGTAAATATTCTCCATCATTGAAAGAATATTAATTTGTTGCGAAACGGTCACGGAAACAATAATGTTGTATTATTATATGATATATTGTATATTAGTCACTAAATTAGTTGTTGAGCCCAAGTCTTAAGTATAACGGCTAAGACCAAGAAAGAAAGTTAACGGCTAAAATCGTACGGTCGGGATCGGTACTAAGATTATGTTTAAATGATGTTCTTGATTTACATTTCGCTGCCCTCCAGAGTTAATATGCTAGATACTATTTTGTGAAATCAAATTTTAACACTAATAATCCTATAGTATTTTTTATTATTTAGTAGTGAGTTAATTTATACACATGTTTTAATATGTTAGTATACAGCTAGGAGTGAGTTAATTTTAGGTATTTTTTCATAAATAATTCTGTTGTTATTTATGTACTTTTATTTTATATTGCATTTATAGTAAATTAAAAGAAAAAAATAGTGATTCTTAACGTTCTTTGATTTATTTTACTATTTTTTGTATTAGTATGTTTTAATAATATATTTTAACACTTCACAATTATTACATTTTAATAATTAATTTTACATCTTTTTTATATATATTTCGGGTGTTGAGGTTTTTATTTTATATCAATTCAGAGGCTCTCAATATTTTTTATAAAATTAACTTTTGTTATGATTATTTATTTCGCACTCATTTACATTAAATCAAATAAAAAAAAATACATACAATGGTTTTTATTTATTATTACTTCAGTTTTATAGATATATAATTATGTGGGGTATCTCAAAATTGTGAAAGATCAACCACTATTCCGCTCAATATTCCATTTAGATATTAAAAAAACAATTTATTTATTCAATATGAAATTATTTTGGAATCAATCCTAGAATCAAATAGCATTTTTAGTTAAATTTAATTTGAGATATTTTTACCAATATGTAATTTGACATAATGAACCTGACCATTGTGAAACGAATAGGAAAAATTTTCACTTAATTGTTAAGCCACTTAAATACATTTGTTTCCCAAACGTCTTTTTATAGTACATTGAGATCATGCTTTGAAAATTGCTTAACCTTGCATTTTAGCCAGTGGCAATGTCACATATCGATCGCATTAAAATTTTGTTTGGTGACGTATCATTATTGACTTTTACTGGTATAATATAAAATTAAATATACCGAGAGGCAGACGAAAATGCGTGTTGCCGATGATATTTCTAAATTAATATTAAATTATGCGTTTTATTTTATTTTTCATGTTAAATATCGTTAGTTTCAAAAAGTTTTAGAAGCGCTGTCTTCGCGCTCGCCGAAGCAGTTGTGATCATTGTGGTATATTTAATACAAAAGGTCAGCTTTTATTGAAGCATCTCGTTCTGCATAAGAAATCTCTTTGAATATTTCATATTCGACTTTCATTCCAAACATTCCATTTTGTTACTGATTTTCGTTATGGGAATTGTGTTTCGACTTTACACAACAAACACAACCTTTCAGTATCGTTAATAAGCGATCTATTTTTAGTCACACGCAGTTTGCCATGCGCGAGTTTCCCGTATGCAAGATTAAACTCTCTCGAAGTTTTCCTCTTGATATGTTTGTAAACAGAAATAACATCGTGTTTTTATTACGTCAGCCTCAGAGGGGGTTTCTAGAGTGAAGAAATCTTTTATGAAAAAATATGTACAACTTATAGCTCAATAATGATATTTATCTTAATACCTTTTACTGATTTTTTGAAATCAGTTTAAAATGAAGCAAATTATATTTATCTGACACATTAATTTACAATTTTAATTAATGTAATATAAATATTAATATTAATTTAATAAGTAGTGCTGTGTAAATAGCAAAAAATAATTATTTAAATAGTACAAAATGTTCTATTTAAATTTTACACTAAATTATTTGGCATCCCTGTCCATTGTCGCATTATGACCCAGTTGAAATTCATTAAGAATAATATTGCTTAACTGAGATTATTTTATCTCTATTTCTGTTGTTGATTTAGGGTTGAAAAAACCGTTACTAAATAGCATCTATAATACTACTACTGTTAACGATCACTGAAATTATTATTTATTTATAAAAAGTTATACATTTTTGGAAATATAAGAAAAAAGCCCAGATAGACCAACGGGACAACCTGATATTTAAAATATGAACAATTGTTATTTATTTTCAATTGTTTTTTTCTATCGTTTAAAATGGTTCTTGTTGCGCAAAACACGTTCCTATCCATGTTTACCTTTTAAAGCTTTTGAGTGAAAATTCACGAAAAATTTTCCTATACAACTACGTTATTTTCCGACTATAAACAAAAACAAGGATGTCCCGTAAGAACGTAGAAAAATAAGAAGAAGAAGCGGGCCGCGAGGGGAGCCGGGAATGTTTACACGAAAATAGCCCTCTGCAAGGTTACAGGGCCCACCCGAGCCCCATCCGAGGGTCTGGGACCCGGAATCGAGAAGACCTTGGACTGGGCCCCCCCGGGAATGCTCCTGAACCGCCCTTCCCTTTTCGCGTTTATATTTACTTCGCATCATAATAAATAAAATCTCAAACCGCCGGGCGGAATAATGAAATTCCGGAAAAAATTATAACGCTCGTATTTGTACGTTTGTGGCATAGATGTGTTCGTGCATATGCTATCATATAAAATATATACACACTCAAGTTCCAACTCTAAATATGTTTTTAAAACGGTCTTGTAATTCTTATTGGTCTATTAAATCGTCTATAAGATTAAATTTGACCTCACACAGGGAGTGAGCACTGGATACAATTTTTTTTGAAGTAATGTGAACTGTCTGCAAGGCTTTATATTCATCTGTAAATTTGTTTAATCTAGAAGCAAATTTATGAACATTAGATTATCATCTTAAGAAGCAAACCATAGCAAGACAATTCTAATATAAATTGTAACTGGAATACTAATATAATGTGTGCTATTCCATTCCTCTCATTCCTATTTGTTGTCTAAGCTAAAACTAAATAAATATACTCTCTTATATAATATAACGCATGTTATAATACACGTTTCTCATATTTTTAATGTTTTTAAACGGCTTAAAAATAAGTAAAGAGTAATTTATTTATAATAATATTTTTTGCCATTTATCCTTTAATTATAAATACGATAATAAATCAAGTATATGCTTTACTTCTTAATTATATATTGTATTATTAGGTTACATTTAAGATATTTTTGTAAATATAGAAATTGGTAAAGTAATAGCTTTAATATGATATCAGTTTACTTGTATTGTTTTTCTTTATGTAATATCTGATACGATTAAGTACTATATTATTTTAGATATATTATTAATTAATTGCTACGTACTGTCGATACGTATATAGATTAATTTACTATTATGATCGGTTGAAAGATTAACGTAACGTAACGTGGCGCATTTCAGAAAAATAGAGTACATATGAGCCGTTGACTTTGAAAATGGGGCAAGTCCATATTATGTTATTGTTGGATAATTAATGGTTTGCGTTTGAAGTGATATTTCTTACGGTCTTTTTTCATAAAAATTTCATATGCAATAATTATATTAGCGTTATTTAAACAAAAAACATGTTTTTAATAGGGTCCAATGAACTTACCTCACTTTCAAAAGCAATGATTTTCTGTTTTCAAGAAAAATTAGAATTATTTATTTTTTTACGTTTCTATTTATTTGAGTGAACTTGCCTCACTTTAAAAATCAACAAACAATTAATTTTATTGACTAAAATAAGTTACTAGTAAAAAATTTTCACTGTTATTTATAGATATGATTGTGAATTGAATTTAACAAAAAGTTTATGATAATTTCTAATAAAAATTTGCTCTAACTTTTTTTTTAACTAAATGGACTTACACCACTTTCAAAGTCAACGGCTCATATGTTAATATTTAATAATACAAATAAAATATATCCAGTTATATATCGTAACAATTATACGTACACAAAATTCTAGATTTAACTTAAATATTATTTATTTATATTATAACTACGTAAATTCTATCACGTCTTAAACCAACTTCAGTTTGAAAAGGTAACTCTTCGTGGCTTTGACATTTGACATTTTGCACTGAATCCGCGGCTAAGCATTAAAATTTAAAGTCGACCTTCTCAGTTACTCGTGCTTAGAGAATAATCCTTTTTCGGCCCTTTTGTGACCTTAAGATTCTTAAATATAAATCGAAACGCTTTATATTTTCTGTTAACTTTATACTGAAACACTTCATATAATGCTAATTAAAAAATATTATAACATTACTTTTAATTTAAATATTTTTTATTAATATGTATTAATATGGACTAAAGTCAAATTTAGGGAATACTTATCAGCTATTTATATACAAATAGTCACACTTTTGCAATTTAAAGCTGTTTTTAAACTTACCTTTCTTATTTTGTACGACCCTATTATTTACTTTGCGCCCCTTATAACTATTGTTTTAATTATTGATAGTTTAAGTAATATTTAAAAAATATTTGGAAACTTTTAGTTATCCAGTTGAATATCTAGCGACTCTTTTATCTGTGTGTTCGATATTAGTCATCTGGGGTCAAACTTGAGGTCAAATGTTCTATTATATACATTTTATTAAGGATGATCAAACTTGATAAGACTGCATTCTAATTCATATTTAAAAAAATATAAAGGGTTTACTAAGGTAGTAGAATTTCAAATTTTTTTACGCTTCTCAAAATCATTAAAGACCTTTTTTTATTGTTATTTTAATTTTATGAAAGATAATAATTAATAAAGTAATTTGATTATATCATACATATGTATATACAAGTATAATTACTTCTCCAAATTAGAGCCTGTGGGGTATTATTCTTAAAACTCACGTTAATTTACTGTGACTTAAATGATCATCCATCAACAAGGAAACAAGATAATAGCATCAAGGTTGGGATCACACACAAAAGCCATCGTTACAACTAGAAAAATCACATAAGTAACACCCAAGTGTTTTTACTGTAAATATTCTCTGTCATTGAAAAAATATTTCTTTGTTGCGAAACAGTCACGGAAACAAAAAACCACAGTATACGACCTTGGGCAATGCCCATTAAGCAAATGTCGCTTTCTAAAGGCGTATACCTATTTAGCTGTTCTAAGAAACGAGTATGTCTATTGGCTGGAAGACCGCTGCATAATTGTGATTGTGTTAGCATGCTTTGCAGCTCTGGATACTTAAGCCTGGACTAAGATGAGGAGAGGGTAATCACACGCGTACAATATACTGTCATGGGCGCTCACATTCCGAGAAAAACTAACAAAGAGCGATCAACTTCCGCAGTACACAGTTCCGAAAAACCTCTCACGGACATCATCCCTGCGCCAGCTTCTCCACCACCATTTATCGTCTGTCGCAATTGTAATATAATCTTATAAAACTCGAACTAGATTCTACCAAATGTCTCACTGGCTACGAAGTTACGCCCCCTAGGGTTCTCAAATCTTAAAAGCCTAACTGTAAAAAATATTTAGGCTACAAACTGATTGTTCTGTACTTTGTTAAGGCTTATTAAGCTTGATTTGTCTATAATAATTTATTTATTAACAGTTAATAAAACAAAGATATCGTGAACTTAGTCGTGTATTTTTTTAACACGTACTTTAACTTAAAAAATACTATTTAAAGAAATAAGACATGTTTTAAACGTAAATTCCGAAATAAAATTATTATATTATATTTTCAAGGCTTTGAATCATTTCTTTTTAATTTCTCAGATTCATCTGGCAGTCTTACTTATGCGGGCTTCCTAAATTACTTAGCGATATATGTCTTGGCTACCCTTGCATCAGATTATACAAATAAGTTTGCTCTTAATTCCTCTCTTGTGTATACATCCCAGGTGAAAAGTCAATCACCATTGTTCCACCTGAGGGTATTTCCCAAAAAGCCCTCTAGTCTTCGACATTTTTGCCGTGTAGTAAAAAGATTACTATATATCTAAACATTTAACGCGCGACCTTTGGATCGCAGCTGGGGTCACCCACGCGGGAGTCGCGTGGCCTTTACGATGAAAATCCTGACTATCGTATTCATTAAACTCGCCCACGGGCCATCCCTCAAAAAATCAAAAAGGGCCATGGAGAGAAAGAGAAGAAGGGAGGTTCGCTGTGATATCTCCTAGCCCGGTGAGCGTAAACCACCTGTTGTTGTGGCGATGTCGTGTCGGATGGCCGACTAATTAAAACTGCCTTTGAAAAATGCGGAAAACTGGGGAAAATGTATGTTTGTATGTATATGTATTTATAAAAAGGCCATTTGTTTTATCTGGGCAATTATCGCGTTACAAAGGCCGTCAAAGAAAATGACGAAAATATAAACGAAAAACATTCAGGAAATCATTTTTTGTTTAATGAAATAATATATAACTAGTAACTGTACAGTTATATTAAAAAAAATAAAATACTTATTTGTAAGTACTTATTAAAGTTTTACCACTTATAGTAATTGCTGGTTGTTCCATGTAACAGGAACGAAAAATTATCTTATTGTAGTAAATTTAGTCTCGTTTGCCATAATTCGTGCTTAAACTGTTTAAAAAATTGGTGTTGAAATTAATTTTAAGTTCTTCTTTTTTCTTTTTCATGTGTTCCTTTCACCGCAGTTTGATGTCTAAGGTCGTGCTGTATTTCCAAATATTTGCAATTGATCAGTTATATTTTTATTGGTGAAGTTAATATGTACCGATAATTCATTAAACTTTATTTTACATTTTTTGCTCCAAGTGATGATAATTTTAAACAAATATTTATCTTGAATAAATACTAGATTTATTCAAGATAAATATTTGTAAGATCTATATAAAAATTTGAAACCTTTGTTTCTCATAGATTTCATACGATAGTTTTTTTTTTTTTTTTTCTAGATGTTAAATTCATTATAAGTACATTTTTAAAGATGTATGTAATTAACTTTGTAATTATGTAACTGTTTTTTTATATTTATTATTGATAAAGTGCATTTAAAATGTTTCAGGTTTAATCTATTCTTTTAGTGATATTTGACTGTAGAAATCTTTTACTTGTACTTATTTTCTTGATTCTTATAAATTAAAATTATAAAAATAAATTTAATTTCAATAAAACTTGTTTTATGTTAACAAAAAAATCTAGAGTATGTCCAATTTAGTCTGCAGTTTGAGGTCAGGTCATCGTCGGGCCATGTTGGGAGAGGTAATGCCCGCAGATGGGTTAGGGTCTGGGAGAATGGGACAATGGGGGTGTTTCCACGTGCAACAGCGGCACATTTTCACCCCCTTATTTCCACCGACCCATACGCCCTTCCGCACCCTTCGTCGGGAGCTTTCGCAAGTTGTGTCGCTTCGTTTGCTCAAAAACGATGACAGCTCAAAAAACGGGACGCGGAAATAGCTTTATATAGGACGCACATTTGGGTCCATTACACCAGCACGTGCCACGTTTTTTTGGCTGTTTTGATGGAAAACTCAACACCCCGAGTGAAATTGCTACATGACGCCATTTATTTGAACGCACAATTTACACCGAAGTGAATTTGCATGATTCAAGTTTAGCACTCGGTAAACGGTAAGAAGGCATTTCAGTTCAACTTTAAAATAAAAATATCGATCGTTGCAGTGTAAATAGAATACGCTGCAATTTTATAATATTTAATTTATAATAACCCCACTCTAGAGACAGGTTTATAAATTCATCGCAGTACCTCATACTTATGATTTTTATCAATTGAGATTTTTTTTATTGATTATCTATTTATTCTATCAATCATTGCTAATTAGTCTTTATGAACTGTAGTTTCTTTTAATCTTACTTAACTTCATTTAATGTACAGCTGATTTTGACACCTGGCAGCTGATTTGTGCTCAGTTTGGTTTGCCTTTTCACCATAAATAGACTTACGCCAGAACGGTTGCAAATTGTTCAAATTTACTTCCCAAAAACGTGGTTCAGTTTGCGAAACTTACCGCGCGCTACGTCTATTTTACGGTTGACTTAAACGTCCATCCGAGCAAGTAATTCGAATAACCATGGATCGTTTTCGCACCACGCATACTCTAATTGATAATACGCATCCGCAGAGACGTCGTACAGTGCGCACAGTGTCATATATTTATCAAAGTGTACAATTCACGTATAACATAAAATAACAAGATGAATAAACATTGATACAAAATACTGTAACATAAAACACGATAAATATTTATTTTTATAAATACGTGTTTTTTCTTGTATTTTTACTATACTTATAATATTTTTTTTATTTTATTTATAAACAATGAAAATAGTTATGAAGCAGTATTGTGCATTTAATATGTCTGTATGCTATTGTACTTATTTATATTTTTGAAATAAACTTTAATAAAAAAATCAATACAATACGTTATGTGCTGATCCAACATCTTCATTAATTTAGAAAATGATACTATTGCAGTTCATGTTGTATTTTATTATTTGCATTGATTTCTATTCAATCGACTTTAATTCGACTCTCTTCTTGTTGATTCTATGTTTCAATAGATTTTTGCGGTTTATTCTTATCATACTATCTGTATGCAGTACTATGTAAACAAATGCATTAAACACTTTTAGAGCAAACAATTAATTGAGGTTTTGAGTCACGTTTTGCTCTACCTATTGTTATGAAATGTGTGCATTTAATCCCTTTATATGATATTGCCCTCACCTGTTCTTCTCAAATATGGTGATAGGCAATGTGTTTATCTCGTAATGAAAATCAGATAGGTACTAGTTAAATAAGTTTTTTTATTGCGTACAAATATAGTGAGAAAATATAATAAAATTGTATTTATATTATCGACATAGATAAATGATTTAAAACAGTGTAGAACCTATTTTTTGATTACCTCTTAAAACACAATTAACAGCTTACCGCCCGGGTTTTTTTTGCCGTAGTATGCTAAGTGGCCGGGCGATTTCGCAGAATGATGGCAAACAATTACATTTTTTAGTAAATTCCGTATAACGTATAAATCAATAAATTTAATATGTAGCTACCTTATGATTTTTTGCATACCTTTTGAAAACTCATCTATGACGCACCACGTATTCAGAAATTCCACACAGATAAATAAGTGCATTTTATAATCAAAGGAATGCAGTATATTTAGTCTCTTCTGAACTATCGATAAAAACGTATCGCGAAAATTGCTCCACCCCAAAATAGACGAAAGAGATGAAACCTTTTTGGAAAAAAATTAAGACGCGTTGTCCAACAACGCCCCCTGTGATTGTGAATATAGTGATATGTGCAAAAGTGTACGTGAACATAAACCGCGTGTGATGAATTTACTTTCAAATACAGATGGTGAGTGTGATAGTGCTGTTATCCCATAAAACTGGAGTGAATTTGATCCAACAAGAGATAATGAAGAATTTGAAGGTATTCCGGGAAAACAAATAAAAAAAAGATTTCAGAATAATATCTATTTTTCATAACAGTCAGATAACAAACACTGAAAAAACTGAATAACCGACCTTACAATATAAAAGCTTCAATGTATAATGGACTGTAATAAATTCCGTTTAGTTTTATAATTAGTTTCAAATAGAGACATAATATTTCGAAAAACAATTAAATAAATAAAAATTTGTTTATTCCATTGTTTTTCGATTAATATTTTTTTGTTTTTTTCAATGCGCGTTGTTGTATTCGTTCAGTGTCAATTAAAATTTGCATCGTAGCAGCAAAATTAAATTCAAAGATTTTCAAAGGTGAAATCTATCGATTGTGAAGATATTTCACCAGCTTCTAGCACATCTTTCCGTGCTCGTGCTGTCGATCCACTAGAAAGGCTTTCGGATAAGCTGAAAAACCATCAGTCAATAAAAATTAAAAGTGAGTGAGTGAAAATAATATCGTGTTTGTTCTGCACATGGAATAAAGAAAGATAAAGCATACATGTGCAGAAGTTGTGAAATTCCTCTTCGTGTTTACGAATGTTTTTATACGTAGCAAAATATATTGAAATATAATAGATAAAAAAGTGTCAATAATAAAAATAAATATAAATATAATATATTGTGGTTTATAAGTGTAATGATGAAAATAAATGTGTCAGTGATAAAAAGTGTCAATAATAAAAATAAATATTGTGGTTTATAAGTTTAATGATGAAAATAAATGTGTCAGTGACAATTGTAAGCAGAAAAAGGACGCCGAAAAACTTGGTGAGTGCAAATTAAATTATTGTATATTTTTTATAAATTGTTTATAAAAAAAATTATAGAAGCATTTAAACATGCATATTATTAAATTATAAATAACTGGTTTGTATCCATTGCAACCATTTTTAATACACACAAAATATTAGGAATGAAAAATATATATTTATTCGTTAATAATTTTATTCCTCAGAGATTATTTTAAGCGCAATAATATTTTTTTCATTTATTTTACCTAGGCGATAATTTATCCAAATTGTAGATTTTTTCCCCTGGTTTCTTAATATGTGAATCATTGCGGTTTTCCAAATGGTGAGGAAATTTTAAAATAACAAACACCTGTTAAAAATGTGTAAGTTAATGGATGATTTGATTACTGTGTTATCTAATTTATTTACATGTATCGTAACGATTTTACTTTTTAATTTTGCAATAACATACAGAATTTTAGATTAAAAAACTTTGCAAATTAATGTACTATCAATTGGGACGTTTCGATTTCTTTTGATTCGATTGGCTTTAGGTTTACCCAGCCAGACAGTTTGATCCTTAAATTTATTTCTGTTTAAGAAGTAGAACATAAAATATTATTTTTTATATGTAATAAATAATTATGGTTCTTACATATCATAAAAAAATTCACGTGCCCCAAAAAGGCGATGTCTCATTGTATTGCGTCGCAATGGGACGATTCTTTCTACAAAAATTTGAAGTAAAATATAATTTATTTTTTATTTGATAGTACGTATAGATAGTATACTACCATCTCTAATTTTGATATAGAGGCAAACTTGATGGTTCCTAGTATTTTTTTATTAAATAAAAACGCATTACGCAGGACTCAGATTTTTATATAATTGTACGAAAAGAATTATTAAATATTATAATAATATAAATTATTAAATATCAACGACAAAAAAATATGGATTTTATAATAAATAAGTGTTATTCAATAAAATGTCGTTACATAGCTAAAATGAAAGCCAAAAAAGTGCAGTTATAATAAATATTTTTATATAAAAAAATATTTGTTTACAGCAATTGTTATGTAAAAATAAAAAATACTGTTACATAAATAGCTAGTTATGGCAATGAGTATATCAATAATATTCGCATTACAGAAAACGTATCATTATCTTATGCTTTTTAAAAGCTTTCTATTTTTACCACCAGTTTAGCTTTCAGCATATAATGTAATTCACTCACATTACATTTGTGGTTCTTCAACAATGGTAGCGTCCTTATACTTGCTGTCCTTGGCCACGACCCTCAAGCTGACTCATTTTCCAACCTCCGGAATGGTTTCAACCTCCGATGGGTTTTTCCTCTCGGTCGATATGGCACTTTGAGCGCTGCACAATAAATGGACTTACCTGGCACAATTTTTTCCTCCCGCCGCAACCAATTTGCATAATGTGAGAATCGTATGCGACGATGGCTATTCCATTATACTTTAATTATGTTTTTAATAATGTGTATACAAATACGATTCAAAATTAAAAACGCTCTCGTGACCTTTTATGAGCGCTGCTGTGTCATGAAAACATCACGTTTTTATATAGCGATCGCTTGAGAGCTTAATAAAAAGCTTTTTCATATTATGTACTTTATAATAAATAGAAACGTACACACAAGAGCTTTGTCGTTGTATTGTTATTATTATTATTATTTTAATGTAGGTACAATTCAGTATTTTTCTGTTTAGTTAATTATAATTTTTTATGTAATAAAGGCGATCTTTTTCGTGATCAACATGATGCTAAACCAATGAAAATGTTATTTGGAGATTGGACATGTCTCATGATTGCGTCACCATTTTGTGCCATGAACATGCGATTTAAAGTTAATTTTTGTTCCTTAGAATCGTTTAAAAAGATCTGCTGAACACTTATTTTATGATTAATAATAATTTATCATTGAACGTGTTTATAAATTTGTTCAACAAAATTTAATAATCCAACTTAAATGTAAAACTATTTGCTAATTTAGTGCAAACACCTTAGTTTTTGCTTTAACATTTTATTATCAATACAATGTATCATTGTTTGCCTTTTGTTAAATGAACAAATCTATTGACAAATACAAAATCTACATAGTACATAATTTTTCAATATAATTCAATTAACACAACAACTGAAGCCTAATGACCATGCACAGCGAAGAGAGTTCGTTGAATTTATATATTGAGTTATCTTTTCTTCGAAAATCTTTTAATGTTTTTTTTTCATCTTTTATTCATTTTATTAATATAAATTGTATGTAAAATACAAAGTGCATTTTTTCATATAAAATATCCTATTAGTGTGAAACTATGTTTTTCATGTTAGTTTTTCAAATAAAATACTTATAAGTGTGTAGATATGGTTAACTTATTTTCTCTCTCTCAAGATATTTTTATTGTGTTATTAAACCACTATGGGAAATTAGGGAAGTCTGTCATATAATAGTAGCAAATATGTCTTGTTATTTTTTTTATGTATATTAAAGACAAATTAATAAACGTCTTTATTATTATTAAATTTTTTTAGCAAATGAGTTCTTAAATCCACTTTCCCAAAATTCTCGCAATATGTATTCTTATTATTTAAAAAAACGCATATTCTGAAATTTTTAGTATCATTAAAAAAAAATGCATGTGGCGTCAAGTACATAACATAATTTTTTTCTGAATTTAGAACTTATTTTCCATATAAAAAAAATTATGATAATTTTTAAGATCATTAAAAATTGTTTATGGCGTTCATCAAAATTTTATTTTCACAATTGTTAATATAAACTGGTAATGCATTGCTTTTAAATTAGTCTTACTTCTGAACTACATACATTGAATTTTTTTTTAAATTTACTTTGTAAAAAAAATTAGTGCGTTACTGATTCAGCCAACCATCCCCCGATTATTTTATGACTATGGCTTTGACCCGCGAAGGTCTAAGTTATAATCAATCCGTCATGCCTTCTAAAAAAATTCCAGAGTTTCAACTTTATCATTTTAGAGATACTTTTAGGTTGTTTCCTTATGATTATTTCACTCAGCAATAAAATGATCTGATAAGCCATAACAATATTGTAAATCAACGAAATTTTTCAAAACATACCTTTGCAATAATACCGGTATTACATTGACATTATTTTTACATTAAATTTACATCATCATAATAATATTTATAATCAGAATAAATATAAATATATGTACGTATATTTATAAAAATATTTTCAAAAATCTTTCTTCTTTTGGAACAATAAATTGAAGGCAAAATCGTCTTTGATCAACCGTTTCTAATTTTTTATACCAATAGCGAGAGCATATCTGTGTTTTGTGAAGTGTGTCGTGGACTATTTGGGTAAAAATATGTCTGAATGAAATTAAAAATGTATTTATTTTATTTTATTTATTTATTTTATCATAAATAGGGGCTAGCAGGCCGCGGCGATCATTTCTCTGTTACATAGCATACTTACTGGAAACTGCTAGGAACCGTTAGGCTTGCCTGAGATAAAACAAATGTATTCCTTTTATGTTGTACAAACATATCGAACATGTAAAATTATATATTAAAAAGTTGCGCTGAAATATTGTCTGGTGAGATTTTTTGCATAGGTAGGGTAAGCCGATATTTCAGCTTTCTAGGATATTTTTACTTTGATATCCTTTCCCGATAAAACTACTTTTAGGTATACCCTTACAATAAGCATCATTTTATTCTCCACTTTTACTTTCAAGCAATATGGGTACCGTCGATTTCGTAGTTCTATGCTATAAATATATCGTTTTTACGAATAAGGTGTATGGATTAAAAAAAAATTTTCATTTTGTAATGAACCGAAGGTCAATTTTTGTCCTTTTACTAAGTATTAAGGTTTGCGTGTATGCATTCCGTATTGCCTGCTTCTGTATTCACTTCGCCAGCCATCCCTATCATTAAAAAAGCGGCCAGAAAGTCATTTTTTGTTATATAATATAATTACTATGAACTGCTTTGTATCACTAGCCTTGCTTGAGATAAAGCAAATGTATTTATTCTGTGTTTACACGTCACGCATATCGTAGATGTTAAATCAAATTGCGCTGAAATATCGACTAGTAGGATTTTTTGTATAGGTAGTGTTAGCTGATATTTCGGCCCTCTGGGACTAAAAGGGATAATAATATTTTACTTTGATATCCTACCCCGATAAAACTACATCGTTGTTTTCGTAGTTCTAAGCCATTCAGATATGTTATATATTTCAAAAATAAAAATAAAAATATATTTTTGGTACTACCGGTAATTCATTTTGTAATAAATTTTTGCCCCAATACCGGTATTACCGTTACCAGTACAACCGGTATTGCAATCCCTCATTGGATGCGAAGTTGCGATGGAACTGACATGTAAAAACTAAGCGTAAAAAATAAATTATTACTTTTGCAGATTTTTAGTTGATATTTAGAATTTGCAAGAAAAATACATACTGAATTTATTAAGGAAATTGTTGCGTTTTAACATTATGACTTAAATGGATTTGTAATTTATATCAAGTTTATCTCTTGTCAGAAACCATGTATCATATCTTAAGAGGATAGTTATGTATTTTGAGACATCAGAGATTGATCAAAAATGATTCATAACAATCTTCGAGTCAGTGATTGATGCGCCTGCCATATGTTCACAATACAAGGTAGAAAGGTCGGGGGAGTGAATGCATGTCTCTTACTTTGTTTGATAATAGATACACCCGCTTTAATTATGGCAATACCTACAGTAGAAAGATTATAAGTACCACGAGTCAATAACAATATCAACTGTCCACTTTTGCTTAGTCAAAAAGTGTTGATTCGCCGCTGAAACGGGGGCGTAAGCGTTTTCCGGTTAGGGCAACCTCTCTCGCATGTGCTTTCGGTAACGACCTTCGCCAACGTCGGTGCTTGTCAAAAACTGTTGTTGTCGCGCAGTGGGCGGGTCAGGGCTCGGGGGCGCAGGCGCCGGGGGCGCATGTGCGTCGCTCTCTCTGCCTGCCACCCCCGAACCCCCAGACGCCCCGAGCGTTCCACAGTCGACCGACGTACGTCCTGCGTCGCGCACCTCTCTCACACAAACATAATACATCTATTCAAGCAGCTATATAGTGGTTTGTTTTGATATTGTCAACACCTTGGGCAGTAGGGCGCGAATGGAAGTCTAGTGGCCTGATCCGCCCCTGGACCTCTAGAACCTCTGCTCGAAATGCTGGAGCCGGCCGAGAGGCTGCCCCCGCCCGAAGTGGAGTTTGCAAAGCCGAGGAGGATTGACAGAAAGAAAGGTTGGTTCATGTCATGTCATGTCATGTCATTTAACCTGAATAGGGAGAACGTTAAACAGGCGAGAGGCAATGCACATTAGTGTTTATAACGTCAATAACAGCAATCTTCAGTCTTTCGGAAAATATTTTTAAACGCATATAACAGTGTGTTACTTTAACTTTTTTATTTATTTATATTGAGAATATAGATGTTTTATTAAAAATTTGAAGAATATCTGTTTCTCAAAAACAATTCAATCGCTGCAACCCAACAATTATTGTTGCTGTAACTTAACAGACGCGAGTCTAAGGCTTTAACAGTGTATGTGCAACAATGTGCAGACAATTTTAATTTTTTTATATTATTAGTTAAATAACTTTTGCTGGTAAAAATTGAGTATATTTATTATTTAAACTAAAATGTGTGAGAATCTACGTTTCCAATGATGGACTTTTCAGTAGAATATAACGATCAGTAATTCCCAACTTTTCCTTAGCCAAAAAAGGCTTGAGTCGTCTTTAACAAAATATGATTTTAAAATAAATCAGTATTATTACTAAAAAGAAACAAATTTATTAATAATAATATATTTTTAAGATATACCAATAAAAAGTATTTTTCTATAACGTAAAAAAATATACATATATTAATATAGGCTCACATTAAAATCTTTACTAATATAAATAAAAATGTTGTGGTTTATTATAATTTATTAAAAATAAAGTAATAGTAAGATCTTATAAATTTATCTCATCATCTTGTCTTTACAGGTTTTTTATTAGATTAGTTTTCAACACTGAAAAAGTGGCTTAGTGATGATCGTGTACCTAGTAACATTTTCTTTCGGTTTTTTATGATTACTTGTTGTTATGGAGATGTGAGATTTTCATCGAGTTTATGTAATGTTTTTATCTTTCATCTATTTTGCCATAAACTTTACAATATGAATATTCAATTATGTATTTATCTGTGTTGTTGGAAAAACGATACGCGTTATATTATCAGTTATGACAATTTTATTAGATAAAATTATTTCATTTATATGCGATAGCACATGAGTTATAAAAAAATAATATATACAAACATACTATTTATTGTTCTAAATAATTACTAGGCTATCTGTAAAAGCTTTTATATATACTATTTTGTTTCAAAAGGTAAAAAATATTTGTCCCGCTTTTTAACCAGCTCATTTATTTAATTGCTAAAGCAAAAAATTGATCATTCAATGTTGCAAATTAAAAAAATATTTCTTCATTAAAAAACTATTGCAGTTAAAGTTTAAAAAATCATTTTTGCGAATATTCTGGGTATTTAATAACGCCCAAATCAAACTATTTTTTTATATTATATTATGGCAATAAACTAATTTCATATTCAGAGCGGTGTTGAGTTTTATTTCTTAACAATAACGTTTAGCTCAATAAATTCTTAAATTTGTCATTTATTTTTCCACATTAATTTATTGTAAATAGATAATTGATATATAACGACGTTTTAGTAACCTGGCAACAATTAAACTAGATCAATTGTGAAAAGCACAGATAGTGTTGAACGAAAAATAACTATATTTTCCGCCTCAAAGATGTTGCAACATTACAGCCGTTATCCCAATGTGTCTTAACAGATAAACAACATCAGCACTACTTAGTGAGTAATGTGACGGTGTATATTTTACTAATTATGAACCATTATTATACTTTAAAAATCAATATATGTTACTATGAACGATCTTAATTTTATTTTTTTTATTCATAACCATATTCGTGACATTAAAAAATCTATGAAAATCAAATCTGTGATGATTGATTAAATTCAGTATTATATATTAATCGCTGATTCCGATCTCCCGAATCAAATAAAAATGGAAAACACTTAGCTAATGCAGTATTTTATTTTCACACTCAAAAAAACACAGTAAAATAGGACGATATGGTGTTTAAACGTACATAGGGTCAATTAGAATCTTGACTTCAAATTTGTCTTTATTAAAGTCTTTATTATCCAATTTTCTTACATATCTACATATATATTTTCTGGACTTGAAATATATTATAAATATTTTCAGTTGCTATCAATTCATTTATAGTATAAATAACAATATATTCCTATCATTTTAAATGGCCCAATGTAATATCAAGTTACGACTATAATAATATTTCTATGTAAATATATTTAGGTAAATTTATGTACATTTATGTGTGTATTAATTACATATTGTAATGAAAGGTATATAAACACATATATAATTGTATTATGTATGTACGTTGATTATTTATATGTTTATTGTATTACGTATGAATATATTACGTTTGTTTGTTCGATGAGTTGATTTAAATTCCATAATACGATACTGGAAAAAATTGGAACAGCAAATTGAATTTCTATGAAATACAATCATATGTATATTTTTTGTTAATATTTAATATTATAAATGAATAGCAGTGAGAAATTAGTATGTAAAAACTTGTTTTAGTAGACTTTTTAATTTCAATAGATAGATTTTATCACAATACCTTTTTTTATATTAGAAAAATGAACTTAAAACTCAGCTTTACAATTAAATTTGTAATATGAATCATATTTTAATATAATAAATTACAGAATTTTAATAACAGTATAAAAAGTAAAAAAATAGTTTATCTTGACCAACATTTTCTAAAACAAATTTACCGATAATTAAAAAAATACGACCTTGTTAGAATTTTTTTTCATGTATTTTAAATATCTAGTTACTTTATTTACTATAATATATTACTTTAGACAGACTAAAAATTTATACTATTCTTATTGATTAAAAATAAACAAAAAATAGTAACTGTAATTAAGTCCACAGTTGCACAATATTTACTCGGAAATATTGGTAATATTTGAAATTTCGTCAATTAGTGTTTTGTCTGTTGACTATTACTTGTTATGGTCATAGCTGTTATAAATTTAATAAAAATAGATTTTGCATAACACAAAATGTCACACTTAGACTGGTCATCGAAAAAAGTAATTATCTGCGTTGTTGTTATACACAAAGCACAACTGTTTTATGGCTAGTTAGTTGCTTGTTGGTATTTTTGTAAAGTACAACTTTAAAAATATTTAACAAATTATAAATTATTATGTAGTTACATAAATCTTTTAATAATAAATAGTTTATAAATGGGCTTATTTTTTGCGTTAAATGCCCAAGAGGTTTGATTTTGCAATTAAAATAGCAGCTAACAAAGAAAAATACGTTTATTTTTAAACATATAAATATTAATGTAGATGTCATTATCAGGCGGTAGAGTTAAAATAGCAGATCATGGAAGTTGGATAGTCTTCTTCGCTGGCATGTCGAGTTGTATTATTGTCGGCTGTGATTTCGTGGAGCAGCTGGGATGTGTTTCAGTGATGGTGATGATGCTGTGTCTCGGGTTCATTCAGTATCCTGACTAATGTATTATTGTAGCTTCTCACCGCGCCTCCCCCTCTATAACCAAGTGTCACATATTTTATAAATCTTATTTTATAATTCAATTGCATCGCTTCCGAGAAACACCTTCAAAATCTGTCTATGCTTTATAATAGAAACGATCCGGATCGCTACTCCGGCGATTGATAATAAAGGGTAGAATAACAATAGTACTATGCGCATAATAGAATGTATTATTTATCGCTAATGATTTCCAAATAAAGATTAGTTTTTTAGTGGTATTTGTCGGTGATTTACGTTTCGGTATGGATGTGCTATTAGGCGATCTGTGCAATATTTTTAATTATTAACGCAATAGAATGGAATCTCTCTGTGCGTAGCCTTACGTTAGATATGTTTCGTTAGTTAGAAATGGTCGATAAAAAACTTTTTAATTGTAAAAAAAACTCCAGGCGGTTGAAGCCCCCACAGAATATTCGGATTGGAGTCTATGTACATGTAAAATATAAATCTATAAATAATTTTTATTCTTTGTTTAAATTTTTATTTTGATTGATCAAAAAATATAAAGAAATCTACGAGATATTATAAAAGTAGAGACAACAGTTGTATTTTTTCTAAGAAAAAAAATTAGTCCCTAAGAATTTCCTAAAATTAGTGCTTATCAAAACAGTAAAATTAATACTTTAAAACATAAAAAGATATATAGGTATTTATTTATACTATTTGATTAAAATCTATCAAATTTATTTACATAGCATTAAAAGTTGTGTTTTTCACTACAGTTTTTTTAGTTTTAATATCATTTATAATCAAGAATTTCCACTCATTTGACTGGATGTCAGTTTAATTGTAACTATGCATCGTAAATTTGCTTACATATTTTTGTAGATAGTCTAATATTTTTATTTTCTTAATTATTTTATTTTTTTATGCCAAAGAGCGATTTAGTTTAGCTAAGAGTAACAATAATTTATATTAAATATGTAATTTGTTATGTATACTCTTTATCCGACAGAATCAAAAATATTTAGGATGTCTTTTTGTCTTTTTATCTAGTTATTTTTAATCCTTTAGTTGCTTATAAAATCTAAATATTGATGTATTACATAATAAATACAAATGAGTTGAGTGTTCATTATTTATTGAAACAACATGGCTTCTATTTCTCAGGTATGATTGTTTCAAACGTTTATGAATCGTACATTAAAATATCCGCTTTCTTTTTATACTAAAATTAACGCATTTTTCTCCGTCAAAGTAAGTTGATGTGTTGACGAGTGATTTTCTCGGAAACCAAACTGTTTGTTAATAATTTTATTCCCCAAAATATATGATATTTATAATAAATAGAACACTGATCCATTATCTATAAACTAATTTAAAAAATAAAAAATACAATGTTGTATGATTAGTCTTTAACAATTACACTTTCTGTAAAAAAGTTTCCCAGAAAATCTTAAGCTCTTCGCACGTTGGGTGTCGAAAAAAGAACCTAAAACAAGCACAACCTTTACCATACAAATATCCATAAAATGTATTTCAAATTACTCGTGCATTATTATATATATATATAAAGTTCTATTATTATTGTGATATAATTACACGAAATGTTTCGATTCCAATTGGAAAATGGCGGGGAGGGTTGCGAAAATTTCACGGCGATAAAGCTGCGATTTATATCGCGAGTTTTCCCGGATCAATCCGTTTCTCGGAAAAGCGCACGTTCGCAAGGGCGTATTTCGATCACGCACCAAAGTGATTTTCATGACCTACCAAAAGTTTCACGGTCGTATCGGACCCGACGATCGGCATAAAAACTCGATGTGACCTTCGAACCTGACACCCTTAAACTTAACGTGTTTCTAAAAAAATTTGTAACAAAAACATTACGCAATATGTATATGAAAATATAATCATAGAGTCGAGTTTGTATTCTGTCAGTATATTTGCAACTTTTTAGTGATGTATCACACATATATTAATTTTGTAATTTTATATGGCGTTCTTCATTGCATCAGAAAAAGTTTATACATCCATGCTATTGCTGTATAACATCACTATCCAATTGATCAGTTTGTATGATGAAAATAATTATGAAAATTAAAATGCCAAAACGTCTATTTTCATATTATTATGTATTCAGCAAAACAAATTTTACAGTGTCCATTATAATCAATTATTAATTAAAATGCTTAAAAAAAAAGTTAAAATGAGTGCAATAAATCGGGTTAAGAGTAAACATAACTACCGTTGGTTAATATTTAATGATACAACGAATATCTTTACTTTGTAGACGAAAAAGTATTCGCTAAGCATTTGATATATATACAAATACGGACAACTCTTATATGTGGCTTAGGGAAGGGGGTGTTTACATTCGTATTACTGCCAAAAAATCTTTATTGTCCAAAAAAATGCGTCTAATAAACATAAAATACGCTAATCGATACAAAAGCTGAACAGTTTTGGATAGGAAAAGTGACGTATTGAGAGTAAAATAAATTTATACATATCATATGGGATAATACATTAATAATACTACATTCGTTGAATAACATGTCTTAAGGCAACTATGTAATATTTAGAGAGCAAAATGAACTAGGGGTAGCTCTTATATTCTATAATGGGTATCCACATCACTGACGGAACAGTAGAAGCGGTGAATTATAAAACTGTACTAGAATTTGTTTTCATACCTTAAATGGAAAAGCACGTATGCTTAAATTTGTAAGCGTAACATAGTCAGTAATGTTTTTTTTATCAACTTGACTAATTCAATAAAGATGAGGCTAAGAAATATTACGTTTATAAAATATTTTAGAATATAAGCAAATATGTAAAAAATCTATTGAACTGTTCCTAAAAAATCCTTAATCGATAAAATATCTCTGTGCTATAATTAATACGGTTTTTACTAAAATTAATGTATTTAATTAAATAGTTTTATCTATAGTTTTATATAAAGCATTTGAAATTCTTAAACACTGCTTTAATCGCAGTACATCATGATACAAGTTTTTTCCAGAAATATAGAAATTTCACTTTCACAATCTAATAATCTAAAATAATTTAACATATCTTATCTCTATTTTGCAGTGATTCTATTTAATTTTGACATACTCAATTTATCTGAAACTAAAACTTGCATATTATCAAAATAATTTTCATAATTATATTTTTTTATTCTTAGAAAAAATGTGGTATGTAATGAGAACTGTGTTGTGTTTGTTTTCTAATGATAAGCTTTGTATGTTTTTATTTTTATTTTCACAGACGGTTCTTGAACTTTCACCTTCCGGTCTATAGGGAGCGGTGTTATATTATTTTTTTACATTTTGATGTGCGGATATTAAATTTAATATTTAATATGGTACTGTGAGAACCTTTATTGTTTATGGTATTGTTTAAGTGTCGCTAGGTAATTTATTTTTTTAATATGTTATAGAACTATATACATTTTTTATTATTTATAATAATATTTTTTTTATTAACACTGTAAAACAATAATTTGGTCAAGAAACTTTAATTTGCTTATCATTCATTATCTGAATATTAAGTCGGTGACTAAACCTGTAAAATATGGGTTCGTTAAGTGAGTGAAACTAGCGATTATTATATAATTATAAATACGATCAAGCAAGTGTTCTTACATTTTTTTAAGCTCGCGGATTATCGTGTTGTTTTCAAAAATATTAATGCTATTTTTTTATTTTTAATTACAAATCTGTAAATAAATGAAGAAAATACCGTTGTGATAGAAAATATGGATGGCTCTAGGAGCGCTCTCATAGCTTTGGCCGCAACGGTAAAGAATAAGGGACGCGATCGCGACTCTGCATCTCGTATCCGAAAAACACAGAAGCATTGACGTGTTGCGTGTTGTCGACACTGCCCCTTAGCACATTTAAAAATAGCTTCATTGAGTAGACCCGTACTCTCTTGTAGAGATATCTCAAAAATTTTCTTTAAAATTGCCTCAACAATAAGGTGTAATTTACTTCATTCAATAAACTGTGAATTTTTTTTTCTACATTTTGCATATTTCTGCTTTTGAAGAATAACTAAAGAATTAATTATTTTCTTGACTGGCGAAAGATTCTGGATTTTGCAAATATTTAATTAATGACTTCAATGTATATTTTCTTTGACTATATAATTTATTTTTTTTACCTATTAAAACATTACAAGAAGTATGCATATTAGGCATGAGCCCGCCTTTACTAATGCAGCATTATGAAAAGGACTGTGGTTGTAAAACTTTTAAAAATATTCTTACAAATTTAATTTTATATAATACAAAATATTTTGAGATGCTCTCGAGAAATCTCGAGAGCATCTCTATCTCTCCTCGAACGTCACTCCCAAGTCATCGACAAAAGTATTTATGTTTAATACACCTCCACCTAGACTGTAAAAAATCTAGATCTTCTATCTATATCGATCGATCTAATCTAGAAAATGTGACAACGTGACAGTTGGCGATGCTGAAAGGTTATCGATTGTCGACCAACTACATTCACAGCGACTCCAGTCTTTTTGTAAACAGATTGAATCCGAATTTGTGCGAATACTCTAAAATATTTTCAGGTGATCAGGATATAATAAATATTTTAAGTTATTCATTGCCATCATCATATATAATTAATAAAGAGCAAAAAGGGGACCCAGATTAGATCACTGTGGTACTCCAGAATGAGCGAATTTATCATTAAAGCGACGATTGCCATATCTAAGTATTTAGGTATCTGAAAATATATGCAAAAAAGTAATTACTATATTTATTTTCAATTTGATTTAAATAAAATAAAATATTTAAATATTAAATCTCTTAAAATGTCATAGTTCAATCCAGATGTAATAAGTTAAAAACTCTCAAAATATCTCAGATTTTATTATTTATTTTTCCTTTAGAAATACCTTGCTGTTTACGGTATAATCCGTTTCTTAGTTGGAAAATTTCATTACAAGTCGCATTGTTTGAAGATGAAAACAAATGGAAATTTAATTATATCATAAATGAAAATTCGTCTGATATGTTTTATCTGCCTTCTAATAATGACATTCAGTCCATATTTGTGTTGTATCAGAATTCCTGGAATGTGATTTTGACCCCCAACCGGATAAAGGCGTATTATATCACTTCGTGGAAATAATAATGTTTCACAGCGCAGACATTTTGAATATACAGATATACTCAAAAGTATTTGGATTGTAATGTGGTAACAAAGATAGCATGTTTTGTACAGCACTTTTTGGAAAACATATTTTTTTTAATTTTTGTAATGAAAATTATATATATATATTTGTAAAATTAATTTTATTAAATTTGTATGAGGGTTATAGCAATTTTTTATTTTCGTTGTCAGTTATGAAAATTATGACAACGAACAATACAAAGACTGTTGTCCTTTTCAATTGATTTTTCTAAGAAAGAGCTGTTATTTATTCGATGTTTGACGATTAAAAACATAGTAGTATAATATGCTTTGTCTAAAACTATATATTTGTTAAGTCATTTACAACCAACTACAATAAAAATTAGAATTCAAAATTAAAAAAAATTGGTATATAATACAACTCTTCAATGTCACACCCTTACTATTTGTTGGGTGATTTTACAATAGAATTATATCATGATCTTCGAGTTTATTTTTAAACTGCATTAATCATATCAGCGAATTTCACATAAAAGGATGATACATACACATTGCTCATTAATATAATTACAACACTATCATTATTGTATGTTGTTTTGCGAATATTCCGCTGACATACGCCTCTAACTGCTGCAAATAAGTTCGTGGAATTAACTTCGCTTATAATATATCTATATGATAGTTTATGTATGCGTAAATTCACTGTGTGCGAAAAACTTTTGATGTACCTATTGATATAAGGCTTTTCTCAAAAGCGTTTTCTCGGAACTGTTCAATGTTTTTCGTGGAAAAATTTTCCGTATAACGCTGTTCCTCTTCGTGTTTCCGAATTTCGATCGATATCTTATTCTTGTATCGAATTGGATTGTAATACGTGATTGTGTGTGTATTACATTTGTTATAGCGAAAAGAGTAAATTAATATGCATTATGTATAAAGCTGTGTGTACCTAATCTGTTTAATCATTTAATTGGATTAATATAAAACGTGACGTTATTTTATTCAAAGAAGTTTATTTATCTATTAAACATTGTCCAATATAAAATAAGTTATTTTTAGATGCAAATTGCTTTAATTTCAAGTCATAAATATAATTTATACGCCTTTATAAAATGTTCATAAGAAGACGTAACATCATATTTTCAGTATTTAGAAAACACAATAAATACTCAACTCAAAATTTTAATATAGTATAATTTTCAAGTTAATATATCATATTTTATTTATTAAAATACATTTCAGTATAAAGTAACTCATTTATATCATATATTGTTATAGACTGGTGGGTTTCTATGATTTGTTGTTGATAAATCAAGGAATGTTTCAAAGAGGGTTTGAGATAATAAAATTGAGATAATATTTTATTAATATTAATATGCCTTAAAATAATTGTTAGTTACACAAATTTGCAGCAACTCGGTTAAAGATTGATATTATCAGTGTTCTGACGGACCTTATATTATGATAACGCCTCTTATAACAAAAAATACTATTTATAACATTTAAGTTACTAAAAACGCGAAGTTGTTGTTTTAAAATAACTATGAATTTTCGCAAATTACATAAGCACATGTATATGTTACAGTGAATGTGTATTACCAGTAAAGCTATATTTCTGATGGCGTTTTAGTGAAATCATATAAGAATACATATTTTCCCGTAAATATATATTTCTTCTAGCAAAAATATAAACCAACTTATAGGCGTTAGTGAAATAACGTTGACATAAAAATCTCATCTTATGTATCGAAGATTACAATAGATACAACATAAAGTTTAAATCGAAGCTCAAAAGGCTAAAGAACACATTTGAATGTTTCCCAATCTTCAGCATTAATCCATCGTTCTTTTTATTTCTACACAAATTGTAAGAGGTTTTTAATTATCCCTTTTCCTTAAATTGTAACCACCAAAGTTTTATTTTATATTATGTTGTAGCTAATATCAAAGTTAGAAATAAAAAAATATAAGCCAGTAAATTTAGTGTTTATGTTACAGTGAACGTGTGTTATCAGTGAAGTTACAGTTTCACTAACTGTTTCAGTCAAATCATATCCGAATACATTTTTACCGGTAGATATATTGTTTTACTAGGAGGCGCTAATAAAATTACATGCTGCTCTAAAATATCTTTGTAACACAATTTGCCAGTTGCGAAACGGTCATTTGCTGTTTAAATCCAAACCTAACCTAAACGAATTAACTAACCCCAATTTGGCATAAAATAGTTGTACTATAGTTATTGAACTTTAACTAGGTTTTAGATTGGTTTATTTTATTTTTAATATTGTAATACTTTTTTAATAATTATGTAAATATCTGACTATGAAGAAATTCGTTTGTGAAAATATACAGTTTTAGTGATATTGAGCGGTGAAATTGTAATTAATTGTTTGTGATATTTTAACTGACTAAATTAGTGAAATTATATTTAACTTGAACATATACAACAATACGAATTTCCCGTTAAATTTATTTCTTCTACCAACGCATATAGTGATTTTAAAAGCCTCACACGCGACATTACAATTTAAAATTGGCGATGAGAAAAGCATTCATCATTAAATTATTTTTTAAACATTAAGCAAATGTCTGTGTGTCTTAGCACTGTGTTTTAAAAATTTTCATAGATTGACATGTAAAGGAAATTAATTAAAAATCAATGGGAAATATACGCATTTTCACATTTTCTTGTTGCTTAAATTACATATGTTTCGAAACCTTTATTATATTTTTTTGCATGTATAAATTTCTTATTCCGAATCTTAAGGGTTAGTTTGTTTCATTGTAACCTATTAAACTTTTTTATGTTAGGTTTTTAGAAACGCCTTTCATTGTAAATAACCATTGTGTTAACCTAAAAGTTTGTAGTAGAACGTCCTACATAAAATCATAACGCTAGATTTAATTAAAGATTACGTAACTTAATATTTAGTACACATACTAGTATTCAAAATTGTTTTATATCTTATTATAAGCACGTGGAATACTATAGTTAAAATTTCGTCACTATTATCTTGATTTTGACACGTGCTTTCTAAACCATAATGACAATTTCAAAACCTGTTGTTTGCATACAATATGCGATTGTGAAATTTGACTTCAGACAATGAACCTGATCTTCTCAATACGTCACTTAATTACTGTACATTTCACAATATGTTGCATTTTTATAATACACTGACATCAGTGGCGTGCCGTGACTTTTAAAACAGGTGACTTTTTATGGAAAAATATATATATAAAAAAAATAAGATATGATAAATTTTACATTTATTATTTTTTTATATTATATTTCTCTATTTCAATCATACATTTATTAATTTTAAATTTTCCGTTGTAACCTGCAACATAAGTCCAATGCGTTACAACGGGGTAAATCTTTACCAACTGGGTCAAGTCAATCCGACGTAATGAATACCTACATATAAATATTAACTACCAGTTTGAAGTCATAAAGAAAAATTTTGAAAAAATTAATTAACTTAAAAGATTTTAAGGAACTAGCCTAGTCCCTCTATTCTAATGACGGCACGCCACTGAATGACACCTCAGGCGTTTTTGCGAAATTTTGTAATTGCAGCGATACATATTAGCCAACGGCAATATCACATATAAAACGCAATCAATTAATTATTGGGATCGTTGACGTATAGATTGTACATACATATATATATCTAGATTTTGTTTTGTCAGTGACGTGGAACTACGTGTTAGTATTGGAAGTTTGGCATTTGTAATGATGTGGAGGTGTGTACTTACTATTTATTTTGTAAATATACAGACTTTGGCATAATAATAGGGCACCCCAATAAATGTGTTACATCTTAAAAAATCATGAAAATATAAATTAAAAACCTGTCAAGGTTGCTTAAGCTTATTTTTAATATTTAGTAGGCTCACATTTGGCTTTAATTACAGCTGCAACCCTTTTTGGCATACTGTCAGGTTGACGGAGACAATTTTCTCCATTCCATCTGAAATTTTTCTCGTAGCTCAATTTTGGATTTGCAATTGTGTTGGGCAATCTTTCCATTTTATTTTGCACATAAATGCTCTATAAGATTTAGGTCTGGTGACTGTGCAGACCATTCTAAAAGCGTTAAACCCTTTGACGCAAATCAACCCCTGCTTTTTTGCGAAGAATGGCACGAAGGGTTGTCATGTTAAAATCGGATGATAGCGTGGTATGTGCTTGGAAATAATTTCCAGTAGAAATCCATTAAAGTAGTTACCTACATTGAAATATAAATGTCTATTCATCCCACCCTCGCAAGTGTACTGCCATGTAACCCCAGACCACAACGCTTCCGCCACAATATTTTACTTTGGGTACTACGCAATCAGCTAGATATTATTTTCCTACTCTTCAACGCACTTTTTCTGTACCAGGGATCCTAAAAACCTAAAAAAAATATTGAAAAATGTATGATTATTTTCAAAAATGATTGCATAATTTTAAAAAAAAATTAGGTTTTCAATATTTTTTTATATTAACCAATATTAGTTTAAAATTACCTTAGAGATAAATTTATCGGACTAAATGACTTTCGCCCAATCTTCAGATGTCGTTTTTTTGGGTCCACTCTTATTTATTTCTGAAAGCCACGGTTTGTGTCAAGCTTTACAACCTCTGAGTCCCATATTGTTAAATCTTCTTTTCACTGCAAAAAATGCATGGCCTTCCGTATACCGAGACTTCAGCAGCCAGCTTTGAAGATCTTCTTCGAAGATTTTTAATGGACTCGCGAACCAAAATTTGATTTTTCTGGGCACTTGTCTTTCGTTTTCTTCTAGTTTTTGAGTTTGATTTGTAAGAACCACATTCGTTGAACCGTTTCAAAGCATTTTGGACAGCGTGTCATGAACAATTAATGTGCTTACTAATTTACTATATATTCAGTCAGTAATATGCAATAAAATTATATTCACTATTTTAACTTCGCTTAATTCGCATATTTTGCATCATTTAAATATTTATATAATATTCCAAATCAATAATTAAATAATTAAAATTATAACGACAAATAAAGGCTGAAATCACGCAACAATCCATTTTTAAAACTCAAGTGAGCAATTAAAAACAATAAAATCCTCTTTATACAATAGTTCTCAGAATTACTGTTAAAACTACCTGCTAAAATATTTCGATTAGACTATGCACTTGTAAAGAGTAACACACCATTTTAAGGGTGCCCCGTTATTATGTACATATAAAATTAATATCGAAATTAACACCATCTATTAACCTTTAGAGTAATGTTTGAAATATTTTTATACTAATGCGTTTAAATAACTTTATACCTGCGCAGGCATAGGGTGTTGCAAAAATTCTTACATGTAATTAAAATTTTATCAATATATTAAATAAATTCTTTATTAGTTGTTGTCTAATTTTTTTGGTGCCACAAAAAAATATTTTTAACCAACAGTTTTCTAAAGTTTTTTAAGCTCTGTATTTTTTATTTAGAAATATAAAATCATTGAATTGGTGTGCTGTTGTAATGAACGACGATATAATTAATAAAGAATGTCACTAAAAAATTCTCCATTTTGACCAAAGTGTCTTCCTTTAATATTTTTAAAATCTCACATTATTTGGATGTTCATAAAAAATATTAGTATGTTACAGTGAATATGTATTTCTTAGTGAATTTATATTTTTACTAGTATATATATATGACTTTAATAACTACGACAGTTTAATGCATCAAGCAATTGATTTATAATTTCACTTATCAAATCAGTGAAACTGTATTTATTCGCCGCGCATAATTCAGTAAACTAAAGATTATTACTTGTTTGAGCGTTTCTACAAATTAGGGTCTTTTACAACCATTTATTCTAATTATTAATTAAGAATTCTGTATTTAAATTTGAAGGGGTAAAAACTATATTATTTTTATATCAATATGAACATATCTAGAAAATAATACGGACTAGAAGAGTAGATAATCTGTCAGGAGTTACAGAAACCACCTCGATCTTAACTTGAGTCGTAGCTATCTCATAAAAATAATTATTTTATGTTGTGTCACACAAGTTTATCAATAAACTTGGAAGTTGCGGAGAGTTTTAATTAGAAGACATCAGACCCTCTTCGAAAGTTTCAAATACACAGGACACGACACAATTTACAACAGTATCGTTTCTAATAATATTAAATATTTCATCGTCCTTGGTTTCACTATTATTGATCCATATTTCAATATAACTATAATATACTATTGAAGCGTCCGTGTTTTTAATCCAATTATTTCTATGTGCAAATATTCACAATTATTATGATCTCACTGTTCTGATGAATCATTCGTTGCCATTTTATGAAGTCATTTCCATGTGTCTATACAAGTTTTATGAAGTCATCTCGTAAGTGCATCAAACAGAAACAGACCTTTAGAACGTCCTTCGCTCTTTGGTCTAAATTTAGTGCTTAACCGCGATGATAACATAAAAAAGCATGCACGAAAATAGCCAGAGTGTAATTTAAAACGTCATAGTTTATTTTCGGCACGTTGGGTATTGTTGTGTGTTGTTTTTTTCCTTTCTTAATTTATTTTAATTTTCTCGCTAAACGCCCACGTAGGGTCTCGGCCGCTACAGGTGCTTGAAGAAATCCTTTGTTTGGATACAGCGGTCGATTATGTCTTGTTTTGTGCTCCGAAATAAGAACGACCTCGGTGACTTTGATTTTGTATAAATTATATTTCATTTTAATAATGTTTTGATTGATACAAAAAATATGTAAATAAAATAAAAAAATATTTTAATAATGATTATGTGCTATTTGGTAAATATTTATTTTCGGCTATAAATGTATCATATATAATAAATTTATAATTATTTATTATTATTTTCATAACCTTTTAATGTTTATCTCTATTTAACGTTAACATATAAACTTTACGAAAGTTTGCTATTTTTTAATACACTAAAATAGAATCTACGGTTGAGAGATGACTTGGCTTCGACCAATTATTGTATTCACATCTGTTTCTTCGCTTAAATTATGGAATTAGCTTATAAATTATTAATAAGAAATAACCACGAATAATTTGTATAATACATAAAAGTATGTACATACCAGGCGCGTGCAGTGAGATGCTTTACCTTTCGCTCGCTCGGGTGTTAAGTGACGAGAGTGAGTGAAAGATAAGGGCATGCATAACACATGCTACCGTAAATGAAGTAGTTACAGATAATATCATAAAATCATCTTATTGGTATATCAGTCCTTTTTCATTAAAAATGTTCAACCCTAAAGTAGAATTATTCTCGGTTTAGTAAATAGTTCAATACATTTTTTTTAATAAGAATTTTTTTTTTGTATTTACAATTTTCTTTGTATTATACTACGAGTATATATTTGTAGTGTAAGAATATATTATGCAAGCATATGTATAATACATACACTACATACATTTGTATTATACGCAGCGTATTATTTCATTGCCTTGACCTCCTAATTCTTCACGAGTTGTATTATTCGCTTACAAATTGATTTCATTACTTATTTATTGTCTACTGCGGCTCCCTCATATTCAGGTTATTACTTATTCTGTGCCTACACCGTACTTATTTAATAGTCTCTCGAAACGAACGCAATTACGGCAGTTATAGGTGTTTTTATAGTGGGCTTAATTCTGAAGAGGCTTTATTGCTATCGTCGAACTAATAAATCTTGATATTTTGACAAGAAACCAAACGCCTTCAAACTGTTGTATATATTTACTTCAGCCTTAAAATGATGATCATGTTGACTTATTAAATAATAATATTAACTCAATGTATGCACAAAAGTTTGATAGTGCCATGGTAGACACCGGTGGCCTTCAATTGAATGCACAAATCCATTTTCCACATTTTATTTTTAAATGACCTACATATTTTGCTTTTCATATAATTTAATGCTACAAATACGCATCTAAAAATTTAGATGGATGATTTTTTTTTATGTGGATACATCAAAATCTATTAATATATTTCGCGTGGGATATTCGCATGATCGGCGACCAATGAGCAAAGCCTTCGAACCATGCAACTTATTTTGTTGGCCCAGAGGATTTTATGAATAATTCACGACGAATTATTCTTAATATAGAAGCCTAATTATAGCCGAACATCGAATTTACATACAGGGCTATTCAAAACTCGAACGCTTTGATTTACAAAAAAAAAATGTTAAAGCCACAAATTTGCAATTCTATCGGACTAATTAAAGCTTTCGCTCAAGCGATTTACGTAATATATATTTTATTTAAAATGTAAATGAAATCAAAGCTAAACCATTATTTATTGTATATAAATAGATTATGTTATATTTATATTAATTGTTATTTTCTTTTGTTACAGGTAAATGAGCATCTTTACCGTTTATATTTGAATCTGAGTATGTATTAAAGTGTTTTTATTTTGTACACTAATTGGGATGTGCCGAATATCATTTAATCGATCCATCTTTATAATTTTTATATTAATATTATTATTTATTATATAACATATTTTAAAGCCAAAACGCATTACTTTAAGTATGACTGTCTATTAAAATATTAAGGTAAACTTGATCATTTTATAGCTTAAATTGAAAGTTTATGGCACTTCTTTAATTTTCATGGACAAAATGCTATTTGTCAGATTGAATGCAAGCTATAAATAAAAATTATATTATTTTAATGAAACATGTGGTGTACCTCATATGTCTTAATTGGGACCAATGTTTTCATGTTTTCAATTATATTTAATTTATACTTTTTAATTAATAAAATAATTGCCAATTAAATTTAGATAATTTGACAAAATTTTAATTTGTGCTCGAATAAATATTTTCAATATTTATTCGAGATTTTTCTAAGTAAAGTAAACAGATACTTTTATTTATTCATTAAATAAAATTATACTGAAATCTCTTGCAAATAGGGTATATTTATTAATAATGCATCACTAACAAAGCTTAAATAATATTGTTAATCACAGTTTATTTGATAAACATATTTAAATTACTATATATATAGAGAAATCAGGTGATGAAATCAGTGTCGACGAGTCTTCACTGGCATGTCGAGTTGTATAATTGTCGGCTGTGATTTAAGCAGAGTGACTGGGATTGTCGTAATGTGTTCCTACTATGCGCTCATATTTATCCAGTCACATGTCTCGTCTCAAATTTTCGAATTGCAGCAGCCAAACTTTCACAACACGTTGTTGTATCGTGTAACGCTCCATTTTTACTAACCCTAAACTCTCAGCTGTCAATTTTTTTTCAGGGTTGCCAACGTTTACTGTACAAATGACGGCAAATTCAAATCTTGCGTTAATTTTGGGCCACCCTTTACTTTCACCCTTGACATTTTTTGTCGAGCGATGCGACCCAGATGATTAAAAATTGAAAATCCTTGCTTTAAGGTCTTCTTAAATATCGATATTAACAGTGTCATGATGGACCGTATGGTACCAAAATATGACAATGCCCCCTATTATCAAATTGACTTTTATTTATAACAATATGGTAATTAAAATATCAAGAAATTAAAGATATGTCATTCCTCGTCTTACTGACTGGAAATAATCTACATAAGCCCGTATATGTATTAATATGCTAAATCAATATACTCTATGCCACAAGCCTCGAAAGTCCCTATTACTGTCACATGTTTAATACTTGATTTTCAACGCCTTTGAGTCATCTCAATTGCGCCTCTAATTCTCCGACAAGCTTACTAACCATTTCTCTCTCTTTCTTTCTCACCTAGCACTTGCCAGCACGCGTTGTTGTGTTTATAATTTTTCCGCCTAGTGGCCCGCTTACGGGTCGCCATGGAAAAGAATCCGCCCACGTCCAGAAATACTCGGAATGTTTGCGGCCCGCTTCTATAAATAGACGGGCTGAAAGCGGCGGCGGAACTTTTTGTCCGGCCGCCGGGCCCCGAGTGTTTTGATTCGGCCGTGCACAATTTTCCGTGGGCCGCAACACCGCAAAGTGTGCGAAAACCGGAACTATTAATAAAAGCTCGGCGGTAGTCTTCCGGCGTGGCCATTCAGGCCGACCATTGACGACCAACGCCATAATGTAACACTGGATTCACTGAACTTTACGGCCGACAGCTAATCGGGGGCGTCAATGAGCCGTCGATGGGACATTAACGATTAAATACTGAAAAAATCAGACCTTAGACAGCGCGGTGATAGGTCAATAATAGTAGAAACGTAGTATGATACAAACACCACTGTGTCGTAGTAAAACACAGTTGATCGACTGCGAGCGTCAACTAAACTACTGACCAGATCAAGCATAACGGAATCTTCTTTTTATGCTGCATCCAAAATAGTCACTATTATACATTGAATTGTTCGAAATTCTTTCCAATAGAAAATGTATTCTAAATGGATGTGAATGATTTGTGCTATGTATGCGCTTATATGTCTTATAAGAATGTTTTTTACACTGACTTTTCTCGAAGCGTTCACTAATTTAAATTAAATTTGCTATTTTTTATAAGAACATTGGCCTGACCGTTGTAGTTTTGATCAAGTCGAGATTAAGCAACACTGCACTCGTCCTTTCGTATTCCACATTGCCATTACATTATTTTTTTTAAATAAAAAATGCAAATCTTTGATTGTCACGTACCCATTTTTTTTTTGGTAATCCGTTTTTAACGCGACAAGTGCGAAAAGTGCTTTTTTCTGATCAGGTGGTCCCTACATTTCAATAAATAGTTAAATAAAAGAGCATATAATAGCGTCATAAAAACGTAACAACTATGTATGTAACTAGCTGTTTCGATATCGTAAATAGAAATAGAAATTTAATGCTTATTATTTATAATTTCTTTAATGTTTTCGCGAATTTATTTTATGTCATTATTATATATATGAATTATTAAAAATATATTTCCAAATAAACCATTATCAATTCAAAAATGTATATAATTCTAATTTCCGTCTAGCGTTAGTAAAAAACCAGACTTCTTAATAAAAGGCTTGAAAATATAGAAAATCAAAGAAGAGTTAACTAAATCGTGGCTGGTTTAAGAGGTACGGAAAAATTGTAAATCCGAAGTCAGCGAAAATAAGGTTACTAGACAGTAACCTTATTTGCGCTGACTTCCTACGTTAAAATTTTTCTATTTATTAGAATTGAGTGACTGATAAATTCAAATCCAATATTCGCGACTACTAACGTTTCTTATATAAAATAATGTGCTTTATTTTTAAAACATTTAATATTTACGTCTTATATATAAAATATACCCAGAAGATAGCACGTTTTTTTTAATGAAAAGTATTTATCTAATAACAAATTTATTTTACAATATTATTCTACAAAATAATCTCCATCGACAAATACAACCTTGTTCCATCGATTAATCCCCCATTTGTAAAAAATGCCTTAAGAAAGAAATATTTTAACTTCACCAACACTATTAATTTTTTTAAATTATGTTGTAGAGACTTCAATAAATCTGTGCTATATAGGAAAAATATTGAGGGTAAACATTAGTTTTCTCGCAATATGAGGTTGGCGCGTCGCCTTGTTCTCATCGCTTAGTGCGTGTGGGTTCCACACACCTTGTTTCCATGCTTTCTCAATATTTTTTAAACTTCTATAAATGTCTTGTCTGTTAACTCTTGAATCGACATGTCTGTATTGGCTTTAATTTCTGCAGCTATGCAATAATCATCGATGATTTTTTGGTTCCCACTTCTAGGCTTGTCTTCCAAACAAAAATTTCCAGATTTAAATATTTAGAGCCATTTTTTAAATTGACGATATCAAATCGAGTAGGTATTCAAAATCATTTTCACTTAAGCTTGTTGGCTTAACTAAAACGGAAAATTAATTTTTAACCCGGGAATAAAAAATATTGCAGAATAGTCGTTTTTAAGCTTTATAAGTGTTCAAAAAATTCTATAGAATTTTTAATATACTTTTGCGGAACAGACAAGTTAACTTCATATTTTTTTATTAAATAAATTCGCATAGCAACAACGAATAGACACATGCTACAAATTAATTGAATGTAATTAATATTTTACACGTGTTGCCCATTAATAAATGACTGTCATTAATACACGTGTATCGATTAAATATGAAGTATATATATGGAGCGATAAATCAATAAAGGTCATTAACCAGTCGTTAGAATATACAGTTGTATTATTATAAATTATTTTTGATGACTTTCTATTCATAAAAATTAGCATTACCGGTGCTACTCCACACCGAGCAAGCATATTTTATAATATATAAATATTTTATTTATTTGAGTAAGCGCGCTCTTTTTATTGAATACTGGTCTGAGAGCCGCAATGGCAGTAAGCACTTTAGAGCGAAGTTTGAGTATGGAATTATGGTGTTAGCCCAGATATTTAACGCTGAATTTACATTCTACGTTACTTGAAGAAACGGTGGCAAAGTTTCGTGTATATAATTGACTTTTAAATTTATTCGCGACTGGTTTAAAACCGTAAGCACTCACTAAAATAGCTGTATCGCAAGTGTAATATATAAACGCGTATTTTTAATTTTGCGATATCGTACGTATACAAGATAAAAAAAAACGGCCCAAGCAAACTTCCCTGAGGAATTCCATCTGAATTTTTTTGCGGTATCAAGTGTTCATTATTTAGTATAACAGCATATCTTATACTTATAAGGTATGAACATATTAAGTGAAGTTGATAATCCAGAGCCTTATAGTTTGTAAATAAAATGTGTCGAAAGTTTTTTATATATCGAACATTAAAAGGTCCTTATTTTTTTATATTGAAATTGGAACAGTTGATGTGTTATCGAGTGATTTTTTGGGGTAGTAAAACTGTTAGTAAATCATTTTATCTGAAGTTTAAGATTGAAACTTTAAAAATTCTCTCAGCTTTCAGCTTTTCGCGTGTACCCTATATATAGTAAATTAATATATACATATGTTTGTGTCTTATATAACAAGTCACTTATTTTTTCATTATATACATTGACTATATTATTATATGAATGGCATAAGTTTGCATTTTTGCCATAGTGATTGGAAGGATTACATTTATCTAACGCATATTATTGTATAATATATAAGTTTTAGACAGTACATTATTTTATAAAGTATTAAAATATTTAATAAAATTCTCTCACATATTCGCAAACACATATCAATGATGATATTTTTTGGCCATTAAATGTATACAATGTTTTGAAAATAAACCGTGACGTCTTCCAGGACGATGACGGCGGCCAGTAGCCATTTCATTCATGCGAAATCAAAGAGCTACCGCCTCTGCCAGCTCGGAAATACTAGGATTTATTTTGTAAACGCTCTGAACCATTCACGTTATACTATCCAAGAGAACCGCAAAGAGGTATCAGCTCAAAGTACTTCCTAACGAAGTTTTGTGAATTGGACGGTATGTACCGTCGGTATCACTTTGGCCGATGGGAAGCCATGTCTTTAGCAGCCACCTTGCCAAAATAAAAATAAATCCATTAAAATTTGTTTGGCGCTTTTGTTTGGCTCTAAGAATAAATTTGCGGATATGTGTAGGCGGCGGACGTGTTATGCAACGTCCGCGCACATTCATTAGATTTTCATATTTTGAGAGATCCGAATGAATGGACCTTCGATAGTGATGATTCACTGCTAGATTATGAGAGATGATGGGCATTTAAAAACATAAAACTAAAATTCGAGAGATTTGGATTGACCCGACAGTAGGCTTAAACTTGATGTGCTTTACAGATGTTGCTCAAGTTAGGATTACCGGACCATACAATTAAAATACGTCTGATTTATCTGACTTGGGAGCTGAAAAGTCATCAGTACTATTGTCTATAAATGAATGGACAAACTTATACGTCTGAAAAACGGAACAGACGACACGGCTGTTAAATTATTTGCTGAAAACTTAAATTGTATGTCGATGGATTTAGTTGCCACTTGTAAGAATAGCTTTTGTTGGTCATTAAAATAAAACTCACACGCTAATATTAAACAAACCAAGCGTTTTATATATAATACATAGATGCTTCGATAAATAACAGTATACAAACTACTATGTTATGAAAAAGTCTAACTAGGTATTTTGTTCTTTAATCAGTGCGATACCAAAGCGTGGAAAACGCGTTTATTAAAGCTCGAATCATAAATTAATAATATGCTATTCCATTTGATATTGCTGTTACATAAATCATGTACAAAAATAGTAAATAGATCGTTCGTGCTGTTGCTTTGCATTTAACTCAATGGCGTTAACTGACCTGGACCAAAATCTAGCGATTGAAGTGGAAAGGCTGTTTGCCTGCTTCTGTCTAGACTTTGAAGTGCTTATTACATTACCCGAATGTATATAATTAAAACATTGTAACGGTCGAGGATTATTTTGATGTTTTATCTACCTAATCTAGCGGCCAAAACGGTCACAACTTTGGGCAGTTCACATTGATTTACTTATATAGTGCTTTGCAGTACCTTGTTAGATATTTGTATTGACAAAAATCACCTTTGTATAATGTTATTTTTATAATTTATCCATGTCTCTAGCAATGTTATTGTGGCGGCTGTTTTGAACAAGTTATTTTTTTACAATTTGCACTGACAAATCTGATCAATTTGCACTCAAACCATTTTTCACTTCTTCAGTAAAAATCAGGCATGTCGCTTGGTTTATTGTCTTTTAAATTTTGATTGCATTCTGTTCGTTTTTAATAGGCGATAAAATGCTTTAGCTTTTATGGCTTTATCGGTGGACTAATTTCTTGTCGCATAATATTGCATAAGATATTTTTTTTAAATTGCGGTTTTTAAAAACTTTGTATTTGTTAAAAATCGTTATTCCGTCAAAATATGTTTTTTGATAAATATTGCAATCATATAAAAAATAAAATAAAATACTTTTTACACACTTATTAACATTAATCTATTGAATTCTTTCGGCTTTCGTCAGACATTTTTTTTAGATAGCAACGATTTAATGAAAATAATGAAATGCACTTATTTTTAAATAAACAAAAAAAAATCAACTTCGTTTAAAAAGTTTTGAAGAAAAAATTATAGAGATAAAAAAAAATTAAAAATATATTTAAAAAAAAAAATAGAATATAAGAATTAAAAAAGCAATTCCTTTTGTTTAAAAAAGCTTAGATAAAAAGTATAGAGGTTAAAAAATGTCTTCACTAGGTAAATAATATAAAAAATTTAGTTAAAATAAAAGTTATTAAAAGAAATTAAAAAAATATTTTTTTTTCACAAACAGAAATCTATCTAATTATTGCAGCTTTTGCCAGACGATTTTTGTTACGCAGAATACCTTCGGGTTTTTTTTCCAATGCCATCTTCTCTTCGTGCTATTTATTATTGACATAAATATAGCATTTACAAGTTTTTTCCTTATGCAGATGTATTTAAACTGTATCTCTCTACAGAGTAATTTAGATTTTCTGTGGATGTGGGCCATACTGAGTCATTTTCTTGATCCTGTTAGCCATTAGTTTATTTCTACGATCTTGGTGAGAATATTTTGGCTAGAGAAACTTCCAATAAAAATCTCGGAATCACTTTTAACAGCATGTGGAATTTTACGCTGCACTTAAGCGAGTCTGTGACGAATCTAGCAAGATACGTAGTCCGTAAAGTCTCAAAGTAGTAACTCTGAGGTACGGGTTCGAGCCCCGGCAACGGCATTGAATTTTTATTTATAAAAATGCGCTATTATTTAAAAAAAAAACCGGCCCCAGCTGCAGTGACATACATATATTGATATTAAATTGTATAGCACATAATCATTTATAATTAATAATATAGATGTTACCGATTCCCAGACTTTCAGTCTGGGGTTAATACTTACTTGTAGGTATTCGTTATATCTGATTGACTTACTCAGTTGATACAGATTCTCCCCGTTGTAACGTATTGGGCTTACGCCTGTCAGGTTACAACGGAAGATATAATAAAAAAATATAAAATATTTTGATTTTATTTAAAATCAAAATATATTTATTATATATTATAATATTATATAAAAATAAAGTATATATTTATTATATAAAAATTATAATTTATTATTCTGTTTAAAAAATATGAAGATCAATTTTTTTAAACTTGGCATATAAAATAAAATTATTGTTATAAAAAATAAATAAAAAATACATAATTAGCAACGATTTAATTTTTTTTTATTATTTAACACTACACGCTCCTTGAAAAACATGTAAAATTAAATTTAAATAATGACTGTGATAAACTCATATACATAGTACATATTGAAAGTTAAAAGTTTTATGCTCTTGATTATAGTAATTATGATTTTTTTAAATCGAAAAAATATAATCTTCTATATTAAAAATTAATTATCCCAGATTATCACTTTCTTATCGCAATGATGTAATAATATATTGCTGTAATTAGTTTTGTATTATATTCGATTTTATCATTTTTACGTCTACTTGTAAAGCGTAAAATTATGTCGCTTACGCTTTATAATGTTAGTTTTCACAAAGATTTAATTATCTGATGTTATGCAAAGGTATGCGCTGATTTTAAATCTGTTATTAGTTTTCCCCTATCGCGTGTAGTTTTTTGTTGTTGATAAAAAAAATTATAAGTGACGTTAGAGCAAGTATAAAAATTTTGTATGCATGTCGTCAAAGTTTGCGATAAGGCGTCAAAGATGCTCGGCTTCGTTATGCGAAGCGCGTGTCACTTTTATAATTTATTGCCGATTCGTGTTCTGTGCGATACACTAGCTCGTAGCGTGCTTGAATATGGATTTATTGTCTGGAATCTTAGTGAAGTGATGTACTCATTGTTGCTGAAAAGAATTCAATGAAAATTGTTATTAAAATTGTAGAGATCTACAAAAGGGAGTACGGGTCGTATCCATATTTATATCTTAGCGCCTTTTTGCTACAAATAATTTAATTATCGGCATAGCTACTCAATGAAGCACTTTTTAAAGGTAGTAAGCGGCGGTGTCGTTAATCCGCCAAAGCTCGGTCACTTTCGGGTGCTATAGAGTCGCGATCGCATTCTGAATCGCAACCCAGACGTTTGTGATTCAGAACGCTAGAAAAGTACAAGATTCTTATAATTTTAAAATACCTTTGAGAGCATATTATTCATTAAGATTGATTGATTTAAAAAAATATATAATCGTTTAATCACGTTTAATTACATGCCATAAAAATTAAAAGCTTTCTGATGCATGCGAACTAAATAACTTTTTATGTGTTGAGTTGGTTTTAGTTCCATTTTTATATTTAAATTTAAATTTCAGAATCGTCAACGGCAATATATTAATGGTTCTACCACATAATTTATTGTCCGTTTTTTCGACCAGCTTCGTCACATCCGGTCAGGCGGGAGAGTCCCGCTCGATAGCCGGTCGTTTTCATTCATGGCTGGCGCTCGTGAACTTGTGTAAATTAGCGGCGAAGGTCCGACTCGTTCTTAGGGTCTTTGACGTCAACTTTTGACGTCAATCGCTACGTCAAACTTTCCACGGGCGTTTTGTATTTTCACTTTTGTTACACACACATACCAGTGAGTTTATTTTTGTACGTATGCCGCTGGAAAAGCATGCCAACGTTGACCGAAAGTTAGAGCTTTTCCGCCGATTTTCTCGCTACCGTGCAAAATCGACTGCCCATTCATGAGTTTCTTTGTGTGGTAGTGTGCGAAAACGACTATAAATAGCTTGACACTATCGGCTTTTTTATGTGTATTGTTGTGTAACGTTTTCTGTTGTTTCCTTGACAACTTAGGAGTCGTAGTTTTGCTCGTGTTATGTAACTAATGGCTCAAAGAAAATTCTTGTTATCCGCTTTTTAACATATATTTTCATTACTCAGTAATATTCTTTTAATATTTGATTAAATAAAGACTTTTATAGTTATTTTTTTATGTTCAGAAATTAAAGATTTAAATACAAAAATAATTTATTTTAAGATTGACTTCTACGCTGTAAAAGTTTCGCGTGTTCTTTATTTTTGAGTTTTCGACAGTTTGTTTTATACAAAACAATTATGGACCCTTGTTGACATCGCTTATCAATTCATTTAGCATCGTTTATCATCGTTTATCAATTCGTCGCCGTCGCAGCGTTCCCACTGCGACGGCGTCGACACGATTTTATTGCTTTTGACGTGAATTTTTGACTTCTGAGAAATGATAATTGTTTTTGCGTCTTCCTGTTGACCGAAATTCGGTTTAAATATACTTTGACCTACACTCTTATATTAAAAATCTGTGGTAACATCGGTAAGGATAGCTATCATACTTTTAAAACATAGGGTAATATCGAAATGCAGATAAACTATGGAGCAATATGTGAGATGCGACGTCTGTCTGTACTCTTTCTTCCGCTTATTTCCCCCTGAGAGTTGAGTTGGCTTAGTTGTATTTAGGACTTGATCTAATGAAAGTTCTTAAGCTATAATTACTTTTAGAACTTTTATTAGGTCTAGTTAGGTTTGGGTTTGAACATCAATTGGAAGTTTCGTAAATCTCAAATTGAGTTTCATAAACATTTTAGAGCAGCGTATAATTGCACTAGCGCCTATCAGCTAAAATATATTTTTGCTAGTAGAAATATTATATATATCTACCGGTGAAAATGTATTTTGCCCTCACTAGTGAATATATAACTTTACTGAAAAATACACATTCACTGTAACATATGTGGATGTAAATATGTAATTATAAGTATACGTATGAAAAAGTTAAAATTATATCATTTTAGTAGCACTTGCCAGATGAATTATATTTTCACTGATAAAATAAATATCTACCGGTGAAAATATATTTCGATATGATTTCACTGAAATGACATTTTAAAAAATATTTTCGGGATTGATTAAAATTTTTTTAGGTTTTCTTTGAGGGATAACCTGAAAATTTCCTATTTATAATTAGGGGCGTCATTTTACTTTTTTATTTCGATTTCATTGTGATTCATAGTATTTCATTTAATGACATTTTATCGCTAAATTCAAGGGTGTAAATGCCCTCATCTACACCCTCCTCTCCAAATGACGTCCCTGCAAGATCCTGCTATGAATTTCACCAAAGCAGTAACTAATCTTGCGTTTGGAAATAGAACAGTTTAAACTTCGCGATGATTTATACGAAAATGTTGTTAAAATACCAGGAGAAGTATTAATTGATACCTTATTAAAATGTTTTGATTTTTGCCGGACATTGAAACTCTTCTTTCTAAAATTGCACAAATTTTGCGAATTTTTATCGATGGAAAGAAATTGTTCACAGAAATAGAAATTGTTGCTTACTACTCCTAATGAAGTATTACCGAAAACTCGTTTGAATTTTTTAACTTTTATTGTATCATATGCAGATGATGTATTATATTTTTAAATCTTCACATTTCACTGCAGATTCTTTAAACTGTTGCAGAATCGATTGCAAGTCGTGAGCGATCATTCAAAAAGTTAAAGCTTATTTTGAAGTATCTGCGATTTTCAAAGGGGCAAGATCGTTTTTGTTATTTTTCTTAGCATTGAAAAATACACATTTAAAAAAATGATTATAATTATGTGATTGATTAGTTTGCATCATCAAAATCAGAAAAAAATATTGTATAATAAACTGTGTTATCATTTTTTCTTTAATAGATCTTATTTTTTGTCATAGCTTATTTGCTTACTGTGTTTCGCTATGTGGTATTGATTTTGCTGTAATTTTTAAGCGGTTTTTTTTATATACAACATCTGCTTAAAGACTTTCCAGTAGTTATGGATAATGTATGTAACTACATTTTATATATTATAATTCAATACATTTTTTTATATTTATGATTTGCCTTAATATAAATATTGTATTTACTGGTATTATTTTTAACTATTCGAATATTAAAATAGTAGACGATGAAATATGCAAATATATTTGTAAAGTTATAAAAAATCTAAAACGCAGTTTAAATAATGAATACAGGTGCATACATGCATAATTCTAATGTTATTTAACCTTTCTAATGCCACATGTCACTTACGGGGTTCAGTCGCTTTGCTACCGTATTTCCTAGAGCCACATACGGGGCTTTTATAAAATACTGAACAATGATATATTGTTGTATAAAAGTATTAGTTTATAATAGATGTCAAAACAACGGAGCATCAATAATTTCTTTTTACGTTACACAGACTTTTGGAATCAATATAGGAATCCTTGTCATAGCATTTTTCCAACCATTTCTATGTCATCAATCCAGAAAATGATTGACATATAACATTTTAGACAAGCAAATCTTCCCAAACCCGAATTAGAAGTCTATCAAAGTCGTTAGCTTGTGATCTTGAATCTCGTGTGTGTGATCTAGGCCTTGATTCGTGCTCGTTATGCGTCGTTAATATGACGCGCGCAACAGGTTAGGGCCGGACTCCTTGACGTAACGCAACGTCATTAGTCACTTTGGACTTAACGATCCAAGGGTTGACAGCCATGCCAAAACGTCTATAAGTCTATTTCTATTTCGGATCGATCCTCTCCTAGCGCAGCGGACGAAAAAGTGGCCGCTTATGTATTAGCGCTGACGCAATTGGACGTATGCGGATGAATGGAGAATGTTTATAAATTGGACGTCGAGTGTCGAGATGTGCGTTTGTGGATGATGGATGGGGTTTTGTGAGGAAGTTCTGAAAAAATGTGGGTGTTAAGCAGTAATTTAGCAGAATAGTCATCACAATTATAGGTGGGACTTACATCCTATTTGTTAGTTCGTTTTTAACTTTGAGAATATTAACGACGTACTTAACAAAAGTTATTCAAACGTTTAAAAATATTTAAAGCAAACTTAGATTAACTCTTAACCGACCAGTTAGGTGTTTAAAATACTATCGACAAAGATTTTAAATACGTTTAAAATATCTGATTTAAAGCAATACTTATATTTGAGTAGTAAAAATCTAATGATACTGGATCAAATGAGTTCGTCGTTAAAATTAAAAAAAAAATCGATATACATCCGATAAAGTTAAACTGAAATGCGAAATGATTTTGTATATAAACCATTTAGGTATGTAATCTGGAATATATTTTTTTATCATGCTAATCTTCAATATTTGTGGAATATTCTTATTAAATAAAACTACTTCATTGTTGAGTTTGCCCTTAATATCCTATACCCTAAATATTTTATTATTTTAAAGCTGAGTTTTGAGCTCTAGTGTGACTTTCTAAGTACGCAGACAGAATATGCGAGACAAAAATCTATAAATATAACCTGGAGCCTAAAACTCAGATTAAAATCTATGAAATGTATTATATAAGTATTTTTTTCAAATTTTGTCAAATATTAAGTTTATTTTTTTAAAGCCAAAGTTAGAATTTGATAAATATTTTAAAATATCGATATATCAAGACTTAATATAAAAAGCTCTACTAAAAAAAATAATCACGAATATATTGTGACAATTACCCACTCCCTTTTATCTGAATTTTTTTAAATTTTAATGACTAATTTTTAAGTGGAAAAACACGTCTGAAATAAATTCAAAAATACTTGAAATAAGAGTCATTATAATGTATATAATTTTCTATGCTTCGTTTTTTGTATCGATTGATGCTTAATGCTAAAAAACATCGTATAATCCAATTATAAAATATTATTTGCGATGATAAATAGAAGCAATTATTATCAACGTTTATTATTATTTTCCTCTATAAATAATTTGGCAAAAAAAACTTGGCTTCACAGTGAAAGGTATTATTGTATTTGTGTTTCGTTTTATTTTTGTTTTTTGTTATAACATATTATTAGCAAGCGTCTGCTTTTTAGCTCGCCTATTAAAATACAATGTTCTATTTACATACACACATAAGACGTTATGTCTAAGTCTAATGTGTACATGTAAATATTAAACTACATTATTATGTTTAGAATTTCCGATGACTTAATAAGCCACCTTGTCGTGTTGCACAACTTGATTCTATGCCACGCAATTTAGGTCTCCGGCTCTAGGTCTCTAGATTAGACCCACGCGAAAGCTTTTAACTTACTGTTTCTTTCACCTGGTTTATGCTTTTCAGCGATTATTTATATTCACGAGTGTATTCTCAAATTTCCCAGAACCGTTGCAATAGTTCAATACATAAACAATTAAATATATTTATAACATCAAAGAAATTCTAAAAGATTTTACAATAACGATGCATCATATTACCCAATAAATCTGTAATGAGGATATTGCATGTTATGATTTAACATACTCTGGAAAGCCACAGTAATAAACAATTGATCCATTGCAGTTTACACTGATTTTTTTGATTCATGGTTTAGAATATTTGTGGAAATTTCCCGATGATCTCAAAAATTTTATTTTCAAAAAGGACAGAAAAGATAGATAAGAAACCAATATCCCAAAAAGGTCTATACGCTTATGTAGTTGTCCTAAGATGTTAAAGTAATCAAATATTTCTGAAACTTAACCTTTTACACTTGCTAGGCTCATATTTTTGTCCTGGAACACGCTCTTGTGTTACATAAAATCGTAACACAAGAGCGTGTTTCTGTTTTAGTTTATGTGCCAACCCAATTTAAAAAATCGCTCTTAATAAAATCAGTCTGATTTCTAAACGACTTATAGCAAAGTATAGTTCTGATTTATTTGGACATACCCACTGAAAATAATATTATGGCCAAGTCCAAACGGGAAATTTTCGTCTGCTTAAAAGCCGTTCAGTTTGTTTTTTCTTAAAGAATAGCTGTGCAAAATTTATTTTACATCAATCAGGGCGTATGTAGATATTTTTATTCATTTATATTTAAGTTAAGTTAAAAATGTACCTTAACACTAATACTAGTGTTAAGGTAAATCAATATAATTTGCAATAGCTTTGTTGGTGAAAGAATTTCGATTATATTAAATGAGCAATTCAAATCTGTTTTATCGCTCTGCTTTCTTCAAAAAAGCTTCGACAATAATCGGATTAGGTAAATTGAGTGCACTAGGGTTTAATTGACTCCACCTCCAAATCATTGCCTTTATAAAAAACTCAAATCACGTTGGGCGACTGTCCGATAATTGCAAAGAATAATCCAACCAATGCTTATTCGATGCGATGTTTTTTTATAAACGAGCTTAACTTTTTTTTAATAATTTATAGACATTCTATTTATTTTAATTTTTATTAAATGAATATATATAATTATATAAGATAATGATCATCAAATATAATTTTATATAAAATTGTGCTATTACAGATTCAACTATTTACATCTAAATTATTTACTTTTAATAATTATTAAATGAAAATATAAACACATAATTAAATAATTTAATAAGCAATAAATATAATAATCGTGTTTTACAATTTAATCTATTTAATTTATTTACGAACTTATCAGAAAAAGGAGCTAAAGCGTTTTTTTTTGTAATTCGTGGCTTTCGAAAGTCTAATGTTTTATTAAGCTTAACTATTGTCGTTTTGCAGATTTTTAACAATTATTGTTAAAACTCCCGCAAATAATTTTCATTTTTGATCAATCTTTTTTATTTACTATACAAAATTTACTATTTTTTGAGAAAGCTTTTACGAAAAAGTGAGCAATTATTTTGATGATTTTTAAATGCCATTGTTAAAACCACTTCAATAGTGATTTTACAAAATTTATTTGCAAGATTTATTTCATTCATATGGTGAAGAATATCTGTCAAGTAAGCCAGTGGTCGGCAAACTTATTGGCCGAAGAGCCAAATATGTACATTACAACGATTCAAAATAGTTCTGAGAGCCAAATCTGTTTTTTAATTTAGTAAACCTTTATTATAATTTTAGACCTTCATTAAATTACTTGATTTCACACTTAATAAAGATTTATTCGTTGATAAAATATGATATGAAAGTAAGGTATCCATAAATTTAAACCATGACAATGACTGACAAACACTTAATGCGAACAATGTCCTTGCATCTCCTTGAAAAGTTTCAGTAAGTTAGGTTTATATGTTGTAGTTTTTAATTTTAGGCATGATTCCAAGTTCTCGTCAATAAGACGACTTCTCAGTTTACTCTTGATAAAGTTCATGCTTGAAAAGGATTATTCGCATGTATATTTAGAACCAAAAAGGGAGAGAACAGCAAACGCAAGTTTTTCAGCTGATCGTAAGAGTCAGGAATACTATTCCAGACGTTGAAAATGATCATGTCTTCATTCTCCAGGTCTTTCAAAGCAGACCACTTATGTTGTGAACTAAGATCACATTCGTTCTTCTCCATATTTCCAAATCAATACAGAAACGTTGAAATTTGGAGCTCCATATTTCCTTGTTTTTTAAATCCTTCAATTGTATTTCAAAGTTACCAATGTCAATGCCAACAGGAGAAAATTTCAACTCAGTTATTGTAGCATTAAGAGGATTTTTGACGAATGAAACCTGCTGAGAAAGGCTTCCCTCATATTAAAAATTATTGTTTTGAAATGGTGTTTGTCAATAGAGAAATTATTTTCTTGGCGATGCTTCAGCAGGCTCGGAAAGTGAAACAAGGTTGGTCTTTCAAAATCTTGAGCAAAAAGGGATAATTTGTTTTCGAATGAAATGACTTCTTCTAACATCGAAAAAATTGTGTTTCCTTTCCCTTGTAGTTTACGGTTAAGCTGGTTTAAATTAGACATAACGTCTACCATGAAATGAAAGTTTTGGATCCACTGATTGTAAATTCTGGATAGTGAACACCCTTCTCAAGGAGAAATGCTTCAATTTCTGGCAATAGGGATGCGAAACGTTTTAAAACGTACCCTCTTGATAACCATTGAACCTTGTTATGAAGCGAAAGATCAGCGTACTCACTCTCCATTTCAACTAAAAATTCTTTGAATTGACGATGATTAAGAGCTTTAGCTACAATGGAGTTGATGATCGTGATCACTAATCCCATAACTTTACTAATTTCTTCCGGTAATGTCTGCGCACAAAGCCCTTCTTGGTGAATAATGCAATGATAAACCAATATCTCGTGATTCATTTTTTCTTTCAAAATGGCAACAGACCCTTTTCTGACGCCGGTCATACTTTTGGCTCCGTCTGTAACCGCCAAATACGCAGATTGACAGCTGTCATGCTACTACGCTGCGCTGCGCCCCTACCGGACGAAACAGGTACTACGTCAACGCTCACGCACACATTCAACGTTACATGGAAAGGACACTCGACCAGAATTAGCGCCCTGGCCCGTGGATATTTGTGCCAGAGCCGCACTCAAGGAGCCAAAGAGCCGCATGCGGCTCCGGAGCCGCACTTTGCCGACCCCTGAAGTAAGCCAACCCATAATATTTTCTATAAATTTCATTTAAACTTTTCCCCTTAGTTTTAATTAACGCATTTTTTGAGTTGATTAAAACTGCTTTTAATGCTTTGATGAATTGTAGTAGCTGTGTTAGTGGATGAATCTAGAGAAGATTCTGTGACTAAATCAGATTTATATAGTTCATAGATAGAAGTTTTTCTTTATTCGAACCAACAAGACCGGTAGTGTTTTCCAATTCGACGCCTGTGTGTCTTGAGCGCTTTTTTCGCCGTTCGTTGGCGTTTTCGTTTGGCTCACGTTTATTTCTGGCCGATATTTATGACTCTAACACACACTTATGAGAGTTGTATGTATGCAAGCACACAAAAATACATTCATACATATCTCGTCTGTGGATATTAACGATGTAAACTCTGCGTAGCAAACGCTCGTGCGCGATGCTACAGCATTTTTCCGCCTCCGTTCTTGGCAAAAAATAAAACTAGCGTCGGAGGCAAGAAGGAGAAGCAAATGAAGAAGCGTTCGATTGATGATTTATGCCCGTGTTATTCTGCCAAAGTGTTCGGGCCAGGTTATTTAGGGATTCGGACTTTGGGTTCGGCCACGTGTATTCGGAAATAAACGCGGGCGAAGGCGTGGTCGGGTCCGTTTTGTGATGTTTGTTGATCGGGACGTGTCCGTACACGTGTTTCTGTGATGTGGGATTAAGTCGGTTCAAACAATGATTATGTGTTGGTTTCAATCGTTAACTGTTACTGTGTTAAAAATAATAACATGGAAAGTTAGAAACGCATGCTAGCGAAATGATCTGCTAACGCATGATTGTAGGAACAATACAGTATAAGGAAACTAAACAGCAAATGTTTGTTTTCAAGTAGTAATTATTACGTGGATCGTATATCTTCTTTTCCATGCGATTATATGTGTATGTATGTACGTGATAATCACTTAATGTACCGATTGCGAGTTAAAGTAGAAAAAAATGCTACTCAATCAAGAATTTTTGGTGATCTTGATGTGTGTCAGTTGAAATGAATGAAAGGCAGTTATTTCTTTTTTCTTTCTGTGTATTAACATTTTAAAAATGGACTATATATTTTTATTACTTAGTTTTGTTAGTTCAGCAACGATATTTTATGTGGCGTATTCAAGAGTAGTCTATAAGTAACTTAAAGTGCTTAATGTATTATGATGTTTAACGTCATTTTTGAGACACAGTTTCACTATGAATTGTTCAAAGATTTTAATTAAACTTTAGGCAGATTCAGTTCCTTAAAATCTTTAAACATTTTCTAGGTAAGAAAATGCCTTTCATTATATATTTTATTTATCCTAATCATTTTTACAACATAAAGTCAATGTAATTTTTGTGACACTAACTAGAATAAGCTTTCATTAAAAATTGTTCATATATTATGTAAAGTGACCGAATAACAAACACTTCACAAATCTTTATTATTCAAACCTCAAGAAATGGTAACAAGACGTGTGTATGTGCTCATCAAACGATTCGATGAAATTTTGGCACAGGCAATCTTTCATGTTTGACGGATGCAGACGTGCCAATTATTTTACGACCGGTTACTTTTCAGCGATAGACTGTGAGCTATTCTTAACCTCAACGATAAATTAATAGACAATGTATAGATAGTAGCAGGGATCTATTTTACTTGATATGAATCACTGAAAAGTTTTATATGCTGCCTTCTTAAATCTTGTAGCTAATCCGCCACGTGATTATTTATCTTCTAATTTAAAATTCAGAAAAGTACTCCTGACTAATCTTGATAAATTAATTCTAAACAATTTTCAAAATATTCTAACGCTTCAATAAATGATGTATTTTCTTAATGCACCATTAAAATTATTTTGTATGTTTCACGTCCACGTATGACTAACCCAACAGAAATTCTGCATTTGGCGATTCAATCTTTTTTTAATGCTTTTCAGCCAATGCGCACTGAATTCCATTAATATTTATTTTTATTCAACACATCTACTACCCATTTCTCTGCTTTCAAAAATAATTTTCGTGAAGTTAATGATTAAAATATTCACTCATGGTGTATTAAACTAAGAGATTTATTATTATTAAATATACTCCTTTCTTCGAACTTTTTTTCCACGTGGAATCTCTGTCGTAGTCCAAAGTCGACAGTTCTAAAAACGCGTTCCAATGCTGCATTGTCATCTTCTGTTGTTGCATAACGCTTGTGTGTGTGTGTCCACTATTTTTAGCCGAGGTCCAAGTGCCAAATTCTTTAATTCTGACACGATGTTTTGGTTGTGATTTCGTATTTCAGTGTCTGTTCTCGGACGCTCAACGACTTTTCTTGACTTCCTCGAACACTTTTATTACGTCTCATGTAATAACTTCGTATTAAATAAAAGACGTTTCCTTCAGAAATACACACAGCGCATTACAGAAGCTCTAGTATTTATTTCTATATTGTTTATAGTTCCTAGAAGTCGACTCGGTGTGAACGTTTCTCTTTCACGGCCGCTTTGATTTTTCCTAGTAGAAAAATAGAAAAAAATGATTCAGATATTATTTTCAATTCGTTTTATAAAGTATGTGAAATTAACACAGAAATGTATTTTCTTAATTAATCGATTTGCACGTATTAAATCATTGTAGATGAGATTTATGTTCCTAAGATCAATGAATTCATCATTTGTTAGATTAGCATCTTTAATACAGTTTATATCAGAAAGAAAAGGTTTAGTTTATATTTACTCAAGATATTTTGAGTGTTAATATTGGCCAAGCACTTCTTTTAACATTGTGAATTTCGCAAGAATGTCGGTTATTACTCTATTCTTCCAGATTAGTAAGCTTGTAATATTTCAGTTGCATCTGTAATGATTACTTACGACCTTAAATGAAAATAATTATCTCATACATGGATGAAAATCGGTATTTATCGGTCAGATGACTGACCGTATGGCTTAAAGTTATTTGTTGGAATGCTAACGAACAAAGGAGATTCCCCTATTTACATAATTATGCTAATTAGCAGTTACAGCATCATGAAAAGGGTTAATCGCGTCGTCTTACAGTCTAAACATAACTATGTTGAATCAAAACTCCTACGAAGGGCGTTGATCTTATAAACAAAGAATATAATATATAACAGTATATATGTAATTTACCGAAAATTGGCGTATGTTCGTCTGTTTGAGAGTCTTCGTTGTGGTCGTCTATGATTCGATTGGTGATGGGAAGTATAGTTTATTTTTTATGCCTTTTGAGTAGTGAATTAATTTATAAACATTTGTTAAATTGTTAATATACACCTGGGAGTGAGTTAATTTTACGTATATTTACATATTTTTTTCTGTTGCAGTTGATTTATTATTATGTAATATTTCATTTATAGTAAATTATAATAAAAAAATCAGTGATTCTATTACTTTTATTGATTAGATTTATTATCAACTTTTTTGTGTTAGAATGTTTTAATAATTTACTTTTACACTTTTCTATTTTTAAATTTTGTTAATTTATTTTACATATTTATTATATATTATTCCGCTTTTGTGGATTTTACAATAATTTAAATATAAAAATGTATTATATAATTATAATTATTTTATATATGTAAATATATAACTATCTCGGGTACCCTGGCGATACTCCTCAAAGGGTTAAAGAGGCGTAACTCTAAACCTCAAAATCGTTAGGCGTACGTCCGATAATTACAAAAGTTCAACTAAGAGTTGTTTGTGATATTTACCACTGTTTTTGTTTTAAAACACTTTTTTTTATTATTTTAATAGACAAACCATTGACGTTTTTTTTTTTGTGACATTATTGTAATCCCCGTAACCGTAACTTTCTAACCTTTAATAGACAAATTTATCCCGTTCATATATTAATGCTATATATTTACGACGCCTCTATGAAAATATCGTTATTTATCGGACTGCATGGTTTCACGCTATGTGACGAAACAAAGGAGATTCCCCTATTTATGCAATTGTGCTAATTATTGATTACAACATCAGTAAGAGGGGTAATTGCCTCGTCTTACGAAGGGCGATGATCTCACAAAGCAACAACACAATATATAACACTCCCACCCTTAGAATGATCTAATTTTCTCGATAAAATTAGCGACTCTGTATAAACAAAAAATATTAAAATATTCTCCATTAGGGGATAATTTTTTTCACGTATGCTCTTAAAATATTCATAAATAATTATATATATAGTATTTAGCGTTGTATAATATAAACCATGAGGTATTCAATTTTAAAATATTAATGTTAGTTTCACAACTTCATTTTACTTATATATTTTTATTTTACCTAAGTTTTAAATTTCAAATACAAAACATACTAAATAATCCTTGAATTTCAGTTAGAAATACAAAAATATTTTATTTTATGTTTTTAATTATATAATTAGAGCTGCTTTTATAGCTCAATAATATACTTAAAATAATTCGTCATGTATATAATTATGCTAATTAGTAGTTACAGTATCACGAAAAGGGGTAATCGCGTCGTCTTAGTCTAAAAATAAGTACGCTGGATCAAAACTCATACGAAGGACAATAATCTTACAAACAAAGAATATAATATATAACAATAGCATTTATATACTTGAGACAAAAAATATTCTTTTGTGCTAATTATACATTAATATTTAATTTATATTTTTAATTATTAAAGAATGGCTAATTTACCAGTTTTATAATATATTTTTAGATAATTCTTTAGATCAACAATTCTTTGTATGTGTATTAATTCTGATTAAATTTAAAGTTGCTTTTTTTTAAAAGAACATTTTTATACTTCAAAGTTTAAATTTTACATTTTCGATACTAGTCATAAAATGGTAATTCCAATTATTTTTATATAATAACATTTCATATTAGTTTTACAATAAATATTACGATAATTAGTTGGTTTGATAAACGATAGTTGACCATCAGACAATTTAATTAATTTAATTAGAAAATTGTATAATGAGCATTTTTATTAATTTAATTAAGTTCTTTCTTTTGCTTTTAAATAAAATACATGTTTATATTATATCTTTGCAGTTTTAAGACATATATAAGTATTTATTTTTTTGCTTTTAAATAGAAAGGATTGTACATTTAACTGTTCTGTTCCTCAAAATGTGACAGCAACATTAATTTGAGATTGGCTTCCCTCCAGTAGTTGCGCACGTAATACTGATTTCTCTCCCTCGGTGAATAACACCAATCATAGTCATATTTATTTATTATATGACGAAATATATGACGATGACCTGTATGACTCGTTTCTTCATCTATTTATTGTTCCATCAAATCGCTTGGTTCGTTGAGTGAATTTTTTTTTCGAATATCGATCCTTAACCATTTTTTTTTTAAAATTAAATAATTCCGTTAAATATAGCAAAATATTATGCAAAAATTTTATTTTCTGTTTATGTTATGTATTATATGTATGTTTAGTTAAAATTTGTTGATGTAAAAATTAGCTATAAAGCTTAATAAATTAATAAAAATATTAGTAAATATTTATTTTTATAAATATTTTATGATTATCAAACATTATTTTTTCGAAAACTATATCGTAATGTTGCTCTCAGCTTAAGATAAATTTTCTCACTCTCGTTTACAAAATTATTATATTATTAGTATAATGATTGTTAAATGTGTCTGAAAAAATATATTATTATCTAATTTATTTGTAATATTGTAATATTACTAAAATATGTATTTTCTATGAGTCGTCCCAATGAAAATAAGAAAATTCTAAAAATGAGCGCTATCCTAATCTACACGCACTAGCATAAGCTGTAGAACGAGCTGTAGAACATATTACAATATACGCGGTAGTATTGGATGTCGATTTTCCTTCAATAGGTTATATTGTATAATGTATGGCAACCACGCTGTTCTTTCATTCAAGTATTTCGCGTTGGGATATCGACTTAATTCATAAATGCGAACGTGACTTCTGAAACGTCGTTTTAACATCCCAAAGTCACAAAAAGTGTTCGTGACGTCTGTTCCGTTTTTGGCATATCTAAGAAATCGAAAAACCGCCTATTTTCTAGGTCGTTGTATCGGACTATTGCCTCCAAAATGGTTTTTGGGAAAATTTATTCTTGAATAGCGCTCGAATAGGGTCGTATAATACAGTTTTGACCTTTAAATGTTCAATGCAAATTAGTAGCTATTAAATCTATAATCATTTGATTTTTAACTACGGTCCTAAGCCTAAAAATATACATTTTTCAGCCCTTTCTTTAAAAAAATGTTGTGAAACTTCTTATGAAAGTTATTTATTAAAAGTAATTAAATGTTTGTTATTATTATAACTGCATCTTTTTTGGTGTACTATCAACAGGAGATTTATTGCGATTTACTGTTCAATCAAAATCTCTCTTTATAATTAATTTAATTGCATAAAAAGGTACTATTGATATGACATATAAACGTGATTACTACTTTACATTATTTTTATATGTCTGTACGACGCAATCGATAAAATAATTTTATTCGACTCATATTTTGTCAGAGAAATGGGAGGAGATCAACAATTCATTCTTCCTTCGGCAAATTATTACATTTAAATATTGTTCTTGCTCTTGATGAGCCACAAGAATAATAACATTTGAGAATCGCTGTATCAATGTTGGGTTAAATGGCGGTGAATAAGGCATTGACGTTTGGTGTCAAGCTCCGATTCCATTTTCCTAAATTACTCGTATCGATGCGTCGTGAATGACGCGTCACGGCTTCGTCCTTGGTATGCTTCGCGTGCCGCAGTACCATTTCGCCGAAAAACTTCTCAGCAAAATGTCGTAATATTTATAGCTTGTTATGGCGTCGCTCGTATCAACCTTTGGCGCCCGCTCCAGCTCCTCGGAACTATTTTTAAACGCCATTACATGAGTTATGATAGGCACCGAAAAGCGGGGTAGCTATGGCGGCCACGCGATGCCAATTTTATTTGCTACTATGCTATGCCACACCGAATGGGATGGGGTGGAGGTTCGCCAAACTTGAATGTAAAAGAATTGGGTTGTGATACGTATCTATGAATTTTGTTATGTGTGTCTGTGTATAGTAAGACGGTGAACTTTTGGCATGTTAAACTTTGATTCATGACTATGTAGCCATTGATCTGAAATGCTTATGAAACTTCTCCACGTTGTGTTCACGTGCTTTGTTCCTTAAAATATTGCTTACACGTATATGATTTGTTTTCAATACAATGATTACAAGCAAAATGTTTTACGCTACCTATATCGAGTTACCTTGCAATTAATATTTTTTTTATTATTATAAATATTATGATTGTTTTACGTGATAGCAACTTTGATTCGTATATTTATATAATTATGTTAATTAGTAGTTTAGCTAACATAAAGAAAAGGGGTAGCACCGTCTTATGCTCTTAAAATAAGTATGAAATGTTTGTTGCTGACCAAAACTCACATAATATTTAACAATAAACTCATTGCTGTGACTTGAATAAATATCGATATTATCGGTGTCCTGACGGACCGTATGATACGGAATACTATATAATGCCTAACTGGCTATAAACAAATATGCAGTGTTTGTTTCTCAAACTACTAAAGAGTCATCTTTGCTTATATATTTTAAATACATATATAACAATAGTAGATTCTTTTTTTTGTATAAATTGTTCAGATAAATTACTAGATATATAAATAATATATTTTTTTTATCAAATTATTCAAGTAATTATTTTTACATTGTGTTTATCTTTAACAACTATTATCATACTCATTGAAAAATATTTTTTAAGATAGCTTTAAATTGTTAAATTAAGACTTTGAAATTGTTATATTAAAAGAATATAACATTTCTACTTAACCTAATTAATCTAATTTTAACACTACAAAGTATTTTTACCTTCAGAAAAATACATAAAATAAGATCTTAAATAATTTTTTTTTATAGTTTAGCTGCTTATTTAATTGAACTATTTTTTTAAAAAAATGGCATGAAACCATGCTACGATTTTTACTACATATTTTTTTTTAAAAATTCTATTTAAAAAGTTTGTTAAGCAAAAATAATACCATTGACAAAAAGTTATAAGATTATATTTTTATTAATAAGCTTTTTAAACTTTCTTGTTAAATATACTTAAAATAATATTAAAAAATGGTTGTAAAATATTATTGTTATTAAACTTTTTTGTATATTGTTTATCTGTTATTTTATCAATAAATTATTTAATTTGGTTTTTACGTTTATGCGATAAAATAGTAATGAAATTGAATTTTGTAATTTATCAATCAAGAAAATGATTGTTTGCATTAAAATCGTATAATTTATTGGAATTTGCATAATTGGAAATCGGTATATTGCCAAAATGTGATTTGTGTTGTTTTGATTATTCGATAGATTTATTGCACATAATTGTAAAATAATACATTATAAGCTCTATTCATCAATTGAAGTTGTTATACTTAAAGATAAATATCCAAAATATCAGTCATCTTGTGCTCCATAAAAAATAAATTTAATTATGACTTATGGAAACAATATTGATCATTTAATTTAAAATATGTTTATATAAATATTATATTATATATTTCTAAATTTTATGACAAAATACTATTTTTTTTATTATTAAATACAGATATACATAGGTAGATCTATTAATATTAAATTATCTCTTAGTAAGACTTTTAGTGTATTATTTAATTTATGTTTTACTACGTATTTTCATAATTGTTAATAAGCTATTTAAAAGTAATATAGAGCTATTTTTGTGTACTTTAATAATAATAAAAATGCTTAAAATCCGCCAAATAAAAAAATGTGTGTTATACCAAAAATAGCAAGATTTTTGATTCCTAAGATCTATGTATTTGATTATAAAAAAAAAATATTATAACTTGAGACACTTTTAAAGGAGACAAAAAAGTTGAGCAATGATTTACATTATAGTTAACATATTTAACCAACATATATATTTTCATGATAAAGTTAGCTCTTATTTTTAAACCTTTGATTATCGAAATTTGTTATATTGTTATAATTTTCATTGATAAAAGTTGCAGAATTTAAATCAGACACATTTTTAACGGTCTGTAGAGTAATTGTTTAATGAATAAATAATATTTATTTTTATATAGTAATAACAAAAGGCTCAGCAACCAATAGGTTAGAGTTCCAAGAACGATCATGAGATCTTCATTAAACAATTAATCAACGTTGTTGCACACTCATCACAATTATCCTTAACCAATTGACATCTTCGCTGTATCCGTGTTTATATCTATATATATTATAGTATAATTATACTAGGTCAGTAGATCAACAAAACTGTCTTATGCGCAATAATTTACAAAATAATAGAATACACTGTTGCAGGAATGACAGTTTACTGCAAAAGTTATTCCGACAGAAATATCCCTGATATTTTATTGCTTTCTTGCGACCGATTTACCTGTCGTAAATTATAAGCATAACAACTAAAAGGCATAACGTAAATCATAATTCGTTTAAATGCAATTAATGTGCGTATAAATCTTATTTCGAAAACTTACTAATAGTTTTTTTTAAATAAAATATAAGCAGTTCTAACCCTTGCAGTTTTTTGATATATAGCAATATTTAAATGAGTTTTTTTTATTATTTATTCATTAATCGGGTTATTTTCTATCGCGTGACGATGGGAAGAATTAATATTTAAATTCAACCGACAATTATTTCACTATTAAGGATTGTTAACATAGTTTAATTTGTGCACTATATTTAAGTGTAATGTACACGTTTTTTATAAAATATTTTTAACCATTCTTTCGTATGAAATAAATTTCATTTATTGCGTATTTTATATATTATTTGTTTATTGCATATATATTATTTTAAATATAATAGCAATATCAAAATTAACGCGATCTATTGAACAATATAGTAATGACTAAAATATTTAAATACTGACGCGACCGAAGGACCTTGCTCCATCGCAGTGATCGGGAGTTGCCAAATCTTGTATCTAATTAAAATTGTATGAATTATATTTTATTTAAAGTCTTAATTTCTCATATTTATATCGCTGTTGTCTAATTTTTTTTTTTAAATCAACTTTTAAGTAGGTAACTTAAAAATAAATTTTTACAAAAAAATACTGTCAACTTACATATGGTTTTCGATAAAGTTTACTATTGCTAGTGATTGTATGTTGTTATTTTGTATGAAGTTGTTGGTTGTAAATGTTTCGCAGATAATCTGAAATACTGGTAAAACGTCAATGAAAATATAACTTTACTGGTAATATACATTCTTTATGTAGTGATGTGACATTCGTATATAAATAATCACTCTTTTTTGTTGTTGAAAGTTTGTTTGTGTATATATGATTTTCTGTTCTTTTCTATGGTTTAAAGCGTTCACCTTGATCGTGAATTGACTGAGGAAACAAGTTGACAAGTGCGATTGCAAGTCAGATTCAAACAAACAGCATAACAATTATAACTCGAATTTAATCGTTCGATAGCAATCGTCTCGGTACAATGGAACGAACCGGATCCAGACGCAAAGCGTAAATTTAAATCGTGAGAGATAATACAGCCGGCGAAAAGGTTGAGTTCTGTGTGAGAATGGTTTTGTGTTTTGTGAAACGTTTGTGAACGATCTAATCCGACGATAAAGAACGAAGGTCGAACTAGATGGAAATAGAATGAATGGAAACTCCATTGTTGGAAATTACAGTAGTTGGGACTGGGCCGAAATAAATTGATCTTATAAAATATAGAATATAGATAGGCATATATTTACGAAACCCCAAAATGTTATGAATATAAAGCGAAATAAATGGTTATTAAATATGATACATAATGATGTTCGGCTTATATAATAATTTAGAAGCGAAACAAGCGGCGCTCAATGAAACGAGAATCGTTTCGTAACAATCCAATAAATTTGGCCGTGGGGTGAAGAAATCGAAGCTGTGGATTATTTATGTAATATTTAATTAATACACGCAAATTCAGAATCGTATAACTTTCTAATGCGATAGTAAAACAGCACCGGACTTATCTTTACTAGTTAATCATATGGAAAACATCGGGGTAATTCATATGCGAGAAAAGTCACATTTTTGGGATGTCGATCAAAATATTGAAAGACGAAAACAGAATCGCATTCTTTATTTTTTTATAGTCATATGTAGAGAAGGAGTTTGGAACTTGGCCAGGCTATCCAACGAAGGATTTTCCCCGTCGTGGGAAATTGCTAGAGCGCTTGACGAATCTCATCTGCAGTGTTGTGCTAAGACGATTGGAATCAAATCGAATGTATACATATGTATATAGAGAAATTCTAGTTATTTCGTGTATCAGAAAATCTAATTATGTTCCCTAGTTAATTAATTATGTATCCTAATGTTATAATAAAAGTGATACAAATTTTCCATATAAAACACAATTTGACGTAGGGTTTCTTAAAGAATAATAGTGTTTTATTTTTTCAATGAATATGACATATTTTTTGTTTATATCAATATTTTCTTAAAACTAAAGTAATGAATTAAAGATAAAAAAGGCAAATGGGAAAATGTTTAGTATTAGTTCAAAACTAATGGTGAAGCAGCGGAAAATTTTGTTAACTATACAATATTGTTAAGGATCATATGAGATCAGTTGAAAATGTCCATCTGAAAGCGTTTCTTGACTTTGAAAGCTTAAATTAAAAAATGTGTTGGACAACAATTATAATTTTATTTGTTGTTAGAGTGCTAATTATGCTTTATACTCGTAATTACATGCACTTAATATCGATTAAAGTTTAACAGGCAATACTTAATATTCATATAAATGAATAGGACTATTTATCGCCAGCAATTAATCACTAGCAATTTACCGCTGCGCGAATTGATCACAAAAATAGTTAATAGCCGCTTATTCATTAGATGATTGACAGTGTGGTAAGTCTAAAAATATTTATTTTTAAATCGAGAGTTATATTCTGTCATAAAATGTCTATGAAACTCAAATTGACAGTTGCGAAACGCTCATTTGTTGTTAAAACCCAAACCTAATTAATCTAATGGAGGTTCAAAAACTTTAATTAGTCTTAGAGCTTTCATTAGGTTAGGTTTGGGTTTGAACAGTAAATGGACCTTTTGCAATTGTAACAGTAAAGTTATGTTTTCAATAGTTTAAATATAATTTTACTAACTAGATCAATTAAAATTGTTCAAACTATGTTTTATAATTTTACTGGTCCTATAAAACTGTGTTTATTCACTGCATAAATAAAATAACTAATAAATTCATATAAATTATATATATTGCCTAGCCATAAAATATGCAAGCGATCATTTGTAGGCTATAAATTGTTGATTGCTGGCGGTGAATTGTGGGCGATAAATTTTCTGGATCCTCATATAGTATATTATTACTGTGTTTTTTTTTGTAACAATATATATACAAATCTGTATAAGCAGAAAGTATGACTTGATTAGTATTTAAAAAATGTTTTATCGCTTACATCTTTCAACATGTTTTTTATAGTAGAGCTGATTTTATATATTGATAGATCAATCTACGATTTTTGTATAAAATAGAGTATGGTTTTTAAATAACGTATACAAATACCGTTTAATGCATTTTAACTGACTGAGTTAGTAAATTTATATGTATACAATAATTTCGAAAAAAATAACTTCACTGGTAATATATACATATTCACTGTAACATAAATATTAACCCTTTGGCTACCGAAATCCGATATATCGGCTTTCGCTACACTAGCGAGAACTGCCGGATCCGACGGCTCCGAAATCGTAGTATCCAATACATTTTCAACCGTCTGTAGGGTAATTGCTTCAGGGGTTTATAACATTTTTTCAAATATATGTTATAAATATATTATAATCATTATTTTTATACATATACACACACACACATATATATATATATATATATATATATATATATATATATATATATATATATATATATATATATATATATATATTATATTCAACAGTCTGTAGGGTATTTTTACTTAAACCATTATTTAAAAATATCATATATTATTAATTTACGAAATTTTTATTTACATTTTAAAAATAAATAACATATTATATACCATTGTTATTGATTCCTGGTCGGAGTTGGGCACAATACATACATACATACATACATACATATATATATACATATATATATACATATATATATACATATATATATACATATATATATACATATATATATACATATATATATATATATATATATATATATATATATATATATATATATATATATATATATATATATATATATATATATATATATATATATATATATATATATATATATATATATATATATATATATTTATATATATATATATTCAACAGTCTGTAGGGTATTTTTACTTAAACCATTATTTAAAAATATCATATTTTATTAATTTACGAAAAGTTTTATTTACATTTTAAAAATAAATAACATATTATATACCATTGTTATTGATTCCTGGTCGGAGTTGGGCCGCTCAGATCTCGTATTTTTTAATACGTCATGCGATAATGACTCTTATTACAGCGCAAATAAGAACTAAAATAACACACAATCGCATATTCATCATTAATTAGGTCAAGTTCACTGCAGACAGCGTCGCACGCCGCGACAGCATGTTTACAAACTAAAATACACATTTTGACTTTTTAATTATTTAATAAAAAGTCCCGGCAGTTCTGGAACATTTTTCCAAAAATGCCCGGCATCCAAAGGGTTAATATCACATATAAAGTTCGCCATCCCTGGACTTGATTAGTAGTAATATAAAAGTATACAAATTATCATATTAACACTTAATTTTACTTTAAAAATGCCTTTTTTATTTATTGTTATATATTATATTCTATGCTTGAAAAATCATCGCCTTTCATACATGTTTTGATTCAGCATACTTATTTTTAGACTGTAAGACGAAGCGATCACCCCTTTTAGTGATGCTGTAACTACTAATTAACATAATTATATAAATAGGGGAATCTCCTTTGTTCGTCAGCATATTTAAGGAATGTTATCATATTATATAGAAGATTAAAAATATCTGAAAAAGAACTGCAAATTTAAAAAATAAATTTATAAAAACACAGAATTAGTTAATCGAATGATTAATAAAATTATATCGCATTACATAAATGCGTGTAATTTATCGATATTTATACGATCGTGACGCGCGTAAACGCTCTGTTATAGAATATCTGTTCTTGCCTTCATCGGTAATATAATGACGCATTCGCCCTGTCCGAATCAATGGGAGGCTTCGTCGAAAGAATCTGTATATTAAAATAGACTAAGCTGCCAAGTACAGTGTACAATTTCATTGAAAATGTCGACGTATCGTGTGTCGTGTGCGTCACAACGCGTGTCTCTATTTTTGTTTTTATTTTGTTGTGTATATTATTTATTAATTATGCACGGATAAACTTCTAAAGCGCCAAGGATCTTCAATATGTATTACAAGCCATGTTATAGGGTGCTTCTCTTTATAATCATTAACAGTGAATCTGCCACATTTACTAATTTATTTCTCAAGCTATTAAAATATTAAAAAAAAAATCATTTATTAGGTATGTATCGATTGTGCTGTGCAATAGCACGAGTGAAAGACCTTGCTCGACGATCGAGAGCTGGTGTGTAAGAGCTATGCTCGCTGTAGAATATATTTTTTTAATTTAATTGTTTTTTTGATCATCGTGACGTAATTTGGATAAATAAATATATAAATAGATGAATAGTTTTTCTAGTGATTTTTCGAGTGATGTGCTAGCAGACATGTAGTCTGTGAAATTTCGCAATAATTGTATTGAATATTATCTTTTATTGTCAGTAGTCCTTATGTTAAAACGAGTTGCTTATTTCCTTTTTATAAAATTTAGAATGATCGTTTAAATGACCCCAGAGTTTACGATGCAGCTGGTTTTTTTAATGAATGAGCCCAGAATTAGGATTTAAATGAGTTAATATACAATGTATTATATTATTGTATATTATAATCGATAATAAAAGTAGAACTTATTTTTTTGTTTATTTAAAAAAAAATATATATTAAATTAGCTATTATTATCTTTCATAAAAAAAGCTTATGAAGTGAGTAATTTTACATATATTGTTTATTACTTTGTATTATTTTTTAACCATATTTATATTATATTTAAATTATCTACAACATTATTATCTATGTAATATATTATTGTGTCGACCGCAAACAGATTTATTTTGCATTTTTTTTTTAATATTAATTATGTCATTAATATATAATATTGACAGCAATGGTCCCAATTTAGACACCTGTGGTACACTGTGGTATAATTTATATTAGCTTTGTGCTTTCTTTTTTTTAAATAATTATTTGAACTATTTCACCTCAATATTTTCTAATTTCTTTAGAATTATTATTCCGTCTAATGTTTCGAAAGCCCTCTCGACATCCAATAAAACTGCTCCAATGATTTAGTTTGTATCTTTGGCTAACAAACAATAATTTATAACTACTATTAATGCAGTCTCAGTGAAATGTTTTTCTCTGAATCCCAATTGATGTTCACATAGAATGTTTTAAGAAATAATGAAATCGTTTAATTGTTTCAATACTACTTCTTCCATCACTTTTTCTATACAAAGCAACGTGTTAATTAGTCTCATTTTCTTAACCTTTTTACTATTTTTTATTTTAGGTATAGGTATAATTGTAGCTATTTTTAAATTATTAGGTATTTACTAAATAATGTAATTTAGTTTCTAGTATTTCACAATTTTCTTTATTTATAATTACATCTAAAAATCAGTACTGGTTCCTTTTTTTTATTTACAAATTATGTTGTGAATTTATTCTAAAAAACCTGATTTAAATTTACTAAATTTTACATTCAATGTTTCATAATTATATTGTACTAAATTATTAAACTGAGGTAATGAATTCACTCTATACTCTCAATGTAATATGTTTTTTATTTTTTTTTGCCATTATATAAGGATATTCATTTTTCATAAATCTCCATATTTATTATGTGTACTTGTAAAAATATAATTTCATTAGGCCAGCAAAAATGTTTCAAACAATTGATTTATAATTGCACTGGTCAATATAAGTGAAACTGTTGTTACACGTACGCTCATACAATTTTGGCCTTAACAGGTCGTGCTCAATATGCCAGCTACGAAACGTACATTTTCTGTTCAAACCCAAACCAATTAGCTCTAATGACTGGTTTTAGAACTTCTTTCGGTCAAGTTGCGTTTGGCTAATTCGTTTAGGTTTTAATAACTAATGTATCGCCATGCAACTTTTTTTTAAAACATTCATCAGAATGGTGGTAGTTTATAGTTAATTTTATAATTTTCATGTAGGTACATAGGTGAAAAGTGGAATTAAATATTCTGTGTTTGTTTATAAAAATATTGTTTATCGAAAAAAATATAGAAAAACTATTATGATAATTAGCTGCCTTCAATAACTTGAACTTAACACGTTTTTATATTCTAATTGACATAACCAGGTAAAAAAAAACAAACAAATTGTCGTTTCACGCCTGTCAAATAATAGCTTACAACGAAAAAAATGTATTCTGGTATGCTTTCACTAAAATGTCAGAGAAAATATATTTTTAATAGAAATTCATTGTCACTGTAACATATAAAAAAACCTGAACAATTGTTTTAGATTTTTTTGTTTATGACATGTAACATCCGTGTATCGCTTTTTATTAGTAAACATTAGCTCTGACGATGTGCTATACTCACTTAGATCAAGAGGCGTCTGAGTGTGTAATTTTCCAGTCAACTAATCGTCGATAAGACCGAGCAAGGTAACGCACCCGGAAAATTTCCGGAAGTCAAAGGTTATCTACGGTCCAAAGTTGACGAATTATCCGGAAGAGTTGTTTATTTTGAACGGCCGGGTTGTCCCCTCGTAAAGTGTTTTGTTGCTGCCCGAAATAGATCGAATAATGTGACTCTCGATTCTGGTGAGAGAGCCCATAATCGGTTCACCGACTCTATTTCGCGCTCTGGGCAATCGCTTGTTCTGTCAGTGGCTCGGCATTAACTACTGTCGTGTGCATTTATTTTCGGACAAATTGGAACAACGAGAAATTATGAAAGAGACTGTTCGAAGCACATGTGTGACATACGCGCTTTGAGCAACAAAATATTATGCGCTGAGTGCTTGTATAAACTGCTAGTAATGGTTTGTTTATGAGGTCACAATATTAATTATTATATAAAAATCCATTATGTTTGTTACAATACTGAATTATTTGGTATAAAATAATTTAATCGACAATAAATTATCAAAAGATAACACGCGCTCCGCATAACGAAGTCGAGCATTTTCGACGCCTTATTCCATGTTTTGGCAATATGCAAACTAAAAGTCCATTCCTGATCAAGTCTTTAAGTGATTTATTTTTGCGTTAAAACATTACTGCCTAAACTATAAGGCAATTAAAAAATATATTTCACATAGATTCTGCCCTGATATCAAGAATTTCTGGAAAATTTCGTGGAAAAGTAATTTATTTCGAAAAATATCAAAACAAACCTTGTGATTCGAGATTTCATAATATTGTTTTATACATAAATGAGTCAATCGCTTATTTGAACAATGTATACTGCTTAGTTATTTTTATACAGTAAGACGAGAAATTACCATGACGTTATAAATTGTATTCTTTTTTGGGAGGCATTATTGTGTAGCATATTGTACTATACGGTCCTACAAATTGCAGAATTTGAGATTTGCAGCCAGCTCGTAATGATAACAAATATTTTAGGTCTGCCAATAATTTAGTTTATCGAAAAAGAAAAATAGCTCTAAATCTTTTTGTATTCTGCCGATTCCCATGCGTATTTTCTTCTATCGGAGCGGATTCTTAGATCACCAAAGCAAAGATAAAGCCGCCGGCCGGTTAGAATAATAGAAAATCGCATAAACATGTTGGTCATTCAAATACTTTTGATCTTCCGAGAAAGTATTCATATTTTAAACATCTGGCATGAACACCTTAAGAAAAATTTCTTATCTGAGTGTCTTCTTTTATTACTTGAACAAAAAAAAAGGACATTTTTTTACATTTTTCAATACAAAAAAAGTCATTGAGTCAATTTCAGTTAAGCTTACTCATTTAGGTTAGGTTAAGTTTTGAACATTTTGGCTTTATCAGATGATATGTTGAGCTAAACTATTTTTTGAAACGACGTGGTGTTTTATTGTTTTATAATTTTTAATGCCCGTTTATTGATTCGAAAAATAAAAAATAATATGAACTATTCTGGTGATTCAATTATATTATTTATAAGAGTTAGAATCGTTTTTTATATTTTTATTGCTATAAAAACTGTTTTTCAAAATAAAACAGCATAAAATTTCACTAGCATCTCTCAGTGAGTATAAATTTATATTTTCACTACTAGAAATATTTAGCTACATATGAGAATGCTTTACGATATAATTTTAATAAAATGCTAGTGAACAAATATTATTAGTAAAATACACAGTTAGAGAGTTAGTGTATTGAAAAATATATAAAAATGTCATATACTGTATTATATATGCATTTACAATAAAATATTCAGCACTAGAAATTGACATTGACACATTGACCTCATTGACACATCTTATCATGTGTCAATGAGGTTGAGAAGAGCTATTTAGTGTTTTAATTATTATATCTCAAACTTGTTTGAACTTAGAAGCTGAAAAGACCTACTTATATAAAATGTTAATATTCTACATTACTAACAATAATTATTATTCCGTATAATCTATGTACGAATTTGTCATTAAAAAAATACGTTGATAAATGATTTCAAGAGAATTCATATTTAATATTTATTTTACCAAATTTTGGGAATAAGTGAGATAATAAAATTAAATATCGATCTTTAAACAAATTCTTGTCTTAACAAATATTTTAAATGTTAAATTTTCTACAATATTATACGCTGTTAATGTTTAACAGATACATAGTTTATTTTAATTACAAATAGTAGCTTAAACATAAGCTTTGCATGAGACATGAGACCCACATTATTGTGTATTATCCTTTATGTAATCATCCTTTGCATAAGACCCATATAATTATGTATCATCCTTTATTTATTTATCTATACGAACGAGTCTACAGATCAAATTTTGTATAATAAATATTCATTTGTTTATTGGATTTATTAATATAAATAAAATAGTATTTATTTTCAGTTTGTTTATTATAAATATGAAATATATACAGTTTAAGATCTTTGTGTTTAATAACTGATGTGCAAATACATCAATTAAGTATAAAAATATATAATAGTGATTCATGCAAATTACACGACCGCATAATAAAAACAATTATTTGTCTTTGTATCTACTTAAGCATCTAGGTATAAATTTAATTGTAATCCTATTGCATTTAACATTGTATGTACACAAGAATGAGTTACGTACGAACTGGAATTAATTTAATTTGCATCGTGTATTGTTCACGATTCTATATTTGTTTGTTATAGTTAATTATAAGCTCAATTATATTACGTCGTCTTGGCACTTGTGTTGTGGTTTTGCTTTGTAGATAAGGTATTCAAGGTTATGACAAGTTTCCATTTTCGTATCACAACAACGAAGGCTTATCGGTTAAAAATTATCGGCTCAAAACACAGTATGAGGTTTTCCGTTGATTACGTAATTTAAATGTTCTATTTATAATATATTAAAATAATACAAGTATTGTTAATTAATTATAAATATTTTTTTGTATCACTGTCGGCAGGTGCTAGTAGACCAACTACACAGGTTTCTTCCGCATCACGGTCACTAACTTCTTGTGCCTTTCAAAGGCGGTGGGAACATCCCTAGATTTTAAAACCCAGATCGATATAGTCTATACTGACTTTTAAAAAGCGTTCAACAAAGTTTGCCGTGAGTTACTTTTTATAAAGCTAGGTAAATTTGGGTTTTAAAATTGCTGTTTTTCGAGTTACTATCGTCAATATATGAGCTATGACAATTTTCGCTCTAATGAGTATTTTGGTAATTCTGGAGTATCACATGGATCCAATCTGATTTCTCTGCTTTTTATTGAAGACATGCATGCAAAAATAATATTTATTATATGCTGATTGACTCACTCTCTTTACAGAAAGACGCTTTAGAATTATATACACATTTTGTTGTGAATAACTCTTAAAAAATAAAAAGTACACGTACTAATTTAAATGTTTTTTTTTATTTTCAGGTAAATCGAAATTCTTCAATTAGTTCTGCTTCTACATGTGGTATGTACAATACATATACTAATCACTTTTGATTATAAATATCTATACATGTATATTTTAAGCCTTACATGTAGAAACGTAACTTAAATTAAATTATTAGAAACGATCCTAATCTCGAGTGTACGTTTGATCTTAAAATACACACGCATGTGTAACGAAAGGGAAGTTTCTATTAAATAAACAGATTCAAATATAAATCGTGGCTGAAATGTTCTATGTATATTATGTTTGGCAAACATTCATTGTAATCTTATAAATTTATGCTAAGCCCAATGGGTCAAAACGTGGTAACATTACTTCATAAAAATATAGCTTTTATTGTTAGATATTTCAACCCAAAACAGATTATTTTTTTCAATATATAAATATGTTGAAAATTTATTCTGCTGCTAGGAATTAAACCTGATACTGGTTTTTATTTTATTATACATATTAAAATGGATTTGAAACTTTATTTGTAAATATATTTAAAAATAATATTTACGCTGTGTTAAAACGTTTACGGTCCACCCTATAGCAGCGGTTTATATTTAGAATTGTTTATAAGGAAAAACGAGGCGGAACATTCTATTTTCGGAATGAAAATTTTATCTTGGTTTTGCGCGCATGCGCAGTTCAGTCAGTAATAAAATCGAAATAAAACCGCAGAAATATTTTACCTTATCGCCTAAAGCTATTTTTGGATCACGCGTTATGAACATGTAATATTTCATTATTGTTATATTATTATCTTCCGAATTTCGGAGATTTATATTTAAAGCAATGGATATAGTAAATATTTTATGAAAAATCTAGAAGGCATTTCTGACAATCTGTCTTACTAAAAAGATATTGTTGTGTACGTCTGAAAGATTTGTGGAAACTCGGCTAATCCGTAAGATGTTGATTTTCTTACACTATTCTCTATAAGGCTGAAAATAAATTCGCCGATGATAAATTTTCAATTTCTTCAATGTATTCAAATGATTTAATTGTGTCGCGAGGGTCCTTAGAATTTGTCGTGCCATTAAAAAAATATGCGAATAATTAATATTTCTGTTTTTAAAGAATAACGAATGAAGTCAATATTTTTTGGCTGGTAAAAGATTCTGGATTTTGCAAATATTTTATTATTGACATCAATGTCTGGTTTCTTTAATTATATAATTTTTCTTTTAGTGCCCGTTGAAATTTCGAGCTTTCCTCAGAATCGATGCCTTCCAATTTTTTAACAAAAAAATTAAAGCGCCTTCGGCTATTAATAATAATCGTGAGACAATTATCAATAACAGCTGTCTATTTAAAAAAATCCTATCAAAAAAAACTCTTTGAATTATCAAAAAAAAGTATCCTTAAATCATTTTACATTCTGCCGATTCCCGTGCTTAATTTCTTCCTATCGGAGCGTTTTGTTAGATCACCAAAGCAAAGATAAAACCGCCGGCCGGTTAGAGTAATCGAAAATTGCGAAAAAATGTTAGTCATTCAAATACTTTCGATCTTCCGAAAAAGTATGCATATTTTCAAACATTTGGCACGAACACATTTGGAAAGGTTTCTTATCTGAGTGTCTTCTTTTATTACTGAAACAAAAATTTGTAAGCATTTTTTTGTCATTTCTATTGCCCTTCCAATAAGTATGCATATTAGACATGAACCAGCCTTTACTTCTACTGCATTATAAAATAGCCAGTGGTTGTAAACATTTAAAAAATATTCGTACAAATTTAATTTTATGTAATAAAAAATGTTTTATAACATTTCTCGAGAAATGAAAATTCTCGATTTGACATTTTTCTCGAAAAATTCTCGAAAAGATGCACTAATTACTGGTTAAATATCATTCAAATGAAGAGTTGCTTTAAAATAATATAACATTCCCACGAAAAACTGCATATACGTATAGAGAAAAATTTTGTATTAAAAATAATGTTTTAAATTTAATTTTTAATTTTAAATCTATATAGAGGTTATCGAAGTTGCTTGTTATAAAATAAGTGGTTTATGCGATAAGGTTAAAAATATAACAAACATTGATATTTTCGGGTTTTGAGGTCAAAGGGGTGTGACTTTCAGCCAAAATAGAAAGCCCGAAAGCTGGTAACAGTTTATTCAATTTATTTTTACAAATATTACTAAAAGATAAATATTTCTGTATATTGACCGTTGTTATAGGAGTGACTTTAATTGATTCCATCGGTAAATTATTTTCTAGTAATTTAACTGTCAACTTTATTAGTCGACTCTAAATCTTCAATCTATACAGTAATTGCAGTTGCGTCTATTTTTGTATTGTATAATTACATTTATATTACACACGTATCAGTATTACATATATACAATCTGACGTGTTTCGAAGAGTACAAATTATTTTATTTTTAGTCGACTAAAAATCTGACTGTTAAATTTCAATCTATATATAACCTTTACGCCACGATGGGTATCGGTTCATAATTTATGGCTCAGTTAAATTTAGAAAACCAATCAAGAGTCAAGACATTTAGAATTCATTTCAGAATCCGCCTTACATTTTTTTATATTATATATTAGCATATTTTGTATTATTATCGATATAAATGCTACTAAAGATTCATTAAAATGTAACTTAAAAAATCGTGATTTAATTTTATTCTTTCAATATTATGTTTTTATATCCCTAAAAATACAATATACTTATTATAGAGACAGGTGGTTCAATATCGGAACTTCATTTATTGTTTGGTTATTTTTGAACTCGACCAAATCGTGTTTAGATTTTTCACTCAAGCGATAAATATTTAATATACGTATTATGCTGTATTTTATTTTAAAGTTTCCTATAATTTTATGGTTACAATATGTATAATACATATTATCATAAGAATCATATCGTGTTATACCACACTTACTGAATCCAAACAAAGTTTTAAGCTAAGCTTGTTATGTGAATGTTTTACCTATTTCGGTAATTTGATTGTGTTGTCAAAAAACCTTTTTCCAGTAGTATTTATTAATTACAGTTTTCTGGGGGAACAGTGGATTGTATTTCTTCATAATATTTTTATTTCGTGAAACGTCTAAAATAATATACTTTTATTTCAAAAAGCATAAGAAATAAATCAGTTTTTAAATTGAATAAAAATTTACCGAACTGTTTATTTCTATCCACAAATCAACTAATTATGTTTTTGCAAAAAAGTTAAAAGGTGTTCTAGCATAAGTTGAAGTTTGATTTCCATTGTAGAATTACAGGCTAATTTTAAAAACATATAACATTAGTTTTTACCTATAAAATTTGTTTTTTAAATATCCTCAATTGTGTTTTAATAACATTTTAGTAAAATTCATCCATTTTTATTAAATATTTTGAATAATAAACGTATTTTAATGATATACAGATAATTAAAATATATGTAATTTAACTAAAACTGAATTATAAAATCTGAATTTTTAAAATTTAATTTTAGACATAGAAAGTGAATCAATTAACAATTGATCATTCGAAGTTTTTTATACAAATATTTATTTTTAATTCACAACTACATACGTCACTTGGTTTCCACGTCGTTCCATAAATCAGGGTGAACTCTTAGCTTCACATATTTTAGTGCAAATTTAACTGCACTTTCGTTTATTCAAAATCAAAAACGAAGTGGTAATTCTGCATACAGTTTCTGACTGAAATGTCCAAAATAAGTACTATTATCTGATTTATATTTCAAAAAATCATTTTAAGTTCTTAAGCATCTGTCCAATATTGATGATTAAGGGCGGAAACAGAGTATTTATTGCTGTCATTAAAATCTTGTTAAGCCATATCTTCGTAATGGTAGTTCGAATGTTTCATCGGCTCAACGGAAATATAAATATAGGCTATATTACTTTTATTTGGCACCTACCTTCTTAGCTTTGCTTACGTTTTTTATTGCTTAAAAAATATTTAACGGAGGTGTTATATATTTTTCACGCTTGATTCGAAACAGCTCTGTCGAATCACATATTAGGATGTTGGTGTGCCAATTGCATTAATTAATAATCCAACCAACGAAATGCGTTTAGTTCGTTTTGAAATGAAATTGCAAAGTGACTTTTAAAAAACGTTTTTATAAGGGATTAATGATAATAATGAGTTTTACGCAGGATAGACGCATTGTATATCGCGGATCATTTTCGCACAAAAGGGTAGTTTTTCCGATGCTTCGTGAGATCTTTCAATTATGCGGCAATTTTTTAACAATAAATTATCTTCTTTATTGTTAGACATTTTGTTTTTTTTCATAATATTGTCGTTCAAATGACTTTAGAGTTAATCTGTAGAGTCTATCTGAGTCTACGCCTGGTGTCATATTATACAGCTCTGGAAAATCGCAGATAAGGATGTTTACAAGCCAATTGCATTTTTGCACACACCTCTAAAATGGGTTCACGCCTTAAGAGAAAACACGATCTAGATGGCTACTTTGGCGTTCGGTAATCAGGGAGCTCGAAGAACAATACTATTAAACGCAGAGTTGAACGTACTGTCTTTAACGCGCGTCTTTTGATACAAAATATTGTTTTTATTGGCGGTATTAGAAGTTGCTTAACGTCTTTAGAAGGACTGTTGACGCTGATCTTTTATGGTACTTATATTTCTCTTCTGTTATGTGGTGTATTATTTTAAATCGTAGCGGTTTGATACTTTTTGTATTGTGAACTATTTCTCTTTTCGTTATTTAAGTGGTCATTATAGTGACGTGTAAATGTTGTTTATTAAAAACCTCTACAGTCTCTATATCACTAGGATAAAATATCTATATAAGAAAATTGTAACCTTTTTTAAGTGCAAAGATTTTAAATCTAGTTTTGTTTTCTGTTTGAAATTAAATTTTAAAACAACATTTTAACATCCTATATACAGTTCCAAATACAATAGGGTCCAGTGGGGTTTGATTCTAATAAGTTTGAACATCGACAGCGTTTATTTCTAGAATCCATCCTAATACACAAGGGCACATCCACCTGATGTGTCAGTATCGCTTGTCAACCCAGTCTAGACAAAGCAGACGATTTATTTGCGTATTTTTATGACCAGACACACGTGCTATTTACGTACGCGGACGATACCTCCGCTAACTACTCGTTACTGAGTTTGAGTAGGCAATATGAGTAACCAAGGCGATAGCGCACGAAACTCCTGAACACAATCGGTGTCCATCCAGCGCTTGCGGTGGGTATCTATCTATCTACTGGTGTGTGGTATTTATAAGCCGACTAAATTTAACGTTTGTCGTTTTTCCAACGACGACCAGAATACCCACAGTCCCGTTTGTTTCGGTCGGCCAATAATTCACTATAAATAATTAAAACTAGAGCCCGTGCATCGCGAACGGACACCCCCGCTTTCCGTCCGAACCGAACCGATCTAATTTTGAACCCGAAAACTACTTATCTGTGTGTTTGGCCTTGTCGAGCCGTTTCGGTATGCGCCCCTTGATCTATTGTCATACTAGGAATATTTTTATGTCTACCGAGAGCGTCGGTATAATCGACAAGTCTGGAAAATCACGACGAAGAGCTTCGTAGAGCATACAATTGTATATGGAAGAGCAGTCGCTTAGAGGTTAGATAAATGATAAAAAAATCGCTATAATCTTTTGGCCGTTAAAACTCTATTAACATGTTATTAACATTACACAACAATAATTTATTATTTTATAAGCTAAGATAACAAATAAAGTTATATTTCATACAATCAAATCATACAGAAAAGCCTGTGAATTTGGTCACTTCTTGAATATGGCAAATCGATATTTTTTATTTAAATCTTTAAAATAATATCCAAAATAAGAACGTTGATTTTTTCACTCATATATACATGAATATGAACATATTTTACATAACAACATTAGTTCATTAATTGAAGACAACGATAAAAACACCCTTAAATTAAAATATTTTTATTTCGGAAAAAAAACATTTGTTCAATTAACTTTTTTTTAATATTTTATATTTTTTATCATTATCTAAAATTCTTGTCAATCTTTATAATCTCATTATTATGTGTAAATAGGTGATTTTCCGCGTTACTTAGATTTTTAAGGTGTGATCCAATGATCTGACTGATAATATTCTGAAGGAGCAATGTCTAATGAATACAAACTATGTTTAAGAATCTCTCAATTCACCCCTTGATTTTTTTTCATGAATCATTCTTGTATTTGTAAGGGCATAAATTGTGCAAAAGAATTACTTATTTTTGGTTAACCGAATTGAAAGGTTTACTATTCAACTTATAATTGTAATTAAAAAATATCAAAGCACATTTTGCTTCAAAAACATAAACATAAGCATACATTTAATGGTTCTAAGATCTAAATATATTAAAATGCTTCTATTGTAAGTGTTGCTTTATTTTGCAATGGATGATTTGTTTTGCTCTCAGATCAATTCCTGTAATCAAAGAGTATTATTTAATATATTGGCTTCAATTACTATACTTATTGTAGTTCATAGAAAAACAGTTTTAAATTATTTGATATCAGGATTTTGGGATAAAAATAACAATAATAAGCTCGTTTTGTTGGACTGTTGACGATGTTGTTCAAAATAATTTTGGTTTACTAAACAATGCTGTAACAAAAAAACGTTTTTTTAAGTCTTTGTGTGATTTTAGAACCACACTGTACATATGTATATGAATACAATCATAATATTATTTTATATTAAGCTCATATTTTTATAAAGAAAATATATGAATATTGTACATAAATGAAAATGCCGAGGATTTATTGGCAGCGCAGTGCGAAAATTGAGGATGTTTTGATAATAAACTGCTATTTTTTTTAAAATGCCTAGGTCTAAATGGCATAGTGAACTGTTATTTATATGTTAAAAGGTCGCAATGATGTTTATATATTTTTTTACATTTCATAAATTTATTTAAAAATATTTTACCTTTATCGAAAAAAAATACTGTAATCGATAAAAGTCCTATAAATTATCTCAATTATTAAAATACCTAAATTAAGACATAAAAACAGAAATTTAAATACATTGTAAGTAACTTACACAACTACTTTAACTTTCTCAAATTATTTATGTATATTTCTGAAGTATCTAAGAATATGCAATAATATTTTTTGCAGTTTTGCCGCAACTCAAAATATTTCTCTTACTTAAACGGGCTGCCTAAGATTACTTTAAATTCGACGTTTTATTTACCCGTATGAACTGTGCTCAGTACATTGTTTAATAGAACAGCGTAGTCTGTAACGTCTCAGACTAGTAGCTCTGAGGTTGCAGCTTCGAGCCCCGGCAGCGAAACTCGAATTTTTATTTATAAAAAATGCGCTATTATTAAATAAAAACCTACTTACGCTTATCAGGTTACAACGGGATATTTAATAAAAATAGATAATTTACCTATTATTAACCATTTGAACCGTAAAATCTTGAGTAATTTTCGACAAAGACAGAATATTTTACTAACAAACAATTTTTAATTTAGATTTTTTTTTTAGTTTTTATATTTGCACAAACTTTTTGCAGCTTGAAAGTTCAAAGAAACAATGAAAAAAATAATATGATAGATTCAAATAATAAAAATCAATTTATTGCTTGAACTCAATCTTAGAATGGTACACGTCATAACAGATTTCAGATCCAAACTCAATGCAAAATGACAATTGGTACACTTAGTATAATTTGCATCAGTACACAGTCTTCTTGTGTATTGCAAAATCACGTCAATTGATAGGTCAAAAGTATTTTCCCGGCTTTTTCAAACACATATGCTTAACTTCTTCAGGCCGGTTTACCAGCCTATGAAATTTAAAGAGTTAGGCTACTAAATCGGTAATAATGGACCTTTTTTTTAACATTCCTCATTGTCATATATAAGTATCAATTCGATATTTAAATACTGAGACGTTTCAGATTATTATTGATTACAACTAGGCGATATATTTTTTCCGGTTATTTTATTTTAAATAAATTATGTGACTACTTAATTAAAAGATTAATAAATTGAAAGAATAAATTTCTTGCTTTGTTTAATGATATCTATCCTAGACAATATGAAAGATATAACTTCTGTAAAGCACTTCTGTAGAGATTGAATATTTGTTGTATACATATAATTGACTATGTGTAAAGAGCACTTATTGCGCTTTTAGCATGCAAAGCGCGCTAAAAGCGCAATAAATAAACATGCAAAAATGTCTTTACGACCTACCTATAAGTGCAATTACTATACTGACAAGTAAATTTGTACGTGTTAACCAGATTTTCTGATAAATAAGCATCTCAACGGCCGTTCGGAGCTTTTAAAATTGCATTGAAAAGCGTAGCAATTGCAAGGTAAATTATTATAAGAAAGACAACAGACAAACAAATCTAATTACACCTCCAAAGACTGTGCAAACAGAATAACCTTCTTCATATTGACTAAGTGTATATGAGCACGTACATAGCGCAAAACACACGAAAGCTTATCAAAATTCTAACAAAGCCGAATATTGTTTAAATACCAATAAAGCAGCCGCTTCCCCTTTTTATTTTAATCTGCTCTTGAAAGACATATACGTCATAAAGCTATTAATTTGTTGAACTTTCTTTGTAGTGCTCTGCTTCTATATGAAAAATATCTCCCAAAATAATTTATTTAATTAAGCATGTATTTTGGTACAGAAGAGATTTATTTATCAAAAAAAAGTAAATCGAGGACGGGAAGCATTTATATCCAGATCTCGTTCCATCAGTGCATTATATATATATCCACCTATAGATGCATAATTATGTATATGTATAAAAAGGACGGAAATAACGCTAAGCACTATTTCTAAACAGAGCCAAGTCCAGACTATCGCCTCGGTTATAGCGCGGTCTATCAATAGTACCACGCGATGCTTCTCAGAATAAGACATTGAGGGAAAAATCCGTCTGCTTTATATAGATAAAGTATATAACATATTACTATGTCTAAATATAAATCTATGTCTGTGCATGCATGTAAAAAGTATTTTCGCCTCGGCTCCCGCAGAGTGCGACAAGTGTTCCTAGTATGACGATAAATCAAGGGACACGTAAAAAAGTATACTAGTTTAATGGTTCATAATAAGATTCGCGTAATTACAGCGTTACTCTTACATCTAGATCTTGATAATATGTTGTAAATATAGTTCATACTTAAAGTTCGGTTGAACATCAACCATTGCATCGATATTTTTTCGATATCATATTCTTCAAATCTTAAACATAGATTTACCCCATTGTAACGCGTTGGACTTACGCATGTCAGGTTACAATATAAGCTTACAAATAAAAATAAAATATGTCATCTTCCGTATAGTTCAGATTAACACATATAAAAAATATAAATATAGTGAATAAACTTTTTTTATAAAATATGTTGTTAAATACAGTAGTATCATTATTAGATCTGCTAGATTATTTTGATACATTTAATTATTTTAATACTCTCTCGAATGTTTTATTAAAGAATTTAAGTAATTTCAAAAATGCGTCTATTAAAAAGTCATCAAGTCGACGAAAAACTGTCTCTGCATTCCAATGATGCAATTCCGTTTTTCCACTGATTTGAGTCATTAGACATGACTATTTTAAGATACATTTACATTATATTTATATAGCAATAGTGTCGATAAAGATACATTTGTAGTCTTATTAATCTTCTATTTATATGCAACCTAAGGCCCAAGTAAGCAAGCATTCCTAATCGGCTTATATGCCTGAAAATAGAATCTGCGCGTGTCGTACATAAACGAAACGTAAATACATGTTAATTTATTGAATGTATTTATATAAGTAAGTACATATAAAATGTACATATTCTAAATTCTCCGTTTATCATGCGTCACATTTACAACATTTCACGGGCACTGTATTTTACTGGATTTTACAATCCAAAAAAATGTTTTTAGCTACTTGATTTCAAAGACAAGTTCGTTACAGTCAATTAAATAATCATGAAGCATTAAAAATAACTGTTTTTTAAACGAGTTTTAGGATTGGGACTTTAGGTTAGTTCTGGCGAGAAAATATTCTACCGTGCGCTGGCAATTTTCCAGGCGTCAAATGCAGATTTCATAGAAATGCGGAATTTTTAAGCATTTTCTGAGCAAGAATCTTCGTGTCTTATTGATCGCATAATCTTGTGAATCGACCAAGGTCGAATTTGTTTCGGACGCGCAACTCGGGACGAAGCTTACGTAAGTCGAGTTTCGCTACAGATCCATCGAAAGAACGCTTAATGCAGAAGGGAATTCTCCTTAGATTTAAAACAGTATAAAAAGGGTTTTCTATTAAGTATTTGAAAGTTACAACCATTGGAATATTATGAATTTGGATCATAGGTAAACTCTTAATTATTCGTGGTAACTATTAAGCTGGATCTTTTAGCTCCGTTTAGTGCAACTTCAACTAAACTCTTATAAATAACTTTTTTTAGTTGTCCAAATAATTCAGGTCGCAAAAAATCCAGCGAATTAAGGCGTTTGTTAAACCATAGGATTTTTTTGTTTTTTTTAGTTTTTTGTTATAACCTGACAGGCGTAAGCCTAATGCGTTACAATGGTGTTAATCTGGACTAACTGGGTAAATCAGAATTTTTTTAACAAAAAATGTGTTGGAACTCACTGGAAAGGTTTTTGTTAAAGAAAATTATATTCAAATATCATTTAAATGATATTTAAAGCAGCTTTTTCTATGCCACGCAGCACATAAAAAATTTGTTTACTTTAGACATGTCAAATCTAAAGCTAAGCGAACAAATACAAATATACAACTGAAGACTAGATGTAAAATTCAATTGTAAAACATCATATATTTGCATAAAATTTTATAGTGATTTCTAAAATTTTGTCTAATCCTCGTCTGACAAATCTTTTTGATTCATTTTTTTAGTGTTAGTGTCATATGGCCGAATTAAATCTGAAAAAACACAGATTAACGTATTTCGAAGGATCGAAAAGGGGCAAAGGTGTTCCGACAAATTTGTTAAATTTGATAAACAAAAGTGCCGAAACTGTATTGGTCTTAAATGAAGCTCTTATTAGGGTAAAAATTAGATCCAAGATTCACGTTCACTAGAAAAAATTGGAATAAAATTCAGAGCATATATCAAACGCAATATTTTTTCTGGATGTTTTTTCGAGAATGTATTTACGAAATCCACCAATTATTTCTCTTTGGTTTATGGTAGTCTGTATAACATGTTTCTAAATACCATCTCTCCAAATGTCAATTGTAAAAGTATCCAGGGCTGCAAAGCTAGCTGACCAATCGCAATTATGCAGCGATCACCCAGCCTTTAAAAAGCGACATTTGCTTGATGGGCATTGTCCAAGGTCGTATACTGTAATGGGAATCGCGTGAATCCAGCGACTTATTATATCCGTTACCGTTTCGCAACCTAAAATATTTATTTAATTGCACCGGAGAATCCTTGTGTTTTATTCATGAGAGAACCATTTAGTTCTAGTCATCACGAGAGTCGTAGCGAGAGCTATTGTGTGGTCCCAATCATGGATAAATATTTTGGTCACAGTAAAATAACACGAGTTTTGAGAATAAGACCCTTTACAAACATGAGCATCTGTGTGGTTTATTGTTTCGCAACAAAGAAATATTCTTTCAATGACGGAGAAAATTTACAGTTGCGTGCTATTTATGTGATTTCTCTGAAAATAGCAGAAATGACGTCCCTGATTCCAATCCAGAAATTCTCGGGTAATCTAAAAAATCAATCTCGAATCTATCCCGAAAATATTTTTAAAAATATGCCTATTCAGTAAAATCATATGGAATACATTCTCGCTAGTAGATATATTTTTTTGTTAGTAAAAATGTAATTTTTTGCCACAATTAAGTAAAATTATATAATGTAAACTTTTCCATTAGTAGAAATATATACATTTACATACTAATCATTATTTATTTACATACGTTGTATAAATAGTTGTATTTTTCAGTGAACTTATATTTTTTACTAGTGAAGTTTAAATACATTTTCATCAGTAGATATTTATAGTAAGCACTAGTAAAATAACATGCTGTTTTAAAGTGTCTCTGAAACTTAATTTGACAGTTTCGAAACGTAAATTTGCTGTTTTAACCCAAACCTACCTAAACGAATTAATCAAATTCAACTTGCCCTAATGAAAATTATAAAACTAATTACAAGTCTAAAATACAAACTAAGCCAACTCATTTCTCAGGGGTAAATAAGCGGAAGAATAAGTACATACAGACATCGCATCTCACATATTGCTCCATAGTTTGTCTGCATTTCTATATTATACTATGTTTTAAAAATGTGATAGCTATCCTTACCGATTTTACTATGGATTTCTATTATAAGATGGCTGATCAAAGTATGTTTAAACTGAATTTTGGTCAATAGGAGGGCGCAAAAACAATTATCACTTCTCAGAAGGCAAAAATTCATGTCGAAAGCAATAAAATCGTGACGGCCCCATCGCAGTGGGAACGCTTGGTAACGAGTTGTGTGGAATTTACGTGTGTGCAATTTTATTTTGCACAATAATCCGGTCACCCTTTTGAAGATCTGCATGGCTATTGTGCAGTTTAAGGTGCTCTGCTAATATATAATGTCAGTAAAATAAACCCAAAGAATTAGTATTTCTAAAGTTTATGGACAATCCATTATGGTTTTAATGTTTTCTTCAGGAATTGATAAATCCTATTTAATTTGAGCCGCAGAAACTTTGGTAAAAGAGCTCAAAAAACATAGTTATTATGTTAAATATTATAAGTGAATTTACTATCTATGTTAAACGGGCCCACATTAGTAAATATATTACAGTACCACAAAGAGCCCATAAACGTATATCATCTACAATAAGATTCGAGTAAAATAATTATTTAATATGTTTAGATTTATGGGTTAGAAGTTCACACGAGTATCTTTAACTAAGATAATTAATTTTATTGCATTGGAAGTTCAGATACTTTTCCAAAATTTATAATTTACGTTAACCTGACCCACCGATGTTTACGTACGTCGAATATAGAGCGAACAATACTAATTGACAGACTTCATTAGAAGGTATAATATATTCTGAGACTATGTTGGTGACAGGGTCACAAGGGACGCATGAATATGCTAATGTCTACCCTTGTTATTCACCAAACGAAATTGTGCAATATACAACAATTTTCTGATTAATAAATACTATTTTCCGTGATATATCTAAAAACATTTTTCAGACAAAAGTTTTTATATCAAGTATTTTGATTAAATATAATCACAATAACAAAACATTTCATAGTGATTTACTTTAACCAATTTAGATTCGTTGCAATGCAACCGGTGCATATATTATTTCCTACAAAAGCCTTTTTAAAGCACATTACTTCATATCATATCCCAAATTTTATAGACTAAAAATATAATGTTTTATTATAAGTTCATACCAAAAACTGTTACACGACAAATTTGGCTCTTCTTTAAAATGAATAATTTAACATCACAAATTTTATAAAAAAATAATCCTATAGTTATCATAATAATCTAAAATTTCATTGTTCTTTTTGCTTGAGAATCTTGGTTCAGATGACAATTTGTTGAACAAAGGGTCTGTTTGTTTTGGGAGTATGTCTGTAAGATATTTTGAAAACTGTGGTATTTAATCGTTGATCCATAAAATATTATTTTAATTTATTGTCTTGACGTCGTTTTTTAGGGTTAGTTTTAGAGAACCCTTGGTCACAAGTATGTTTTGTGAACATGAAAGAAAGGATTTGTTCTATAGAAACTTATTATTGTTCTCAATATTTGTAGTATATTTTAAGGAAAAAAGCTAAAATAAACCGTAACTAATTAAATTTAATATTTTTTTTATTCAAATTTGAACGATTAATATTTTTTAGTAAATTAATTTAAAATCAAATATAATATGATAAACATGTGTGAAAAAGAAAATACGACACAAATCACAAACATCCATTTTATAATTTGGTTTACAGCGTTGCTTCTAAAATATGTATCTAACATGAAAAACTTGAGATCAGTCAATCAGACTTTTTAAAACTTCTTCAAGGTAAACCAATTTATTATTATGCTCTTGTATAATATAAGGTTATGGTTTTAACATTGGCACACATAATTATAAATAAATATTATATTAACCCAATAAAAATAACGTGAATGTCAGATCTATCACCTCTAATGTAATTAGTGAAACATATATACTGATGTGTAAAATCAGATCTTGTATTAAATCTCACGTATCAATTTTTGAGAGATTAAAATTGTATATTTGCACATTAAAATGTAGTTCCGAGAACGTAGTATTGTAGGTATATGTCAAGGGTCGTACTCGAAACGATTTCCCCACAGAGTATGTGCACATTTCCGAGCACAAAAAGGTTTACTACCAATAGCTCATTAGCCCCCGTAATCCATTTACGTTAATCAGCGCGGCCACTTTGCGGACCCAAACAACGTGTTTACGTTACGTACACATATTTATTTATACTCTTTGATATTAATTAAATTAGAAAGCTCAATATAAAAAATCAATGGAAAAAGATACTCTCACAATGAAATACGTACGTTTTTAATTCACGTGCAACGTACTAGATTGGTTCACATTAAACTTTTTAATACATATGAGTATGTATTGTGAGTATAAATAAATACAAACGCGCCGTAAAAATAGAGTTTGCAATACAGTGCTTTCTAAGCTCATGTTCGTAAGCGGTTATTATGATAAATAAATGGCACAGTGGGATATTCGGTTCAACGCTCGACCTTGATAGTCCGTTCGCAGTTTTCTTTACTGCTTTAGATCTTTTTCTTTTTTAGTCTGGTATAATATACAAACTTCAGCGTAAATTTTTTATTATAAATATAAGTTACGTTTATCATTGTGCAGTAATATTTTTTTCTCAAAGATATGATTTTTTAAATTGTCTATACATCATATTTTTATGTTTATGTGTAACGCTCAGCTATTATATATGTTTTATTTCACTAGAATTAAATGTACTTAATTATATATCATTTATATGTTTAATTAGGCATAGATTTAATAACTATTATTACTATTTTTCCTAGTTATATACATACATATAATTATGTTTGTATAATGATTTCAAAGTATTGATTATTCATGCTTCTAGTTAAACAATTTGTATTCCAGTAACCTTAAGTTTTTTAACCTTACTTCGGGTTATACTATAGAATTTTTAAAACCAAGAGTTAACCTTTTGTATGCCACGGACGCCGTACGAAGCTCTGTCGAATCGCTACCGTATTGCCACGGCCTTCGTGCTATTACAAGACCTTAGGTACATATATAAAGCCATATGTGTAGAAACAATTAAAATTATTACCACTCTAAAACATTCATAAAATGGCTAAAATTAAATGTTAAATTTTCAACGTCGCCAGGGCTGTCATATGCAACTTGTGCCTTTATAACTTTTTAATATTATTTGTATATTACGCCAAAGTACTTTAGCACATAAGAGCTTTAGACTGCATAAACTAAGAATAGGCAATTATTTAGGTCTTCTTTTAGTGTTAGTAATCCTCATGTATAAATCGTTGATTATATAATAAAAACCTGACATTTGACTTTGTGAGTAATCAAATCTATATTACGCAAAATACTATCTTAATTATGAATGTTGCGTAAAACATCTAAGATGTGTTAATGTCTTATACTCGGAAGAGTAAGCAATTACGCACCGGGCTTAACTAAATTATAAATTATCATTGGAGCGCGAATAATTTGTAAACACGATGTGCGATATTTGTTCTCGACACAAACAATTTTTTTAAATTATTAACACTTTAAATATGATTTTGCAGTAATATAATATAATTGATCTGTTCTCTTAAAGGACATTTTAAATATCAAGTTCAACTTTTGTGGTAACTGCTTGGCTGGACTTAAACTGATGATCGAAGTAGGAAATGTCCGAAATCCTTGCTTATGTGCAAGTAATTCCAAGTCACGAACGAAGTAGTAGTATAAACGAAGTTCAATGGCAGTGTTACCGCTTATTAATATATGATTGCAAACTGCTTTTTCTGTGCTGCAAACATTGCAGTACACTCTAGTAACATTCGGAGTTTACAGTGGTTCCTTTTAGAACAAACTCTGATGCACTGTGCCTTCACTATCGAAAAAACTATTAGCATAACGTACGATTTTGACTGAAGTGTCTTCTTAGGGCGAAGAGAGTCACTCGTTTTCCATTGGGAACCCTGCATTTTCGTCTCAGGGTCATAACCATATATCCAACTTTCATCTCCAGTTATAATTTTGACCGTGAAATCCGGATTTGCATCAAGACGGTCCTTCAAGACGAAACTGACACACGAATTTCCTCCTGTTCGTCAGTCAAAAGTCTGGGATCAAATTTCGCACCCACTCGTCTCATGTACGAGATGTTAGGTTTTTCAGTAAGTTCTCTAATAGTCAATCGCTTGTTTGAACGAACCATTTTTGAAACTTTTTGCACGTTTTCGTCTGTTTTTGAGGCCTAAGAACGTCCCGACCGTTGTTCGTCTTCAATCTTTAGAGTCGCCACATTATCGCCATACACTGGTTTTTACATTTAACGAGCTTCTTTGACTTTTTTTTGCAACTTAATGATCGAAAACCATAATACGCTACAGAGATATTACGGTTCTGGAAGCTGGCTAACAAGTCACAACTTGTTCAAATTTGACACTGACTATCTCAACGGATCTGGCTATTGAACTTATTACTTCAAATGGATCGTTAACAGTTGCTGCTATAAAAATTCATTCATCGTATTTTTTTATCACACCTCGTATATCTACTGGTAACAATGTATTTGCATATGATTTTATAATACTAAAACGCTAGTGTAAATAGAACTTTACATATACATAACAAAACGATAGTTTTGTATAAAAAAATATTAATATTATCTTGTAGCGTTTTTAATACAAAAATGTATAACTTTTATCTGGAGCTCGAAATGTAGATTTTAACTAGTAATATATGTAAAATATATGATTAATGATAAACCTGTAATTATATATATTGTTACGTAAAATTATGTAAAATTAAAAGTAAACCAATTTAACGTTAAAAAAAATATATTTGTCCTTATGGTAACATGACTATACTACTTTATAAACAAATAATATTATGCACTTTTTTGATTGAATAACCTCTTGCGTGAAAGTAAGTACACCAGACTCTTGTTCTTACCTTTCGTTTTTCTTGCAAACTTACACACAACCGTACACATTTTTATGTGTACGAACACAAACGCTAATGTAGTTATATATATAGTTTATATATGTGTATGTGTGTTTAATACGTATTAAAGCCATAAACGTCTGCGACTGACAAAGCTATTCAGCGCCAGTCTATATATAGCGCAAGCTGTTTGTTTAGAATCGGTTGTCACGCAAGATAGTGCCATATGTGCACGTCATCGTTTTATATATAGTACTTTTTACAATAAAAATCCGGAAAGTATAAACTTTTGATTAAATATTAAATAAATATACAATACTAAGGTGTCGAGCGTGTATGCCTGCAAGTCGATTAGCGGTGATAATATGGCAGTACAAGAGTTAAAAATATATTTACGATAACGTAATTTGTTGTGTGAGAAATGTATTCACGTGATAAAAAAACTGTTACACAGACTATCCCGACGTAATGATGAATGTCAATTATCAATACTTTCTGATTTTAATGTCGTTGATTAGATTCTGACAATGTTTTGGATTATATGTTACAGTTAATAGATATTGTTCGTCAGCATTCCGAAAAATAACTTTAAATCATACGGTCAATCGTCTGACCGATAAATACCGATTTTCATCGAGTACCCGCGAATATATAACAATATTTTATTTAAAATATAATATTAACCCTTTGTTTCATGGTGTTGCAAATTTATGTTGATATTTCTATCGAGTTCATAAATTCCTTATTTTTAAAATGTTGCATATTTGCACTGAAATAGTAGTAATAATAATTTGATTTTCAAAATATATTTTTTCTTAATATATAAAGTAATACTTAACCTTTAATATTTTTTTCGACGATAAAAAAAGGGTCGAGTACTTAACTATAAGCTTAGTTTATAATTATGTAAATGTACTTCCATATGACTTATATTAATAATTTTCTAATAAATAATAATTCTTTTCATACAAATTAATTTGTATCTAAAGAGAGCGTTTTAATGTCAATATTTTAGCACATTAATATATTTTTTAAAAAGATGTTTATTGTATATCTGAAATTATTTTCTGATAGAAACTTTACAAATAGAACATCCCGCATAAATATTGTGAAATCTTGTATAATAAAAATGTCAATCAAAAGTCACGATATTATTATATGATATATTCACACAAGGATTGCTTTATCTTTATGCAAGTGAAATTTATTATGTTCATTCAAAACGTTTACTTATATTTTCTTAAATATTTCTATAAATATTGATACTTATTATATTTCCAGATTTAATGATTAAAAAATCGAACTTTTGCTATCAAATATAAGTTTAATAAATTAAAACCGATTTTATCATCTGGTCCAGACTTCATATCTAATAATTATAAAAAGTGTATTAAAAGTCTTCTTAAAACTGTAATATTAATTTAAAAACACTGTCAAAACTGCTTTTCAATCACTCTAAACATTTTCTTGTTGATCATTAACTTATGTGTTTTACAGATAATTGATTCAGAAAACACGAAATAATATCTCTCGAATTTAATACTCAAATAAATGTATTTATATTTTAAGTTTTTGCTAAAAAAACATCCAATCTTCATAAACAAATTTCTTATATAACTATTTAGAGAATCAATGAATATTTTTTGGTAATAATTCGCAATAAAATTACTGCAGTGTTTTTTTTTATAATTTATTAATTATATAGGTTAACAATTTATATATATTAAAAATCATATGAATTATTAATGCTTATTTTTATTAATAAATCGTTGTTACATAAGCTAAAAACTAGACACTGGTAAATCTCATTTAAATCCTAGTAAAGCTATTTACTTGATGATAATTTAGATTTTACTTGTAACGTGGTCACTATTTCTAAATAAGCATAAAAAAATCTGGAATTTGTAAAGCAGTGCGATACATCTTATTTATCTTGTTTATACGGCACACTGGTTTTTAGCATACTAAATGTAGCTAAGTAATTTAAAATTCTAGCATTATATGAAATATTCATTAATTAAAACAAATTAAAAAAGATATGGATAATTTTATTTTGTCTTGGAAACACTCGGATAAGACTCACTGATTTCCTTTATAAATGTTAAAAAATATATCACGCATTGTAATTAGGGATTGCAATAAAACCGGTATTACCGAGAGAAAAACAGTCAATACCGGTATTGCCATCCTTATTTTAATTAATGGACCACTCGCGTGATTTACAGTGTTTATTGATTAACAAACATGAGCATTATTATACGGCAGAAACTATTGTTTCGATATAATAAATATTTTTATACGCAATACCTGCTTTTGGTTTCACTTCGCCAGCCATCCTTATCATAAAAAAGGGCCAGCAGCCTCTGTTACATAATATATTTAATTTTCGGTACTAATGGAATTTTATTTTGTAATACCGATAGTCTCGATGGTAAATGTTTGTACTTATACCGGTATAACCGGTACTGAAATCCATAATTATAACACGCTCGTGCGTTACGATTTTTAACAATGTAACTACTAAATAAGTATTTTGATATATTTTATTTTTAACTGTCAATCGTTCAGTTATCGGCCCGATAGCCCGTCATATTGTGAACGAACGGTAGAGTTTTTCGAATGAGCGATTATATTCGTTATCAAATTTATTCACACGCCTCTCTTCTAACGTCCGCATTCTATTCGCTTCGGCACGGTGTAAAAAATAATTTTGCAATTATCGCACCGTCCGGTTTGTAGCCCCTGCTCTACGACAGATACTGGATAGCGCGTCGACAAGTGGTCGAGCAGTCGGCAGTACACCAGAGCCGTTCGGTCGGTCGTGCCGTATGGCCGCGCGCGTCTTTCGCTCGCCCGCATCTTTGTGTGTGTGAATGCGCTCGTGCAACGCCGACGGGCTGCGCTATCCGTGGGGCGCCAGAAACACTAAAAACGACGAACCCGTTCGTTTTTTCACTTGTGATATCCCTACGGCTGAAGTGTGTGTGCCTCTCTGTGTGTGAGTGTGTTGCGGCGCAAACCGACCGTGCCGCATTCCTGAGGTCCTCGATAACCGATTCCCACGACGCCCGAGGAGGTCCCGAAAATCTGCGCGCAACGACAGTTCAACAAACCCGAAAGTGCGTGTGCAGCGTGTCGATTCAAAACATAAATAATGTACGATCAGTGATATGAGGTCGTGATCGGTGGAACAGGAGGAAACTATGTACATGAAACTGGGTGAGTGTCCGTTTCGTTTGTTATCGCTGGTTTGTTAGAACAAGTCGGAAAATTTACTCGTTATCTTCTCGGCAAGAGAGTGTGTGTGAGAGAGAGAACCCGTTCAAAGAGCGGCGAGCGCGTAACGCATTATGTAAACATGAGTACGATTTGTGTAAATCGGACGAATGTGTTGAGAAGCGTCGATTATGCGCTTTGAGGACGTGCGTAGATGGGAAGATAAGAGGCCGTTGACGTTGGAACGGCTGAGTCGCAATGTCAAGCGGTCGAGGATAAGCATAGAACTTATACACACAAACTTTTCTCTTAATATAATGTTTTTCATCCTTTCCTATGAAGCGTCCAGAATATTAAGGACGAACTCAACATTTTTGTCTCTATTTAAAACTTGTATGGTAATTAGGCCCATAACTTTGCAGTTTTGCATAATCTTCTAACAGTTATTAGTTAAGTTCACCTTTAATATTTGTAGTTATTAGTCAAAATGGTCTATTATTGTCACTTTGCTACCATATTTTTTATCATCATCATTGAAAGTAACTCTAAATGTAAGATATGAAAGTGTCAATAAAGAACCAGAAGCTACCAGAGCTACTCAAAGACGTCTATTATAGTTATATTCAGAGTTCTCAATTATTCGTAGTTTTAACTATTCGAATAATTATTAAAAAATCGATGAAGTATTCGTATATTCGAATATATTCGTAACTTTTTTCTCGATTTTTACCGATATTAATTTATTTACCCAATTAGTGCAAAAATGAATCAATTGCCTATATATAAGTATTTAATTAAAAAATAATTAATGGTTAAAAATAATTATTTTAATTAATTATTAATTACTCTCATAATTTTATAAAATATGCATAACACAATGCTGTGCAAATTGTTTATCAGTGAGGGCGTCAAAAGGAAAATGTTTAATTTATTATTATTATTTTCTCATTTAAACTTTTTCATATCACCAGAATTAAATTTTATGGAACATTTTAAATAAATAAATACAAAAACGTAGCACAAACTTCACATTTAAAAAATTGCGACGCACATCTGTTTTTGAGATAATCATTAAACCGTAATAAAGGGTGGGCTTTTTCAACATTTTGTTGCATTTAATAACAGATTTCTGCGAATTTCGGTCATAGTAGATACGGCCGTTTTTCAAAAGCGTAAAAGCATTTTTGTTGTTGAGAAAAAGCGTCTCATAGTCGTATTTCGTACCAAAAAAAAACGCATAATGAACCATGGATTTTGGAGCGGAACTATTTTGAGAATATGTGTTGTTCGATGCTTTCATTCTAAGATCAGGCAAATAAATCACATAATCGAATATTTAATTGAGAATCTTAGTTATATTATTTGTTATCCATGATAATATGTATCTATTCTCCATAAATTGACTTATTTGGACAATTTAAAAGCAACAGTGTTCATTTGTATATTTCTAAAGTAACTTATTTTTTTTGCAAAATACTTATATCAAACGCTGCATCTTTAAAATAAAACTTGTTTTACTTATTTCATATTCAATTAAAAATGTACTTACAACAGTATAGATATAGTAACGGAATTTAAGAAAAATATGTTTATTATCTTTATAATGCTTCAAAAAATAATAATATTTGTGCCAAATAAAGTAAAAGTCGATTCAAGAGATAAAAAGCACGTTTGTTTTGTTGAATTGAAAAATTAATGAACGAAAAAGTTTTTAACGGGTTAATTTCTTAAATTTTCTAAATCCAAGTAAATTACCTTAGCACAAATCAAGGAAGTTGGGTCAACTTGTCGTTGATATTTATCTTTATATAAGTCAAAGTCAGTTTTTATGTTAAATATGCAACAATATTTGATTTATATGGTGTCTTCAAAGATCGGATTGAACTCTGAATTTCGGATGTCGTAGCTGGAGCAGGGTTTACATGAAGAGAGAAGCGACTGCTTCGATAGTTAGCTTAGCTTCATAAGTAAAGCTACGCTAAATATCAAAGCAGCGGCTTCTCTCTACATGTAAACCCTGGTCCAGTTACTACATCTGAAATCCAGAGTATGCCTCAGTGTTGGGGATATCAAATAGAATTTCTCGATGGAATGCTAACGAAAAATAAGTTCAAATAGAACTGTACGCGCTTATAAAGTTTAGTCTGACTAATGTGAAGTCCATGCTTGCTTGAGTGTTATTGTTTATTTTATATACTATTTTTAGTTGGGGTTCAAACAATTAAAGATTTAGCAACCTCGCACTTATCGTTTCGCATTCAACTAGTTTTTTAATTTATTATAATACATTAACAGTTGTATTAATAAAGACCGTAAATTTATGTATCTTAGCTAATTAAAATTTATTCTCGTCACGTTCGATATGCACTTGTCATCGTAAAAAAGGCACTCGGTGCGACATTTTTTTATTGCGCTTTTAACGCGTAAATGCAACAATTTTTTTCTCATTATTCATCCGTACATTTAAATAAATGCTTAAAAACAGTAATTTAAATAACAAAAATCCAGTAATTAATCAGAATTATAATCTTAATTTTCTTTTACATATCCTTAATTTTTTTAAAAAGCTGTTTTTTGTTAAAAAGTATATCAACTATTTTTTTCAAGCTATTTATGGTGTTCCACGTGTTTAAATATTTGTATATGCGGAGGTTAAGACTATTTGTGATTGGTAAATAGTTTTTTTTTTATAAAATACTTTGTAGATACATGAAATATGTTTCGAAACTAATTGACTGAATTATAATTTTAAAAATATTTTTAATAGACAAATATATTTTTTAAAATGTTTATTATTTATAAAAACTGTATTACATGTTACCATTTTTTAATTAATTCGTGAAATTGTTAATATATAAAATGACATTTTAATCGTTTCTGTGTATTTAATGTATCAGTATGAAAAAAAACAAGATTTTTCTAATCGCCATTTTCTACGTAAACGTTGTAAAGATACGTTGTTTACGTACGCGCGTCAGTAAACACGATATCTGCGGGTGAATTTTGTCAACAAATTAACGAAACATTTATGTACATACATAAATGGAAACTGAACAAATTGGAACAATTAATTGCCGAAACGAGCCCGGAGGTTAAGACGTTGACGCGTGACGCTATTTGCAATTTTCTCCAGTCCATTTCCTAACAGACGCGCTTAGAATAATTTTTTGGTAAATAATTAGACCTCTGTAGCTTCAATGCTGCCAAAAATGACACGTGTTCTCGTTTCGAAACTTGTTTGTCGCACACTAATGAAAGTGGGACTATTTGCACATGGCTTTTTTATTCTATTAACGCCTTAAAGTTATTATGAACATTATAAAAAATGTGCTATAAAATAAAACTATATTTTTAAACGCCACAAACACTTTAGCAAACGTGGGCGTATTTGTTTTGAACGTGTTGTGCGCAACAGGCTACGCGTAATAGAGGAGAGTCGTACAATTCGAAGCGCTCGATGCAATAATAATTAGAGATATGTGCATTAAAATAAATACTCTGTTCCATGAAACAATGTGTTTGTGCATTAATGTTTGTAATAATAATATAGGGATTTTTTCTTCGAAAAATGACTCGTTGCAGACTATTCGTTTTATAGAACCAATATTTTATATATTGCTCATTTAAATAAATTGTCCTTATAACTTACTAATTAATTAATTATCAAATGTTGTCGACATTAACTATATAACTAATTTTCATCTGCCAAGCATCATGTGTGTTATATGTGCTTCGCTAGTGACATTGACATATACTACTTAAAGAGTCAGTAAAGTTAGAAAAATAGACGCTTATGTCTTGAGCGTCTGTTATTGTATTTTTTTATTTTTTACCTAAGAGAAACTATTTCGTTTTACTTTGAAAAACTTTTTTTTTTTACTTAAATAGCTATATTGCAACGCTTTATAAGGTTGAATACATCTAAAAAAACTGCTTTTGATGTAGCAGTAATGTTTTCATTTAAATTATACAATTATTTTATAATTATTTAACAGTTTCCACTTAAAAAAGTCTTGTAATGTTGAGTTTAGTAAAAAGAAAGGTAAAATTTCTAGTGAAAATCTTACTTATTAAATGTACATGTGAACTATGCTTCTGAGCTTCTGAGCTTATATTATTAGCATTATCCTTAACCTTTCTTATCGCAGCTTATTTTCCATAATTAATTGAAAAAAAACATTAGTTTATATTTTATGTTTTATCTCAACTGATATTCAGTTACAAATATTTTTATACTGTCATCTCTATAATGTTTGTTATATGTTATAACATAAGTACGGAATAGCGTAGTCCATAATATCTCAGACTAGTAAATCTGAGGTTGCGGGTTCGAGACCCGGCAGCGGCACTCGAATTTTTATTTATTAAAATGCGCTTTTATTAAAAAAAAACCCCGACCCCAGCTGCAGTGACATTTACTTATTATAAATTGCTTAGCATATAATATTTTATAATTATTAATATAGATGTCACCGATTCACAGACTGGTGGTTAATACTTACTTGTAAGTATTCATTATGTCTGATTGACTTACTCAGTAACGCATTGTAATGCCTGTCAAGTTACAACAGAAGATTTAATAAAAATAAAATAAAATCTCTTGAATCGAAAAAATTATTTCATCGACTTATTTGCCAAAAATTTGCTTATTTTTAAATCATATGTTTATCTGTTATTCCATTATTTTATATATCATATATAAAAATGTTATTGATTAAGATAAACGTGCTGTATCTGACATTATATCTTGAATCGGAGAAAATATTTATTATTAGTTTACAACGGTAATAATCTGGACCAACTAAGTAAGTTATCAAAATTCTATATATTAAACTAGATATTATTATGCATATTTTAATTTATAATTATTGTATGTCACTTAGCAGGTAATTTTGATTAAAAGCGCATTTTAACTAAATAAATTTTCAAGTCCACTGCTGTGGCTCGAACCCGTAACCTCTGGAATACCAGTCTAGATCTTACGGACCATGGTATTCAGACATTACAAGTACTGCTTGTTCTTAAATTTATTGTCTTTTAACTTACGTATTTAATAAATATAAATAAAATTATAATTACATAGTATGAACTTATCTACATAATAACACATTTTAAAAAAAGGTTAATTTATTTAAATATTTGTGACAAAGTCCTGTGAAAATTTATATTGACTAAGTACTCCATTAACAAGTTTTAAATGTGATATATAAATTATAATGTACTTTAATTATAATTTATTTATTATTATGATACAAAAAGTTATCGTCTTACTTTAAACCATTTAGCGTCTCAAGGAACGATTTTTATAATTTTTTTCTGAATTTATAGTTGATTTATTTATGTATGTTAAAAAAAATTATATAATGCACAATTTTTCACTAATGTTTTTTTAGCCATATATATATTGTACTTACAAAAAAAATGATATATTAAATCAAGACCTTAGAGACATATTTTACCTTGAGCTGATTCCTTATTTTACATATTTTACGTAGCTTACATATTTTACAGCATGAAAATTGCTTTTTGTTATCACATTGTGTTGAAGCATACTGTTTATTTAGCGATTAAATTAAGGTTTAGGCTAGATATTTATTAAACTGTATTCACATTGTTTAAACCATCAACATATATGATTGTTTATCATTTTACGATCTTAGCTCACTTCCAATTGTATCAATGATATTAAATAAACGCGACACGCGCTACGCTTTCAATAGCTAATTAAGCGTCGACGCTTCTACTGCCCTGTTTATAGTATAATTTATGTACTTATATACAAGTTTGTATGTGTGTTTTCTATTCTTTTCATCAATTATTATATATCGTGCATGTATATTCAACGTGACACAATAATAAAACGATCGATTACCGAGCAAAAATAGCAACATGAGTCATCAAATCGTTATCGTGTTTTTTAATAAGGATTAAAGACCGTATATTTATTTGAATAATGATTATAATATATTTTTATAACATGTTAGGTTTATAAATATATAACAATTCATGCATAACTAATAAATAGCGATATGAATATTATTATAACGAGATTGATATTGCGATTAAGTTTTAAGCGTTTCCTTGAAGTGGATTCGCTATATAATATCATATTAAAGATCGTGGAAAAATTATGTATAATAAAATTATAATACTTAAAGTTACCGTTGATAGTATTTAAATACATTTAGTAAATATGCGTGTTTTAACAGCCATGTATGCATATATTAATTAGGTATGTAAAAATTCTATATAAATATTCATAACCAAAATTTTATTTAAAATTTACGAAGATATTTTCTGATTGCAACGATAACATTCAGCTACTATTAAATTAATTTGCAAATTTGAACAAGATTTAATTTAAAAAAAAGCCATAAGACCAATAAAACATAGTGTAAAAAGCAACGGGAAACCACATCTTAATTTGTTAATTCAATAAACTTAAAAATACTAATTATTTATAAATATTAAAAATTCAACTTGTTTATCGGTCAAATATATCATAAGCTATTTTTAGTTAAGATACTAATTCATCATTTAAATACTTTAACAATCATGTTGTAAAGGTATTTAAATATTAAAAAATACTTGGTTCCAATTCTGTTCAAATAATGTTTTTATATTAAACTGCCCTTTAATCACACATTTCCTCTTGTATTGTCGTTTACTTGTTGGGGTGGTCACGCGTAAAGCAACCCCATACACGTTACATATAAACCGGTTTATATTTATAATAATAACACGGTTATTTCGGACTTTCCATTGGTAGTCAAAAAATAATTCATTCGCAAAAATAATAATAATTATTATTTTCGGGCGAAAATTCTCGATTAACGTAAGACACTTTGGTGCAGTTAAGTACGTATTAAAATCGGTCAAAGTTAAGATAAGGAAAATGTAAAAAGCAGTTAAGTATCGTTGATTATATACACCCAGTATATGTTGTTGTTGATGCTGAATAAAATGAAACGTGTTGCCTTTTACGTAATGTTTTTACATTTTCCGTAAACAAGCAATTAAGATCGAAAACGATGAACTTTTAACGTGATTTTTTTAACTTGATCACATTCGGTTAATGCTATTTTTGTGTTAAATTACACGTGCGTGTTACGTATATATGTATATTAGATATGATAATTAACGGCCTTTATACTATAATACACACTGGGTTATTGTGCTGTAAAAAAATTATATAGTAAATAGATTCATACGCATTAAAATAAATCGGTTTGACAATACACAAAAAAAAATTCACGTGAATCACATTTTACATTAAATAAGTTTTGAACATGATATTTTTTATGATATCCTAGAACATTGAATTTATTTCTTTAAATATTACAATTTACATGCATTTATAGGTGAATACATTTAAATTGATATTGGATATAAAAAATTGTAGTTAATGGCAATATAATATTTATTAAATTTATAATATACCCCTTCATTATGTCTTCAAGCCAGTGGAATCTAGTAAGAGTTTTATTACATATTATTTACATATGTTGCGACAGACGATTTTTTCTCCGAGCGGTAGTGGAGAAGCTGGCGAAGGGATGATGTCAGTGGACGATCCTCAGAGTTCTCATTGGTGTGGTAGCGACAGTATATTCTCCAAGTGGCGATGGAGAAGCTGGCGGTGGGATGTGTGAATCCATGATCGTATGTTGTCCGCAGGCGGCGGGCGTCTGCTGGTCTCTTTAAGTGTCTGTATCAGTCTTCGAGTGACTGCAGGTGACTGCCTTCTCCTCATCGGAGTCCAGGCTTCAGTATCCATGGCTGCAAAGCTTGCTGATCAATCGCAATTATGCAGCGATCATCCAGCCAATCACTGCAGTCGCTTCGTAGAACGGCGAAATAGGTATACGCCTTTAAAAAGCGACGTGAATCTTGTGAATCAAAGAAATATTCTCTCAATGACATAGAATATTTACAGTAAGAATAAAACTCGTGTTATTTATATGGTCGTAATTTATTGTTTTCTTGATAATGGATGATCATTTTGGCCATAGTAAATTAACGCAAGTTTTGAGACAAAGACCCCATTAAACCTAATCATCTGAGTGTGGTCGCTACAATACGTATTTAAGAATTTATAAAACGAGCTTCTTGATTCCAAAGTAATAATAGTCTCGCTTCTGCTCCCTTTTTGCCACCCAATGAATACTTAAAATCTTTTAGTAACCATTTTTCAAAGTACAATTTACCAGTGACAGCGACAGTATTATCATTGCCATATATAATAATAAGTTCGAGAGAAATTTGAGAATTTTCTTCTTTCATAAAATAAAAACGGATCATTGAACGATAAGGAATTGCTTAAGGAAAAACACAGCATTAATGATACTTAGACCTGATAAATCTAATACGTCACATGATTAAAAATCCCTTAAAATATAAATATATTTATATATATTATTTCGGTAAAATTTTGTATCAGCAAAAGATTATCCGCCAATTTTTTTCTTTATTAAGTTATCACTATAATCAAATTTAGAACAGGATAATTGAATATATTATATTTATGGATAAAAATAACTATAAATTTTTATATGCCTTTTCAACCGGACTTGATAAACCAGTGCAAACTGATTTTAGATAATAAAACGTCAAAATTTATGACTATATTTTCAAGTAGGTATTTTGTCATCAGTATTTTTAACGAAAAAAATACTACCTATAATTTTAGTTGAAAAAGTATTCTTTTTGCGGCCAATCTAAAGCAGTCATAAAAAGTATATAGTCCGAGCAATTCGAGTGTAAAACCGCATTTTTGTTTATAGGATATGGTTTACCTCTTTACATTTGATAAGTGCTTTCTGAGAATTGGAATTCACGTTCTCAATCCGATTTTCCTGTTTTTTTACATCGCTTAAAAATTGTTGGAATTCCAAAAACGTAATATATATTTTTTAGTTGCTCACATTATAAACGAAACGCTTTGGATGAATAGATAATTTTTTATAAATGTGACCTTCGTTGTTAAATTTGGTTTGCTATTGTCTGCCGTATTTATGTCGCGTTTTTAATAAAAAAAGCTTAATAGTCTTTTAAGACGTGCAAAAAAATATTTTGTTTAAAAATAAATATAAAATGACTCATACCTGGACCGCAGGGTCATTATTCGAGTATATTTATGCGTATCAAGACTACAGGAAAAGCAATATCAATATCAATAGCGGTAATAAGACATGCCTAAAATTTTTGCCTAGAGTTTTTGGGTCACATGAATGCGAATTTGCAGACTAGTTGCAGGAAAAGCTGATAACAGTTTATTTTATTAAGCATTTATAAAATATCACATATATTTATGAAAATGTAGCCGCCGTTATCAGATGCTAGAGTAGAAAGTAGGAAATAAATATTTCTCGTGCTCTTCTGAGTATCGGTAGCGTCTTCCATTCTCTGCCTCTCTGTTACCAAATGTCACATATTTTATATTGCTGATTTGAGACAGCGTATCGCAGATGAGAATATTGGTGGGCCAATTGTATCGCTTTTTAGATACACCCACAAATTATGTTCACGATTTAAAAGCGAAACTGCAGGGTAGTTACTTTCGGCGATCGTTAAGAAGAGGTTAAAATAACAATAGTATTTTTTCACACGATATGACGCACTGTCTATCCAAGCATGCATTTTATACAAAAGGGTGGTTTTACCGTTACTTATGTGTGATTATAAGTAATAAATGTTTCGAGATGGATGTGCTAATAAGTGGTTTGTGACATAATAATATAATAATATTCATTTTTATTAACAATTATTTCTTCCTGATTTTATTTTTGCATAGAATAACATTAACAGTAATTTTGCAAGTGGTTGGAACCCTGAAAAAGTATTAAAAATAATTTTGAATTATGCAATATATATCATGTATCATAATATAAAGTATGACATCAATGAGTCAAATTTTTTATAAGCAAAATAAAAAATCTGAAATATATATATTGTACATATTTTGTATTAAGTTACGATAGGGATGAAGTAGTTATATGTCGGTTAGATACCATGATATAATAGTATTAGATAACATTTAATAAACCATTATACTGTTTTGTCAACAGCAGCGCTTAAATGTATTATATTGATGTTCATTAGACAAACGCTTTATTTTAGATTTAAACCAACACAGGACAAGCACTATAATGGCGACTAATTGATTAGGAATATAGATTATTATTGCAATAATCTCGTGTAGCAAAACGTGATTGTGTTTGTGCAAAGATACTAATAGATACATCGAATTTACATGATCATTTTTTTTTAAGAAAAATAAACTACCAAGCGAAACGGTGAACTGAACAAACAAGAGCTGCTTTCGCAAATGGAAACAGTTAAAATTGCAATGCAAATTAGCAGTCTGGGAAACATGACGAGACGAATGCATTTGCATATAATCGCCGCAAACAGCGGCTGTTTCCATAACGCTGCACTTAATTAATTAATAAAGTGATTGGATTGAGCTAACGATGCCTGTAAATAACTGTGTTATAACCCGAATCGTTACTAAATAGGACTTAGATAACTGACAAACGTTGCTCAAGGGTATTTAGACATTTGTTAATTAACATTGATTCAAATTTTAACAAAAACTATTTCTAAAAATATGCGGCTTTGAGGTGGCGTACGACGCAAAGATACTTTGGCACATACGCGGTTAAATGTCTGAAAAAGAAACTGTATTTCTGCCTCAGACTTCCTAGTTATAACATAAAAATTACGTTTTGTGCGTTATAGATGCAACTAAATTAGTATAGTATTTTTTTAAACTGTAGATTTTTATTAATCAATTATGACCCACATTATTTTTTTTTAATAATGTTAAAAATATAAGTCAACCCATAATTTATGGTGATGAATTTTCAATACATTCGAGTCAACATTTTCACGAAATTTTTGTTTTTTTCGTTTCGATCAACATTTATTCCCTTACAAAATAAAATCAATTCAGACTTATCAGCTTAATAAGTAACTCGCTGAAATCATGTTAAAGAATTCATACATAGAGATGGATTTTATTATTCGTGTACTCTTTGTAATGGTATCAACACATTACGCTCCGTTCACGCGTTTTCGCGTGATAGCAAATTTTGTGATTAGTCCGTTTACTCATTTTCGATGTGAACAAATAATGTAATTTAAGATTGTAAATCTCAATTAAGACAATAACTTTTATCTATAAATGGCAAAATCTTTATTTATTATTTTATATAAAATTTCTTAAAAATAACAAGAAATTTTATTTTCAGCAGTCAGACAGACTACAATTTTTACAAGTGATTTTTGTAATATAAATGTTGACATTAGAGATTGATATCTGATTTTAGTTATTTTACATATTGCAACTTTAGGTATTTTATCGCATACTCTGCTCCTATAAAATTTCCGTGACTATTTGCATAAAATGTTTACTGGGAATTACACTGAGTCATTTCCTTATTGCGAAATTTTGCAGATACTTTCGGACTTGTGAGTGATTTTATAATATGGTTAAGAAATTAAATTAAATTATTTTAAGACAAACGTAACGAAACTGAGGATAAGTCGATTTTGAATGATGTAGCTGAGGTACATTTGTCGGTAATAAGTATTTGACTAAAAAATGTGAGAGCAAATGGTTTTTCAATACTAGCTTTTGCCATCAATAATAAGTATAGAATTTAAATATGAAATACAGTAGATCCCCAATAACACGGTAAATTGAGTTGTATGTATATACAAATAAAATAATAATTCTCATCATTACAATACAATACTACATACTGATTAAGCATCCATTATATTTTATAGACCTTGCTCATTACATTTTTTTTATTAAAATATAAATATTCTCTCATTAAAGCATTTAAAATCAAGGTAAAACATTTAAAATGTTTTTAAAACTTATCTTGTATCAAAAATATTAAACATTATCAGTCTTTTTATCAATTTTTTATAAATAGTTTTATTTATGTATCAACTGTTTACACGAGTATACTTTTTACTCTTTTTGGACTAGTAGCACTGGCTTTATTTATATGAAAATGATGGTTACAGATTCTAGAGATCTATATTTTTAGTTAAGTCTTATCTTTGTTAAACATATTTCTTTCTTTTTTCAATAACGAGTTTTTCACTAGAAAGTTTTTGACTTTTGTATAGAAAATGTATATAAATCGCTGAAAATGTTTCTTTTTATATAAAGTTTTCTTTCACTGATTAGTTTGTGGTGGTTGTGGATATACCTTATTTTTACGGTCAGAAAATATACCCAATTAAATGCATTGTTTTACTGTAATAATTCTGTTTATTTTATACACGTGTATTAATTGCTAATAAAACTGATGCAATAATATTGCCGATAAGATAAATATTTATTGTATTTTCAGCGACATCTGTACTTGCGCTGCAACTTTAGATTGGTTAGATTAATGTTAAAATAATGATGAACATATACATACATATATAAAAAATTAAAGGTTTTGTTTATTATTTATATATCTGATTTTATTTCGACGTATCTTATAAGTGGCACTCTTGCATCGATAGTTTTTATGCATTTTTTCTGCGATTTTATTTATTAAATTAATTATATCTGTATTCTTCCTAAATTATACACCAGCCAATATCATATCTTATAATACAAAAAATGAAATAAAACGAAAAGATAAGTGGTTTTATATATAGACAGTGACGCCGTTGAGAGCGAGTTGTTTCAATGCGATTTCGAGTGTGTTCTAAATTTGGTATGGGTCTTCTTATCTCGTCTGCGTTTCTTTTTAAAGTTTTCCTTACTTTATTTATATTTTCCATAAAAAATCTATCAAATCAACAATCATAATAACATGTGGTGTTTTTCTTCCTGTATCTAATTATATCACAATTATACAACGTGTTAACAAAACCTTATCTACAACGATTATTTATTTTTATAAAAAAAACAAAGACCCAACCGAACTCACGTGATATTTTTCTATTATTTATTCAGATGATTTGTGTTTACATTATTTTTTATGATTTTTACGCAAACTATCGTTAAGTTACATTAGCTAACTCAACACGTTTTATTACACTTTGATCCCGGTCGTTCAATATCAGCTTTTTCGTTATCAGTAGTGTATATTTATAAAACACTGATATCATAAGCTTGTTTAAAAATACGAATTATTATAATATACTGATCAGAGAATTATTTTTATATGCTGAAACCTTATCATATATGTAGTATATTTATATGAAATAGATATTTTTGATCCATCGTTTATATTTATAAACGATACAAGTTAATCTATTGATTCTATTTTTATGTGTGTATTTTTGATAATACATTAAATTATGATCTAATCGTTGATCGTATAAAATAATTTAGAGGTTATCAGTATTTTTGATTATCTGTTTATCTAAAATGATATACTATGCGTGATGGATTTTTAGATGATTGTGTATACATACTAAGTAATATATTATTGCGTTGAATTTTTATTCTTTATGTGTAATCTATGATTATTTACGTATTTGATGCAGTAAAATTGAATGCTTATAGAGCGAGAGTGTCTGATAACTTTTATCAGTTTTGTTTATGTTATAAAAGTATATTTATCACTTATTTCATCAGTTAATATAAAATAACTTATTTATTAAATTTATTATTCAGCAAATACTTTTTTTAGTCTTATGAAAAAAATCTTTATATGTTTATTAATTTTATTATAAAACAAGTATTTGCATATTGAATTAAATAGTCTATAGACATATGTATGTAAATATTCATATTAACATATTACTTCATATGTAGTATCTATATTTAGCTTAGCTCTACCATTGTATTTCATTGTAAGTTAGTTATTCAATAGCATTATTTTAATGCTATAATTAACATTATAGTGACTTAAAACGCTTTATAAATTATATTTAAGAAGAAAAATATATAAATGAAATGATACGAAATGGACCAGCTCCTCGTAGTTGACATTAAATACGCAGTTAAGAGCTTCCACTTTTTATCCAAAACACACGCACGCTGGATTTATACAATCACATGTTTGGAGTTACTGTGAAATTACATAAATATGATTTTTTTTATTTAATTTTTGCGAAATATTTATTTTTATATTTTTATCGACAAGTCACTTTATGTATCTAATGGTGCTGGTTTTGTAAAATATGCTAGCAATCATTTATAGTAACTGCTGGCAGTGAATTGCGGTTGATTTTAAATTATAGATCCCGATTCAAAAATGCTGTAATATTAATCAATAAAGGATGCGAATAACTTAGACGGCATTTACGTGTAGAAAGAAGCTCCTAGTTTTTTAATGAAAATTTATTCTATTATTATTCATAAAGCATAAAACGTTATTTATAATTTATAAAGCAAAAATAGCATTGTATTAAACTCCTTTTTGAATCATACGTAAAAATGCTACCAATTTATAAGACTAAGTTTAGCTTATCCAAGTCCAGAAGCTTTATGACCAACCCACATTATATGATGTGGTAATCGAATTAGTCTAATACGATCATAGCTATTTTAAACTTAGCTACCGCCGGTTAGGCGCCACTGTCACAGGAAGGACAAACGGGATGTGCAATTTTAGATCCTCGTCGTAATTTTCCTCATGCTTGTTTTTGCCATGGGAAATTACACTTGTCATCGACACTGACAAAGATTTGGACTATTTTCGTGCCAATGCGGAACATACTAAAAAACCTGATAATTTTTAAAGATGTGTTTGAACAAAGACATTGCGCAATATTTATCTTACTCATTTGGCATGTGATGTAGTATGACTGTTTATGTTCTTCTCTTCGAACAATGGACCGTGTGCTCGCACATGCCTAAGGAGACGATGGCACTTCTTCTAAATTTAATATTTCTCGTTCTATTATGATCCCGTCGACCAATCCTTTGTCACGTAATTCCACTCTCGAGTCCCGTTATATCCTCGACCAATTATAGGAGCAAAAATAAGCGTCTTCTATTTTTACACCGTCATCCTTTCGACTCAGTCGCAACTTCTATTTCGGCATCTTTTCTCCTCTGCAGCTTCTTTTTGTCTACTCCAACTCGACTTTGCCTTTTTCTCTCTCTTTACCATTTATAAACGATGGCTTCGCCCTTTGTGGTCGTCTATTCTTGGCTGGGACGAAACTCTTTTAGTTTTTCGCTATAAACATAATAGATAATTAAAATATTATATTATATTGGATTCATTATATAGGATGCTATCAATTTGTTTGATGTCTACAAATACACTGCGTTTATTTTATAAATGATTTTGCGGTGCGATGTTTGGACTCCTCAGCTAATATGATTTCACTGAAATGCCAGTTAAAATATATTTTCACATCTAATAAATATTGACAGTAACATATATATTACATTTCATGTTCTTATATTTTTATGATGCCTGCACTACACTCTCTGGAAGCTGGCCAAGGTTGGCCAAGGACGGAGAATATAGTGGGTTACTTCGGTCGAGTTCGGATCTGCCCGCTCTAAAATCTCTTGGAAGTTGTCCGAGGTTACCGAGAACGGGAGGTAAAGTGGGGGTAGTTCAGTCGACTTGGCCAGCTTCAAGTGCTTCCAAACATTGTCGGCAAACGGACCGAAGTCGGAGCTGCTCTTTCGAGCGCGAGCGATCAGATACTTCCCCTTTCGCTCTCTCGCATGTTAAGTGACGAGAGTGAGAGAGATAATGATATGGTTTTTCGCAAACTGAGATATAACGACTAACTCGGTTCAATTTCAGTATGCGCGTAGGCGTCCTATGGTTAACACGCACGTCGAGCTGCATCGTGGGTCACGTGGTCAAGTTATAATACCACATGCTTATCGGGGACTTCAACATACTCTTACTGACATCTTAGAATATTTTAGGGCACCAAAAGGGATTAATTATATTTTTGATAGTATATTCTTTTAACAGATTTATATTTTTTTTCATATAAAATTAAATAATTAAAAAATAATTAGTGGTACTTGATTTTGTTAAAAAAAATCATTTCGATCAAATCCTGATGTGTTTTCCTTGATCGGTTGATATAAATGTCACACCATAACGAATTCTTATTTAAAATCGATGGCGACAAATTCTAGGATAGTCACAGATGTCGTGTTTGTATTCTGAAGTATTATTTTTATGCCTTATGGCATTTTGCAAAAGCCGACAAAGATTTTGCGTAAATTGCATATTTAGGACCGAAAAGTTTTCACTGATATTGTATTGGTAAGTGCCCACACAAAATTTTTATAATTATCAGTAGCGTAATTTAAATAATATGACAATTTAAAAATTGCGAATATTTGGCACATATTTTGATCGCGCGCAAATATGCCAGCTGTACATGACAGCAGCCGCCGTGCGGACGTCTTTCACGCCCGCCGTCCGGACGGCATATGAAATTTGTGGCAGTGTGGCCGCTACTCGAAAGTCGGCGAACTCGGCCGATGTCAGTTGAACTTTGGTTCGGACAACTTCCAGAGAGTGTAGTGCAAGCATTATAGTTTGAATAAAAAAAAACCAATGTATTAGGTGCTAATTAAAGTATATTAAGCTGAAACCTTTCAAATGTGCTCCTTAGCCTCTAAAACAATATATGCAATTGTTTCTATCTGATACAGCAGATTAGTAACTTAGTGTGGTTACTTAAATTATTTTTTATAGTATTTTATCGAATGACTTTTCTTAATTAGTATAAAAATTGAATTATAAAATATTGTTATAGCGTTACTTTTGATGACTTTCAATACAAAAAAATTACCATTATTTGTGTTACTCCACACCTAGCAAGCATATGGTATAATAAATAATAATTGTTAACGCACTCTTTATGTTAAATACTGGAGTGCTGGTGTAAGCCCAGGTATTTGACGCTAGATTTCAATTCTACGTTTCTTTCCTCTTTGGTTTGGGGAGGCGGTAGCAGTTTGTCTACGTTTCGTATATATATTTGACTATGCTGTCAATGAATATTTTTATATTTTCACTAGTAGAGATATATATATATCTAGCAGTAAAAATGTATTTCAATATGATTTCACTGAAATGTTAGCGAAAATTTAAGTTTACACACTCAATGTAACATATATTTATACACATAAATGATATGTCGCCCACTGATAAATTCACAGCTTATTATTATTAAAATAGCTTAATATTCAAAATTTCTTTCTATCGCGCTTAAAAATGCATGTAAACACACCTGTATTTGAAGTCATTAAACCAGCTGTCAAAATATATTGATCGTTTTGTGACGCGATGCTTCTAATGTTTACAAACACACCTTGCCACTAAGTACAGTCTGTATCAAAATTTATTCTGATAACAAATTTAACTGGCAATGTTGGGTTATTTTTAGGAGGACTTAGGAACCTTTTTGTGTCGTGAGAAGATGGATTCTCCGTCCTTCGCGGCTGACTAATGAAAACTAAACGTTTGTTGCGGCACTCTAATTTTAACCGTGGAACATGTGACACGTATGTTCTGGTTGCGATTCGGTTATGTGTAGTTAGTAACGAGTTACGAAACCCTATTGCCGGTTACATCTAGATACTTATTGGGTTTATGTGGTGTTTATGGTCCTTGGTAGACAAGGAAGTGTAGAGAATTCAATTGAAAGATATGGGATACTTTTAAGTGCGTTTGTAACATAAACAACGTTGTCCATAACATCATAACAAACTTAATAAAGAGGCACATTTATACTTTGGACAATAACATCAGCACTGTAAGCTAAATTTAACTTTTATGAATCTAAATAGTTTTTAATATTCATATAATACAATTTTACATGATAAAATAATTTTTAAATATTTATTTTACTATGTTTATATAGTAAAATAAATATTTGAAAATGATTTTATCATGCTGTAATATTTAAAATGTATTCTCTAGTTCTTAACTACTTGTAAAATTAAGATGACTTGTTTAGACATGAATTCGTTTATTCCAAGTCGGAAGCAAAGTGGTAGTTTTAGGAAACGACGGGTTCCCGGGTGCTCCCACCCGCATCCTCAGGTTGTGTATAAGCCCTTACCTATCGGCTCTTTTGCAACCCTAGCACTGAGCACAACCGCTTCCCATCGGCAAGCCGATGGTCCGCTTCCACGTCTCGGCCGGAGTCGTCCCGATGGACGGCTGCAAAAGTAAGCTTCTGACTGAAGTGTCTGAAGGAAGTAATTCTGTATGACAGTTATCTGGCTTTTATACACATGATAATTGCGGGAAAGTTCAACGTCCCTTCTAGACATCTGTTCTTTGACCAACGTCTGTGAGTTGGGACGGAACCAGACACTTTGTTTTTGTCTAATACAGATCTAATTAGATTTTGTATTTGCGATTATATTAAAATCGGTATATTTGTAAATTTTATTTCAAGTAAAGTCCACGGTTTATATGGATGGATGCTTTGGAACTAATATTGTATGCCGTTTAATGATTGGTAACGAAAAAATTGATGAGACTTTTGACTTTGATCATGGGTTATCACAATACTTTTATATTTTTAATCCTTAATAAAAAAAGGCAAATCATAATAATATATAATATGTATAAGAATTTTAAAAATCAAAATATTTTATTTTTACTTATATCTGCCACAGAAAAACTGATTTTTTACTGAAAAATAATATTTTTTATCGCTTATACATATATTTATGCACATAACTATTTTTTAACTAACATGTGCCATTAAACATACATATATAAGTTGTATTAAATTCTTCACTGTCATATTAGCGTTGATAAAAACCTGATGTATTATTTTTAGGACGTATTTATTTATAAAAAAAAATAATTCTGGTTTCCAATCTTATATTGATTTTTTGTTGTTTCTTTATTTAGCTCGAGGCAGTTAAAAATTTTCCATCGACTGTTTATGCGTACTGCTCCAGTCTCTTTAAACGCTTTGGAATGCCCGAATCAGGTTTTTGGCGTTGCTCATGCTTCGAGTTCTTCACTTTCATAACATGCAAAAAATACTTGATCATTAAAATATTTATATCTTTCTACTACGTCATTATTTATTGTTGGAAAGGTTCATTGACAATCTAAATGATCTCAAGAAAGTAGCTCTACCAGTGAGGTTGAAAATAATGTATATGTACAAAGTCAATGACTTCACCATACGCGAGGAATCACAGCTACACTTATGCTTCAGACTGCTTAGAATATAATATATAGTATATATATATTTTAAAATATTACACAATGTAGCACATAAGTTTCTACTGACCTACGTTCAGAATGCTTATGAATATTTAAAAAATATCTTATTCAAACACAACTGCGACATTCGTCTGCTTGACTACCATATTGCCAATGGCCTTTTTGAGTTTTTTTTTATTTGTATTCAAGGTCATTATGTCAATTTTGGTAATAATTAAGCATTAAAAATTGTGTTGACAAGTCTTCGAAGGAAAAGTTAGTGGTACTGTATATTATTATACACGGAAGAAACACACGTGCTTAAGATTTTAGTATTCTCCTTATCCAAATGTTCTTGTCCAACTATATTCTATTGAATTTGTTTTAATCTTTTTTTTTTCTATTTAAACTTACAAGTACATAATATCAATCTAACTAAACAGTTTTTCTTATTCAAAACGATAGCTTTTACAGAACAGGAAATTTACCACAACTGAGCTTTGTTTATTTGAAGATTAAAAATATATAAATACGCGTTACATAAGCATATATGTACATATATATATTTATAGTTTTATTGTTACATATGTATGTACATAATAACCGACGTATAAATAAGTTTCCAAGCGCAGAATATATTGTAGCGCCTTTCTAGCAATGGCTATATTCAGGTTGTAAAGTACATCAAAGTTGTTACTAAATTTAAATGGCGTCCTTTTTCGTGTCGTCCTAAATCAGCCGAGTCAAATGTTTGCTGCTGATTGTGGGGTCGATCGACGAGGAGATTTATCACTCGCCGGCCGACCAATTGTAAGTGTTTTGTCTGTCGTGTATTAAAAATTCAATGCACCTCAAAGTTATTATGTAGTTTTTAAGTTGATAAGTTGTATTGCTATGCAAAATGCACTACCTAAAAATTATCATATTTCGTTTATAACTAAATGTTATATTTAAAATAATTTAAATTTATAAATAAAGTAATATACATTAAAAAAAAACATAATAACGCAAATGATAAAACAGTACGATTTAGTACATAATAAAAAAATATATTTAATTCTAATTCATCATTAAAAAATATGTTAATGATTTAATTATATTATCACTCAACAACATTGTTGCATTCAATACCATTAAAATAATAATATTTCAATAACATCTTTTTTTGTTTGATTATGGCCCATAAATATTCTATCAATCCAATCATTTTCTTATGTTTTAAAATATTTTTAAAAATTTATATAAAAATCATTTGTGCATGATTTTAATGATATGATACAGGATCGAGTCCACGTGCTTTATTTAATATTTAATTACAGAAAAATTTTGCTTTTCATTATTTCATCGATGAATAGAGACCTTCCATTACGGAATATAAAAAGCACCCCCAGATCATTTGACTCTAGATATCACACCATTGCCTAGAGGCATTTATCGTTTTATCTTTCAACACCTTGACGACTAACGTAGTGCACCCCATTTGACTTGAATATATTATGTTTATGGTCAATATGAGATATATTAAAATGTCCTGCTCCTACTATTATAAATAATATATAAAAAATAATTAAGCTTTATTTTTTTAATTAACTACAGCTTTCTTGTTAGACATTTAAAGTAACATTTCCATTTGTTTATGTTATCATAAAACTTTGATATCTATTTTTGTTATAAGTTATATTAATATAGATTAATTTTCACATTTTATTATCGTTACAGATTCTTCCTTATGTTTATTAAATATATGAGTCTCTGATCAATAATTTCACAATGTACTTGTGTAATAACGATTCTTAAATTAACTGTTAATGTTTGCTATTGAGACCTACATTATTTTCGATTGAGTAATTCACGTGTAGCTAAATATATCTCATGTTGAGAAACTACAGAATGTATAATAAAAAAAACTAGTGCTGACGAATTCCAGTAGCTAATTGAAAATATCTGGAGATTTTCTGCGTTTGAGAAATGATCTTAATATATCGAGGTTTATTAATATACCTTACACGTCGTCAATACGTAATAAATGCTTATATATATACAATATATATATAAAACGGATTGATCTCAGCACATACCTACTACATACACACGAGTTTTATTTATAACGACAAGGTCGTGCAAAAGTAACCACCGATAAAAACGTGCTGCTGATTCGCTGTGATGAGATCTTTGAACGGTTGAGTCTCAGGAACAGGTGAACGACGCGATGAGATGATCATGATATATTTCAAGATCTTCTCAAGAGAGGTATTTTTAATTCATTCACATATATACATATGATTCTAATTGTGTATATAAGTACTATGCGAGGCTGTTTTTAATACAACCTTCAAAGTATACACATCTGGGTCAGTGCATGATAATGAAATAATTTGATACATTGAAATATGTATATATTACCACCAGACTGTCTATAGCTAAGAGCTTCTTTACAATATATATATATATGAATTTGTACATACATGGTGATTCATCACCATTATTATATGCTGTACGGCTGAGATAAATTATGCAGTCTGAAGTGCTTTTATCCTTTGTTTATAAACATACATAAAAATACATTAATGGGTTAGGAAGAGCAATGTGTGACGTCAAGGACGTCTAACCTGAGAGTTCTGATTTAGAAATTTAGAATTACAGAGAACTTATTACTTAATACATGATTCATAGATACAATTAAGAATATTTTCTCTTAGTTAATCTTTATTAAAAGTTGGTAAGCTATTGACAAATTTATTGTTACATTGTTGTATGTTTTCCCAACAGTGTGTAGTTTGTCAATGATTTTAGTTTCAATATCAAATTCGATATCAGTTAGCGCAATAAATTACCTTGATCAGCTCGATGTCGCGTGTCTTTGGCAAGGAATGCGCATGCGCAAACACACGAATTATGCTGTCACACCGTCGACAGCGTCTTTGATTTACGCCAGCGATTTATTATTATGCTCGTGATTCGTTCAGTCGACACAACCGCAGTGTATTGTTCTGGTAATCGAAGAACCTTCGTGCTTTGAATTACTGTATAGGTTCCTATACGTTAAAAACACACCTGCCTGGTGTCCTTGGCAATGAAAATGGACGATTAGTGACGAATCGGTCACTAATCGTTTCGTTTGGGAGGTTAAATAATAATGAGGAAAAAATATTGCTGTACATTTTAGACCGTCGTCTATTATTTAAAATGATTTGAAGCATTAGTTTTTTAGAATAATATATGTATATGAACTATTATTATTCTTGCGACATAATCGCTTGTTTATATAGAGCCGACAAGTCACCAGCATTTGACTCTGGGGTCCTCGTACTGAAAAGTTCTCAGTCCATTCTGGATGACGACCCAAGATCCACGGTCCCGCGGCGTGGCTCAAAATCATTAATATACATAGCACTCCTTAGAGCCAACATTTATTTCGATAAGCCCTGATTCGTATCTTTTTTTAGAAAGCAATTTTAATCTGGTTCTGAAAAACAGTGTTATCTCTTTTGGCAAATGTTCACCACAATATTTTAAAATGTATGTAGCTTAGATAATTTATGTAATCTAGTAATTTCCTTGAATTTCATGAGCCCGTTGACCCTTTACTTATTAAAAAAAGCAATATGTGATGTTGAAGGGTCAGATGTATTATTATTTATTATTTATTTTATTAATATACATAGCTAATTGTGTAATCACTAAACAAATATAATTAAACCATACATATAAAACCTAATTAAAACATAGACAGAATATAAAAAAAATACTTTAAAATTATAATTTATTTCTTAATGCACGAAAGTGTTTCTTATTCCAATGATATTATATTATTTTTGCGGGTTGCCACACTTCTGGCCGTACTCGTATCATTATAGCTAACTATCTTTCAATTATCTTCTATTTCTAGTATTAAATTTATGTTCATTCAAATTTTTATGAAATACCTAATAAAATACGTTCTGGATTCTAACCCTTAAGGGTATGACTTCGCAGCCAGTAAGACGCAGGTGGAAACTAGTGAGAATTTTACTAGATTATAAAACATATTGCGAGGTCGTTATTCTCCGAGCGGTAATGGAGAAGCTGGCGGACGGATGATGTCAGTGTAAGATCTGCAGCGACAGTATTGCGGAGGTTTATTTATGTATGTGATCCGCGGGTAGGCCAAATCTGATTTTTTCGACTGTGCTCATGTCTTCGTATCTCTGCTGGTTCATTGGGGACCAGCCATATGTATTCAGTAACAAATAAATATTCATTCTATGCACCGGAGAATCCCTGCGAGTAATTTATGGAAACCCTGTAGTTCGACGGCTTTTGTGTGATCCCACTATTGTCTAGTTTATCCTTATTGATTAATGTCCAAAACACTTTTGGTCACGCGAGTTTCAAGAATTTTCTAATTTATTTATAAATACTAAAAAATTCATCTTCAATTTTTTTTGAATATTTAACCACTCCAATCTATCAATCATACTTTAACAACTAGTATATATATTTTTGTTTAAAACTACTCTCATTGCCATATTTTGTAATTTTTGCAACATCGTTTTATCTCATTTATTAAGCATATATTATATTGTTGCACAATAATTGAAGTGAGGCAAACTTATAAACATCACCTCATATAAAAAGACTCGTCATAAATACGTTGTAATCCATTCTACCGATCAACATATTAAAATACAATTTTATAACAAAAATATATGATGATTCTGAACTCATTTAAAGCTGAATTTTGTACTATTATTAATTGTAAAATATAAAAATTTATTATATTTTTTTACTATATCTGATAATAATTAATAAGTGTAAAGGTATGCGCTGATTTTAAATCTGCTCCTTTTATAAATGTCTATTGTATAATTAATGGCGTATCTAGAAATGGGACGGGGGGAGACCGTCCCGGGCGGCACGTGCTTGGGAGCGGTATTTTCGCAATGGAAAAACCGTTCGTGTCGTGTGATTTTTAAACTGAATGCGCTAAAAATATTGTTTAAATGAAAAAATATTGAACATGTGAAAACAAAACAGCTTAACAAATGCTGATTTTATGACTATAAATAAAAATATTTTTGATCGGCTTAAAATTTTGTCAGTTTTTAGAGTCGGTGTAAGTCGAAGTTACACTAGATTTTTCCATTGTTTATTTGAATCGAGCACGTGCTAAAATAATGAAATGCCTAATAACCATTACCATATTTCATCAAACTTAAAAACTGTTTTATACATTTTTTATTTCCATATATTCTGTAAGTGGTATGAAGAAATGCAATAAATTACAGATTTATAAGAAGGTCTAGGGAATTTAGGATCGCCCCGGGCGGCACAAAGTATTTTATAAAATCGCTATTAAGTATTTTGTAAAATCCCTAGTTACTTTAAATAAATCCGTATGTATACACATATACATATGTACATATATATGTATGTGTAAAAATTGTTTTTTACTCTCTTTTTTATGATTTTAAAAACAGAGTTACGGTTTATTGTTTTTTAATATATTATTTAAAATAAAAAAAATGCATTTTATAATATTTTTATTTTTTATATATTTTTTAAACAAAGTTACAATTTTTTGTATTGCAAGTTTGATGTAAATATAATTAAAACTACAGTAGTATCGTGTCCCCAATTTTATGTTACAAAAAATGTAATAACAAACATTTTTTTTTCAATTTATAAATTTATTTTAATTTATATTTTAAAACGTTTTTTTACATTTTTTTTTTCTCTAAGATTTTTTTATTATCTGAATCACTGCCATATTGAAACAAGATGGCGAATCAGACTGACTAACAAACATAAGTGAAATAATTACAAGGTGTATATTTAGATTGAGATTTATGAGCATATCATTAAAACTACGGCAGTCATCGTGTCCTTAAATATCCAAATAAATAATTTTTATTCACAAACTTTTTCTATTTCTCCAATAATTTTTTTGGTAGCCGCCGTTTTAAAACAAGATGGCGAATCAGTCTGGCTAATGAGCTTAGTTGATATTTACAAAATTGGTTTTATATTTCATGACAATGTCATTAAAATCAAATCCACAAAAAAATATTTTTTATTATTCAGTATCAATGTGTTATTTTACACATAATTATTTGTGGCAAAAATTTACCGTATTTGTTGTGCAAGATAATTGTTAATGATGGATAAAATCAGGATTAGATAAACTGCAAAAAAATCCGCAATTATTTGTTAATAGATAGGTATTGTAATGAATACAGAAGATCTGGTAATATCAAAACGAAATGTTGCTCAGTCACGTTAATTATAGATCGTTTCACTTCTTCTTGTATTTTAGTTGAATATACTTATGTGATTGATTGTTAGTTACCTAATATGAAAGAAGCCTTACATATGTTTAAGTACATAAAATAATTTCTATAACTATTATTATAAACACATAATAAGTTCAAAGTCACATATTTTTACTATTAATAATTTAATAAAGTTTATCTCCTATTTTGACTATTATTAAATTAATAAAGTTTATCTCCTGAACTAAAAATGCACCCGCGTTTATTTATAAAGTCCTAGTAAAACCACAAGCTTTGCTTAAAAGCTTTACGTCTAGAATACTATTTTTAACCTTAAGCAGCCATACAATACCACCCCTTTTTACGTCATAGTAACATTACGAAACAGACCCTAAGCTACGTATTGCGGTTATGAAACTTATTATGTGCGCTTATGTATTATTAAAACAATATTATTTTTAATTTGTATAAAGCCTTTGTAGGCTATGATTGGTTGTGTGAAATACAGGCTATGATTAAACACTGCGTCTTCTTTTGATCTATTTTCTTTTCATAATCTTGAAAGAGTTTTTCATTATACTGTTAGGTTTTTGTGAAGTTGTTTCAATGGATATATTTTTAGAATGTGTTTTATTTATTTTGAACAGGCTCAAAAGGTTTTATATTTATAAATATAAATATGTATACTATATAACTAGATATCGCCAATAATTAAATTATTAATTTATTTTGTAAAATGCATTGAAAAAGTCAATACAAAAATAAATGCATATGAATAACTCGCTATTATTCAATAATACGAGAAATATTCGCAAAGTAAAGAAACTGCAATGTTATGCTTGCAGTGTGTATTGCACTAAGTGCGATGCGTGTTCGGTAATTCTGTTTTTCTGCCGCTTAAATTCATCGCCAACTTATTTAGGTTTATGAAAATAATAAACATATTTGAAGTATAAGAAACGTCTACGCCGATTAAATGTGGACATCCGTTTTAATGTATAAAGTCATTAAAAAAAAATTTTAAAAATTGATACGCTTTTATGATCAAGTGCCTAGAAATCTACTTTATAAAAAATTATATATATACCAATTTATGTTTATGTCTCAAAACTTTTAAAAACTGTTCCATAAAAAAAACAGATAATAAAACTCGCGTTGTGTGCCGAAAAAGGAATAAACGCCATACATACATATATGACGTAGAAATCAAGAAACTCTAGTTTAAAGTTGAAATTCATTCATGAAAGGCATAGAGCTCCATTGTAGCTTTGTTGAAAAATATATAACGGGTTGTTCTTTAGAACCTTGAGGTATTCTACCTTACGGTAATATATGCTAATCCTTCCGGGGCAAAAACTAGAGTTGATTATGTGTAAAAGGACGATTTGTTTGATACACAGTGGATCATTTTCAAGTGCTTATAAAATAAACTAATATTTTATTCTATCATATTTTTATTTATATAATTTACTGTGACACATTTTAATATGACGAGGACTTTAGACATATGATTTCCATCAAAATATCAAAATAGTATACTTGAAGATATTTATTTTAGTTAATACATATGTTTATCTAACAATATCAACGATGCAATCGTATGATTATCCAGAATACCTGCTTAACCTACCTATATCATATCTATTTTTGATTCATGTTTGCCTATTATCGTTATCAGTTAGCACCGTTAAAACTGCGAACAATTTACTTGGCGCCAGTGTTCGTTCAGATTCCAGTGGCGAAAGTCGTCTTGTGAGCGCACCGTTAATTTTATCCCCTAAGTGAAAAATCTGGAGAAACCCCTAAAACACCTGTTTTCAAGAAACAACTGATGACGCACCAGGCGTACATGTGACGCGCCCTATTTATAAACTCTGAGTTTATTTTTAGTTCTAAATGTTTATTATTTACCAACGGAGGGGGGACAACGTGATTTCATCAGGTGCGTTGTTGAAACGAGTTTTTGTTGTCGTATTATTTTGTTTACCACTGATATTTTTCTTTCTCATTTGTTTATGAATTGAAAGCTGTGAATATGTTTATTTTTTATGTAACGCGATTTTTTCCTCTCAGTGAATCATTCATTTTTCTCAGTATTTTGAACATTGAGTAAGCATTTGATCCGGTTTATATTATAAAATATTGATTATTATTTATTTAATAATTTGATATGAATTCGCGATTATAGATAATGTACAAGTGTTTTATTCGGTTTAATCTGAATTTCTTTAATCGATATCTTCACACCGATAAATAATTGAAAATATATGATTCATTAATTAATTATAATTTAAAGTAACATAACAATATTTTTTTGCTCTTGTATGCATATTGTTCACTGATATGCAGTAACAACTAAAATCAATAATATATTGTTTATTCCAATAACTGATGCATTAATGCATGATTTTATACATAGACATTGCTTATTCAATTAAATTTAATGCAAATAATAATTATTGTTATAAATTCTATATACAATTATTGTATTTATCATAATTAACTATGTAATTTTGTAAATAGATTAACTAATTTCATGATACATAAAATAATGTAAAATGGTAAATTGGTGAGACAAAGCAAGATGCCTGACCTAGGGTTCAATTTATGGGTGTCCCTAATTCAGTGATTAGATTAAAAAATATACATTTCTTAATTGAAAAAAAAATATTTTTGAAACAATAATCTCTTTCTTATTGAAAATGTAATGTAAACCTTCCCCCAATTAACTTATTGCCATCTTCAGATGTATACTTATATATTTGTATATTTTATATGGACATTTTTAGCAATAATTTAGTAGATGTATGTATATACGTTAACTTTTCTAATGTCCAAGAGCCACGTATGGGGCTCAGTCGTGTCGCGACTTTTTTAATATTAAAAGTAATGGTATATTATATTATTAAAATATTACAATACCACTTGCGCTTTAACGTAATTTAAAATAACAATTAATAATTATATCAGGAGTAGATTTCTAGGATATTTGGATGAAGCAATGTACATATACATTGTTAGAATTTATTGTATAAAAATGTTAGTGTTCAAATAAAGCAAAATTTGTTGTGACGACTTTTTTACACGATTTTTAACTGCTGTAAATGTTTAAATAACCAGAATTTTTTGATTAATAAAAACCCTTGATATTTAACATTTGTTATATTATCTATTTTTGATATCAAACAATTTTTTTTTTTTATGTGTAACATTAAAAATTTTTTTTTTAATTATATTTATTTTTAATCGAAAGTACGCTTTTTCTAATAAACGGCATTTTGAAACAATACAGCTATATAAACAATAAACAATATATCAGGCTGATATATTTACAAGAGCTATTTTTAGAACAAGTTTTATGTTAATATGATTAAAACTTCCGCAGTTATTAAATACCCACATAAATGCCAAGTAATGTAAAAAAAGTTTTTTGTTATAAATGGTAATTTAATTTAAATTTATATTTTTAATCATTTTTTTACATCTTCTTTTATGAGGTTTTTTCTTTTGATAAAGTAATGACTTTTTTATTGCTTTGAATATTTACTATTTTTAAACAAGTTAGCAGATAAGGCGGCTATCTAACAAATTAGCAAAAAATGATAAAACAATATAAGATAAAATTATTTATTTTTATTTTATTTTAATTTAATTTTCTTATCTTACAGAATTTGTATTTTTGAATAGCTGCCATTTTGAAACAATATGACAGATTATCCTCCAAAATCCACAGAATTTAAATTTCAATATTAAAACATTTAGCTGCCATTTTGAAACAATATTGCAGATTATCCTCAAATATCTATACAATTTAATTTTCTATATTAAAACAATTTGTCGCTGAGAAGCTCAAAGGCTAGTGTAATGATAATTTTCGAGCGCTGACGTTCTGGCCGTGATGGTCAAGAATAAGGGAAGCAATCGCGACTCACTAAGGCACGTTATAGCCCGCCGAGTATTAACTAATTGATTGTCGACATCACCCTTTAACAATTTAAAAATGATTTATTGAATACTATTGTGCTGCGTTAAAAATACAATTGAATCTGAATCATCTCTTCGCTTTGCTGAGATTCCAGATTGAACCATATTTATTGACGCTTAAAATTAATCGTCAATGAAGTGTTAAAGTAACACGTTCGATATCTTACTGCAAACTTTAAAGATGTCCTTGCTTTAACATAACTGTCCGGTTAAAGTACTTTCACTTAAAATTTAAAGAAATTCTGCTAGGAAAAAAAGTAGTCTCTCAAAGAGACTCCATGTCTTTTTGTAAAGACAGCTAACCCGCATTTGTGCTAATTATTTTAGATCACCATATTCTCAATTGCTGAGGAGCTAAATTGTATCCCTGCAGTACTCCTAAACAAGAATTAAAGTTGCATGACAAACTTTTTCAAAAGCAGAAACTAACAAAGTCAATATAGACTACGTCTATAGATAACTCTCGATTTTGCTAGGATCTTGCTGCATTGTCTATGTCATCTGCATATGTTTGCTATAAGCTGTTTATACCAAAGTTGTTCCTGTTAAATAAGGAATAAGTTAAAATAGTATTTCTACTATAAAATTTGCATTCCTTAATAAAACGTTCACGCATAGTATAAATATAAATAAATTTACTGACTTACTGGTTAACGTATGTTAATAAAACGATGTCCACATTACGCGGATAATCATGAATGACTATTTCTATTTAAATTCACATTTGAGCAGCGAATGAGAAAAATATTTATCAATCCGGAGAACAAATTTAGCTTTCCGAGAATAAATCTTTTTCTTGCTTTTCGCACACAGAATCTCAATTCTCACATCCTGTGCGATCTGCATATAAAATTAGAAGATAAACAACATTCTTATAAACATAAAAAATCGCATAACAATGCGTAGATGTCAAAGTATTATTTTTCAGTACCAATAAGATAGAGGACAGTACTGCAGAATGAAACTTTTAAGTATCGTAATTTTTCAACGTGTTACCTATTTATTTTCATTAGGTACAATGGCGCTAGAACCGTTGACGTATGCATATAAAGCGAATCTGGGCTATGGGGTGGAGCGGTACCACCCCAGTCGCCCAACCACCCCGACCGTTTGCTATAAATAGTATATCGAGTGCACCCTTGTCCCAGTTCCCGAAGTCGGAAATAGCACTCGGTTTGAAAATTCGACCCGGGACTGTATAGGTATAGAGGGGTTAAATTTGTACCTTATTTGTTTGCTCGTGCTCCATATTTCCACGTGCCAAGGCTTTAATTTCTATGCTGTCGCTGTATATATCTGCATTATGCTTCGATTTATAACCATATCGAAAATTGCTACCTATACGTGTGTTCCTAATTTGTATAGCTATGTATATAGTTTACATCTTATCGAAAACATTTGATTAGTAGTAAATGATTTTCTATTATATAGATTTGTAATTCTTTCAATATTGTATCATTCTTTTTTTCTTAAACATAACATAAACATATAAAGGTGCGTTAACTGTCGTTTTTATGCATCATAAAATCTTTAGTCATCCTAAAGCTCGAGTTAACTCTTAGCGATTCAAAGGTGGCAGTCCTGCTCGATTAAATCTGACGATACAAATGGAAAGATCGGAAGTTTGTATCGATTTTCCGTTCCATAAAAATCATATATTTTAAGTCGCGGTAGTTGCATTACTTCCTTTTTTATATCATATATCATTAAGTTTTATATAATAATTTAATTTTCGGCCATTGATAACTTTGTATATAAGTTTGTCATATAATCAAAGAAACAGATTAAAATGCCATTTTAAAGGCAGTTTATGTTTCAAAGATAAGACGACCATTTATCACCATTTGCGAATGAGTACCGTTAAAATTTGCATTAACGCAATATATGGAATGAAATGAGGACATATTTTTTAAGCGAAATTCGGGTTAAAAAAAATACGTCCATGATAATAGAAATAAAAATATACACTGTTCTCTAGTAATTTCATTGTTTCCGCAAAAGGTTAGGCGTATAATATCAAAACATGTGATGCATATTTATAGTTATTATCTCTTGTGAGGCCTTCATTTAAATAACTAATTAATAGTTTATAATTTGTATTATAAACTTATCTTTTACGTCAATGTATGTGGGTAATATGTTCTTTAAATATTATTAGTTAAAAAACACTGATCTTTTACTATAAGAACTATGTATAAATATATATGTATTTAATATAACAAACATCTTATTTTTTTTATTTAACTTAAATAATTCGTATTCCATAAGGTCAGGTCTGGCGTAGGACCGCCGAGAGCGAACCAAGGCCATGGGAAAAACAATGATTCCATGCCTCATGATAAAAATAATTTTTAACATCATAATATTATTTCTTGAATAAATAATAATAGGTACGAGCTAACAATTTCTATGCTACAAATAAATATAAATATTAGCCACACATATTTTCTGAATTTATATTTTAATTAAGCATTAAAAAATATTAAAAATATCTACTCATATTTACCTGATAATAAGTCGTGTTTTTTTTCTGCTCAGTGTTGCCATATAGTGAATTTGAACTAAGCATATTTAAGCCGACAATTATCCCTTCTCAGAAGTCAAAAATCCACGTCTAAAGCAATAAAATTGCGCTCTCATATTGACCAAAATTCGATTTGTATATACTTTGATTAGCCCTCTTATATTAGAAGTCCATAGTAATATCGGTAAGGATAGCTATAATGTTTGTAAAACATGGTGTAATATCGAAATGCAGATAAACTATGGAGCAATATGTGAGATGCGATGTCTGTCTGCACTTATTCTTCCGCTTATTTTCCCTTGAGAGATAAGTTGGCTTTATTTGTATTTTGGACTTGTCTGATGAAAATTCTAAAACTTCATCAGGTTAGGTTTGGGTTTGAACAGAAAATGGCCGTTTCGCAACTGTCAAATTGAGCAAATTAATTATAATGGAATTAAGGGTTCAAAAATTACTTTTTAAAACTCTTATTATATATAAAAAGTAATTTTGATAAAAAAAAATTTTTTTTTTTGGAAATTTCGAAATTTCTGTCGGTTGATATATCGACCATTGCCCACTTAAGGTCATATTTTAATAATATTTTTTTATATAATAAATGATCAAATAGTGGCACAAAAGTATAATTTATTGTTTGAAATATATTACATATAAACATATAAAGATATAATAATAAAAAAGAATTCTTTGAGATTGTTTTAATATTTTATTTTGATTTTTGATTTTATCGTTTTTTGGCCGATAACGACAACTTCATTTCATATGGTCAATATATCAACTAAAAAGCTTCCTCGACAAATATTTTGATGCTAAGATAGGTATTGAATTATAGACCGTAATGTCATCGGTCGATATATCGACCGATTTCGGCCTTTGCGCGCTAAAGGGTAAAGCAGCATATTAGCGCATCAGTTAAATTATATTTTCGCTAGTAAAAATATATATCTACTGGTGAAAATGTATTTGGATTTAACTAGTGAACATATAAATTTAACAAAAAATACTCATTCGCTGAAACAATTATCCGTCGGACGTAAATAAATAATGATGAGTATTACTACATATAGAAAAGTTTACTAGCACCTGCCACATAAGTTATATTTTCACTGCTAAAAATATATATCTACTTGTAAAAATTTATTGAGATATGATTTTACTGAAATGACATGTTTTAAATAATATTTTCACGATTGATTCGAGACTGTTTTTTCTAGTTTTTTTTTAGGAATAAGTTACAATAAACTGAGTGTATTATTTTTTTATTTAAAATTACCGATAATACAATTTATAAAAACATTAAATTTGTATAATTCAACTAGTGATATTGTTGATTTATTTGCTTTTTCCGTAGGTATTTGATCTGAATTTTCAAATCGAATACTTAAATTTACTACTACTAATTCACATTTGTTGTAAATTTCCTCTCATGTCTAATATTTTTTAAACGTTAGAAAAGTAATAAAGTCAACAATAATTTGCATACAAATTAACACAAGGGGAGCTGTATAAAAAAACTACAATTTGTCCCGTTGAATAATAATGTTTATTGTGAAAGTACTAGCTAGAAAATGGGTGCTTTTGAAGGCAATGTTCCGCTCCTTTTATTTATTGTATATATGTACGTATAAAAAAGGAAAAAAGGAACTTATATCTGAAATACAATATATTAGTATATTGGTAAATCGCAAACAACTGTAGTTTAGTCGGTTTTTACTTTTATTATAAATATATTTTTGCTATGATTTTTTCCAGAGTTGGGCGCCTCAAAGAGAAAGGGCCCTGGGAATTTTTCCCCTCTTTCTTTGACCCATTAAATAATACAGCTTTTTCTAAATTAAGGACCAGTTAATCTCATTTATAAAATGCATTCTAAGCATTCGATTTAATAATAGCTAACAAAAAAAAGTATTCTTCGTGACAGTAAATATTTCTAACTGAATCATTTGACTATGAAAATATTTGTAAATTTTAATATTTTTTTTTTAATTATTCTAATTATATTATTTTTGCTTTGTGAGATCATCGCCCTTTGTACTAGTTTTAATCCAGCATGCCTATTTTAGACCGTAAGACGTCGCCGTTACCCCTTTTCTAACTTCTAATTAGCATAATTATATAAATAGGGGAATCTCCTTTGTACGTCAGCATTCAGACAAATAACTTTAAACCATACAGTCTGACTGATACATACCGATTTTAATCGAGTACCCGCGAATATATATAACAATATTTTACAAAATATTGTTTTCGCTAAATATTATATTAAATCAAATGCGCATTGAAGAATAGATAAATAGAATAAACACAGTATTTTTTTAGATTTGCTTTAAAATCTTTTAAACGTTGATAATTTATCTTAAACGAATACATTTTATTAACATTCGACTGCCATAACGCAATTCAAACAACTCGTTTTTCGCATGTACGGTTATACGGAACTACGATGACGTAAACCGATATTATGACACTACTATGTGTGTGTTTAAGTCCATTATGTTTTACAATGGAACAATGTTATTTTTTACCTTCAAAGTTTTTAAAATACTTGAGATTTCATGTCGATCTCAATTAAAGTTATTTTCTCGAATCGCGTGCACAATAAAAAATTACGAAACTCGTTAATTTTCGATAATTAGAAACCCGACTGACTTAAACGCTTTTTTAAACTGTTCTTTGTTAATTTTAACTTAGTCGATGCTTGCTCGCGTTTGGCAGCTTTGACTTTTGGGTTGTTGTTTTTTAACCGTCAAAAATGAAAATCGCCTTCGAAGCACGAAACGTTAAAAATAATCGTACTAATTAACCTTTTTAATATTTCCATATACATATGTAGGTTTATTTCATAAAAATATATATATGATTGTATCGCCTTTCTGCAAATTTTTGCTCTTTTTCAAGACACATTGTTACAGGCTAACCATTTTTTATCTTTAGTTCCCAATTAATGCTAAACTTGTTTGGATTTTTGTCTTGCACTTAAAGAAACAATTTTAGCAATTCTATAATTGTAAACCATAACATTCACATGCATCAAAAAAATCAAGGGTAAAAAGTTCTTCATTATAGAACCACTACATATGTGCTATCTTCATTGATTATAATCAACCTTTTAAAAACCAACGTAGAAATACGTCTAGTTAATATTTTAGCTTTTTCCAATTCTAAATATACTCTCTTGCATGTGTGAGTTAATTCAGCTAATCAATTAGTAATGAGGGCGGTTTAATATAGGGGTGGGCAATATTCACGTCACGAATCGCGTGCGCTAATTATATTTATATTTATAAAATTGACGTATTGTGTGTATACGGAATTAATACACACAGTGTGCCGTATTTGAGTGTAATTTACATTTTAATTTATATTTCATTTATAAATGTCAAATTAGCATTTTTCAGCGTAGTTCGCATGCCGTTAATTTTTGTCGTTTTATCGCAGTACATAAAGTCCGCAGGGATTAGCGCATTTTGATCGATCAAAATTAAGCCAGCTATATACAATGAATTAAATTTATAAATTTTGATGGTTATCCATACAGGAAAACATGGATAATGCGTCACTTGGATGTGTCAAACGGATGCTGATTCATAATTTATTGTGTTATTCAATGAAGCGTTTTCCTAGAATCAAATTTTGATGTATTAACTCATAAAAAAATATTATGTAATAATGTACGATCATTATGAAAAATATATATTGATGAATATGTGTGAGTAGATATTTCAACCGCATATTATAAAGGATTAATATCCTCCTTTTATAAAATCCAAATTCAATTCCTTTTCATCTGCCTCCAGCTTTTTCTATCGTATTGTAATACTTTCCGGAAACTGTATCTGATCTATTATGATATACAAAATAAAATTGAAACATAATTCGAATGTCCAAAATAGACATATCCTATATGTATTGTTGTTATAGTTACTTTTGGGTTTAATAGAAATTAAATTGTGATTTTTATAAAAAGTATCCATTATTTTTTTAAAAACGTTATAGACGATTTGATGTATAATAATATTATTTTTAGCAGTGTTATTTACTGTTGTTATCAATCGCTATATTAAAACAGGCGTTAGTCAATGCATTAGCAGCGTTGTATAATAATACTTCAGACAAATAAAAAGTTAAGAAATATATGATAAATAAAGACATGTATATAGTCATACTAATTTAGTGCTCTTTGCAAAACATTCGTAATATATATTGTAATATATTATATTATTTTATTGTAAGATCAACGCCCTTCTTACGAGTTTTGATCCAGCATAGTTATTTTTAGACTGTAAAACGACACGATTACCCCTTTTCGTGATGCAGTTATATAAATAGGGGAATCGATAAATATTTTTATCGAGTAGTCGCGAGTTTATAACAATATTTTTAAACTTTAAAGTGAACTTTAAATAATAATAAATTTTTGATTATAAATAAAATTATATACTATATACATATATACATCAAATTACATTTAAAAGCTATTATCTAGCTATTTAAGAAAATAATTAGTAGTTTTATATACTGCCGCGAGCACATGCACGAGCGCAACACCGTTTGTGTGCATTAGTTACTTTGAGTGTTTGACTCTTTTTGCGTTTTTATTTGCCACAGAGAGCGCATCTATGTATTTGACCCAGTAATCAAAAAACTTATTGTAGTTCAGTGAAAAAGACAGATGTCTATCCCTATCTACCATGAACTAAAATACTGATTTTCAATGCAAAAGTAATATATTTTATAATAACCGATTTTTTTAGAATAATAAGAAATAATTGCTACAATCCTAATCTATTAAAACTGTGTAATTATCCATAGAGCGTGATAAGTTTACTAACAAAATTGACTAATAGTATAGTCGGTAACTAACACACAAAAGACATGGGTTCGAATCCCATATGTTGTGTTTTATATTTTTTATCAGAATTAGTGATAATTATGTTATTATAATTTCGATCGATAAACATAGATTTAGTTTTCCTAAATTTTCCTAAGCTAGCGGATAATTCAAATCGAGCTAGGTCGTATATTAATATTAAAATGGTGGAAAAAAATATTTAATATTGCAGCTTACATATATTTGCATAAAGAAAAGACGTAACGTTAAATACAGTAGTGTCTAACATATTCATAAGTATTCAGAACTTTAAGGTATAACACTTTATATTTATATATGCTAGAACCCTCAAGTCTGTCGTTTTATCGTCACATCTACTCTGACACAATAATGTTTTTTAAACAAATAACATCCTGAATAGGGTTTTCTTTTTTTGATTATTAAATCTTCCATTGTAACCTAACAGGCGTAAGCCCAATGCGTTACAACGGGGTAAATCTGTACCAATTGAGTAAGTCAATCAGATATAGTGAATACATACAAGTAAGTATTAAGTACCAGATAAATTCTGGGAATCGGTGACATATATATATATATATATATATATTAATAATTATAAATTATTATGTGTAGTATAAATTATAACCAATAGATGTCACTGCAGCTGAGGCTGTTTTTTTTTTTAATAAAAGCGCATTTTTTTTAATAAAAATTCGAGTGACGCTGCTGGGGCTCGAACCCGTAACCTCAGAGTTATTAGTCTGAGACGTTACGGACTACGCTATTCCGTCCTTTTCAATCGAATATTCGATTTTTTCTAAAGGCTACTTTTAAATGTAATTTGCAAACTTCAAGCATATCTCGTTTTTAACCCTTCGAGTGCCCCGGCCGCCACATACTCTAGTCTATTTTTATCCATCCGCGCCTCATTGTCTAATGACTATGATGGTTAAATAACGCGTCCAAATCTCATCCGCGTTGTTCTATTTGCGCATCATTCACGTACACATAGCATGTGTGTACACAGTGTTGCGCAACGTACACGTTAATTACGCGAGACCCAATTGTGTCACCGTTAACGGGGTAAATGCGCGCCCGCAAAGTTCCCGGATTAGTCTATTTTCCGTCTGGGTTGACCCGGACCGCTACGTGTCAAGCAAACTACCCACGCGTTCTAAAATTGCCCCTGAACGGTGTCGATGTATTTTTCGTCACTATCACTCTAGTGATATTTGGAAGTTGAAAGACCAAAATAAAGCTGTTATCGCAGGTGGGCGATATTTTATTTATAATGATACGCAGACGGAATGCGAGGTTATTTATATCGCTTAGATGGAATATTGAATATATAAATGGGATGTGTGCGTTTCAATGTTAAAATTTAACCAGTTGAGCGACCGTGACCTGTTCTTTCAATAATTATGATTTGGCGTCGACCATGTTGTGTTAAATTAATTATGCATTTGCAAATAAACATTGATTTTTATCGCCGACACGTGTATTATATGCGACGATAAATATGATAATGTAGAATATTATGTATTTATGGTTGTTGAATAAATTGTGTTATATAAATAGCTTCTTTATATATAAAGGTTTCAAGTTCAATTATATTATTAATGACGTGTTAATCAAAACCAAAAGATTAATATTATAAAGCTAGCCTTGTAATGTCTTCTTAAATTTTATGGTTTTAATATTTAATTTGTGTTTCATCTGAACGAAAAATACACGCTCTTGCTCTTTTAGATTAAGCAGCACTGTAGCCTTTGGAGAATTATAAAAAATAATAAACTATTAGTCACTCAGATCCTGCCATAAAACAGTTTATATCTGTAGATTTGTTTATAATTTTACGAATTTTTATTCTTCTCTGATGACTGTCGTAACCCTTTATAGTCCTTTGTCTATATGTATTGGACATCTGTTTTTTATTAACAGCTCTTATATCTACAATGTCTTAAGTAGTTTTAAATTATAATATATTATAAACAAAATAAATAAGAAAACTAAAGTTATTTTAAATATTTTATCTATATACATATGTAATATAATAAAAAAATAATAAAACAATGCTTATAAATAATAAACTTTCATTATATAATACGCTTAATATTATTATATTTATTGAATTATAAAAATTAAATTTCAATTAAAAATATTAAGTCCAAATAAATAAATTAATATTTTATATTTTTAAATTAATATAAAACCATTTATATTATAAATATATAATTTAACATCGTTAATTTATTTCATATAATTAAAAAAACTTTGGACTACAAAGGGTTAAGGTGGGCCGCCCAATAGCATTGACTGTGCCGCAAGCGGCCCGCGGGCCTCGGGTTAGACATTGATCGTAAAGTTTACTATGCTTCACAAGACCATGTTCAATATTTAAAATATATTAGCACATATATAAGTAGCTTAAATAGTCCGCTGGTAACACTGCGATTTAATATCGATCATGAGAGAAACTCAATATGAAAAGTCAGAATATTTCAACAGATTACACGGCTGTAATTCTGCGTTTTTAGTCGATGAATCCTGTCTGAATAAGAAATCGGCGACTGTTCTCAGCTTCAAGGTTCAAGCTATCGTAGACTGCTTAGATTTGAGGTTGTTCAAATAAAACTTTACTCAGATTTCTAGATTTGTTATTAATTATAAGCTAGCTGTGCCTTTCTAATAATGTCTTTTAAATAAATAAGACTTCTTCTTATATATGGGTTTTTGTACTATGATGCAAAAATGAGACGTAATTTATCGTCTTATTTTTTCAAATACAAATATAAGTATGCAACGTTAAGTTTTTCACTAACCCTAACCTCTAAATAACTGGATTACATTACACACTTTCGGTAATTTATAGTTCGTCCTGTAATAATCCAAGGGTTCATATTTTTCATATGCAATTTTACGTCTAAATTATTTTTTATTTATGATAGACATGTGCGCCACGTTCCATTCACTTATACTGCCTACCAATCGCAAAATTTAATATCATTCAATAGAATAAACATATCATCTGTCCCTATCTACTAAAATGTATTTTCAAGCAATGGTTAAAAAGTCCATTAATTTTCGCGTCGTACGCGGTATTTATATACATGGTACACGCCACGTGCTTTTCCGGGACCGGACGGGAATCCCATGATCCCTCGGGGGTCCCTCGGACACGTCACCTTTGGTTTCCCGCCCATAACTATAAATTCGAATTTCGCTTCTGGCTGCGCATGCGCGCGCGCACGGCGTCCATTTTGTCCGTGCTATTTTTGTTGGCGCGGGAGCCGCACAAATGTCAAGTGTTTTGTCTTTGCCAGACTAAAAATAAGCGTTGCTCCACTCAAATCTCTTTTATTGGGTCATTTCGGCCCGTAAGCGCCATCGCTGGCGAGAACAATGACAATCATTCGGAATTAGGTTATTTTTGGCGAATAGAATGCAACATGCTAAGAAAATAAAACAAACTAGCTGGCGAAGGAAACTCGGACACTGACATAACTTACGTTCGAACAAAGGTTCTTAAATTAGTTTATGTTACACCTCTCTTGGAAGATCATTGATTCTCGCGACAGCTTAGGTAGGAGGTCGGAAAGAACCTCATTCCGCAATATAAATGCTTGTCTTGCTAAAGGTCATAGAACTTATTAAACTACTATATTTTCAATCTTATTCTAAATGGAGTCCATTCCCTTACTTAAAAAAATAAAGCAATTTTAGTTCATAATTCTTAAGTTTGAGACGAAATGAAATTGAATAGCAATTTTAGAGACATATTTTTTGATGCTCAGGCAATCACCAGGTTTCTTTCTAGCATTAAAATCAAACCCCCGCCGGTATATATGTATTTTCTTAAATCATTCTTCCTTCATTAGTTCAATGGTAGTAAACAGTAATTTTCTTAAGAAATATTCTTTATTGCACTGTTATGTGTAGAAAGTTTCAATGTAACTGAATTCTAAGTCGCAATTACACCAGACGTACGACTGCGCATTTTTCCACGTCATTGTCTTTTACGCTTCTTTCTAGATCGAGTTTTAGTATAACTATGGCATTGCTACATCTCGACTACAAACAATACATGACTCCAATCCGAATATTTGTAGTAATTGTAATTGTTTATAGTCGCGGTCTAATATTTTGCAATTTTAAATTTTTAAAAACAGTAAGAACTGACCAACTTTAACAACGCAGGTAGTCATTTTTTTCCCAAAAACTACTGCTTTCTTTTAGGAAATGTATCTTCTTATCTTTGCTATTTCAAAGTGACATGGCTATATATAATACATATAATAGCCGACAAACAAAATAACGGAAAAAACACTTTCCAAAATTCTGGAAATTACTATGTTAATATTGTGCAGCTGTTAATTTTCTAAATAGCTGTTATTAGATGTGTTATCTCATATAAAGCAATACGAAAAATCTTTACTTTTAAGTTGTCTAAAGTAATTTATTATGGTAATGACAATCTCGAGCTATTCACGCTTATATGACATTTTAGGTTCGAATCTCCGGTACTTTTATAGCTCAAACTAAATTGTTTAAAAATTCCTGAGTGAAATTTTGTGAAATTAAATTTTATGCTATTGTTATAAATTCGCGGCTACTCGATGAAAATCGGTATTTATCAGTCAGATGTATGGTTTAAAGTTATTTGTCAGAATGCTGACGAACAAAGGAGATTCATATATTTATATAATTATGCTAATTAGCGGTTACAGCATCACGAAAAGGGGTAATCGCGTCGTTTTACAGTCTAAAAATAACTATGCGGGATCAAAATGCATACGAAGGGCGTTGATCTTATAAACAAAGAATATAATATATAACACTATCGTTACATAAAACTTTTGCACTTAATCTTTACAAAAAAATTATATAATTCTAAATATGAGTACAAATATAATAAATTATAGTTCAAACCAACCTACACTGTTATCTCAAATTATATTCTGATTTTATTTTGTATATATTTTAATATAATTCTTAATATTCATTCATAGATAATGGCAGATTTATTTTGTTAGGTGTGCTGGTAATTTTCATCGTCCGTTCTTAAAATATTATATAAAATGCGTTAATCATGTTTCTAAATTTAATATATTTATATATCTCACATAATTGGTCATAGTATTGAACAAACACATTTCTACTTTTAAATAATTTCGCACGTCTATCGTAAATGCCACGAATCGCAATATGTTAACAAGAATATAAACAAATTTTGTTATATGAGCATATAAATTTTCGTATAATAAATGTAAACAAAATTAATTCACACCTCAGCCTAACATATATGTCTGAGTCGATAATTTTAGACTTTATATTATGTAATATAAATTATTTATTTATTCTGATAAATTGATAAAGTCATCTTTTCGCAGACAATAAGATAAAAAATATATAAAAAATACCCTCTAGCTAGCATTGACTTTTTTAGATTTTGTACATTTGAATAAACACGCCAAAGATAAAAAAATCTAATCGATTTTTACTGAGACAGTATGTTTTACACTTTGCTCTCATACAATCATTTTTGTGTTATATTTCCAGTATAATGGAGCTATAAACCGTTTTAGCCGGTTATCTTTAGTTTCGTTTAGTTTTATTCACTTACTTTTAACTGACCGCAGCTAACTCAGTTATTGTTTCTTCAAGTACATAGAAACACATATATGTTAAGTCATTTGAGAATCGCTGCTGTAACATAATCGCGTCAATACTTCTTATTCATTTACGGATCCGGCTATTTTCCGCAGTTGCGAATAAATATTTAGCTACTCCAAAAGTACGTCATGAGTCAAATCCGTATGAAGAACAGTGATGTAAGTATCAATAATAAGCTTTAATAGTTGTCAATCCCGTATGACCTTCGACTGCAGTCGAAATTCTGGATGTTTGACTTTTGGCAAGGCCAAAAGGTCGACCTTTCGCACCCTACGTCCCTATAAATAAGTGAGCTGTTCTATTTTTGGCACAGCCGCAAGGTGTGAGGCGCCCCGGGACCCTCCCTTTTTCAGACCAACCACCCTTGAGCACCCACCCCACCAACAAGGTTTTCGCCCCTTTATAGCGTTAGGAAAGCCCGAAAAGCGGCATGGGAATGGTGTTAAAAAATAATACAATTCCCAAACTCGAATCTTTTTATTCCAAATTAAGAATACGATATTTCGAAAGAATATGTTTTTCAATGTTTTCTTATTTCATTTTTAACATACATTATAACAACAAACTGAGATTAAAACATTGCAGAAGTCAGTAAAACAATATATTTCGAAATAGATTTAAGCTCTTTTTAATTTCCTGAATTTCAGACTTGATTCAGTCTATAAATAAATTCTGTATATCAATTTGCAGCAGTATATATAAAATGAACATTTATATATTTTATTGCGGAAATCCTCTGTTTAATATAATTTACAATAATACATTAGTCTTGTTATAAAACCATGCTATTCTTTATTGATATTTAATTATACAATTAGTTCACCATACCATTTTGAAGTGTCACTGTTTATTATACAAAATATAATTGACTAAATATGTGCAGAGAAATATAGATATCAGTATCGGGCGGCTTGATTGAGAGTCTTCGATGTGGTCGTCGATGATTGTCCGTAGTTCGTATATGAGTAGGTACCGTGGTCGTCGTTGGTTGCCGATGATTCTTCGAGTGATTTTCGCTCCTGTGCCTAGCGAGTTCTAGTGTTCTAACTCTCATTAACTCTAATCGTGACTGGGAATTCGGCCGCAATCGATAGTGACCGCTTAGGTCAAGAACGAAGGTGGAGCAATTCATTGGCGCACAGCTAACTATGCCAAGCCTACAGAATATTAAAGTGGGAACAAGTAAATTATCTACTCAATAATTACAAAGGATACGTACAATGATGCGTGTGCTACGAAACTTATATATGAGGTGTGATCAAAAAGTACGGTGAATGATTTTTATAGCAGCAACTGCTGCCGCTAAATCCGATAGTCTGCTCCGTTGAGATAGTCAGTGTAAAGTTTGAACAAGTTGTGACGCGTTCAAAAAAGACTTACTGTCTTTCCACATCTACCTTACCACCACCATGCGACTTCTGGCTCTTCCCAAAAATAAAAACCGTGCTAAAACGTTTTGCCACCATTCCCGACATAGAGAAAGAAGCCTTCCAATCATGAAATCAACGTTGAGATAAGTGCATCGTTAGCCAAGGAGAGTACTTTAAAGGAGATTAATTCAAATTTGATCTAAGCTTATCACTCTGTTCGAAATAAAATTATTCAACGCCTCGTAGTTTGATGCTTTATATGTTTAGTTATTGTGCAATACTGGGTGCTCTGCCAATTTCTAATGTTTATTATTGAAAGCTAAACCATGGTTGTTCGCATGATTTATAAATATAATTGTTGAATCCGTCACAAAAATATTGGGTTATACTATGTTTTTAATCTCCAATAACATCTTTACATCAAGGATTATTATTATGTCACATCGATTAAAAGTGACACAAATAGAAATAAATATATGCATCATTTACAGCTCTAGCTTCTTATTATATAATGCTGATATTAAAAACCTGTTCTTACAGTCCCTGTTCTGAATTTATTACAAATAATTATATTATTGTATATTTTAAGCATAAGCAAATAGAACTGATTTATCGATAACAATTCGATGTTATAATGCAAAGATCGTTTGGAATTTGATACGCGTCCTTCTAGTTATTCTAGTATAACATAATTAATTCAACCTATAGAATAATACCATCACTCCCTTTTAAAAATAAACATGGCGCATTAAATCAATTAAATCGAACAATAAAGACATAAATTTATTATTGACAATATTCACACGACTCCACATTATTATTTGATATGAAAAGAAAAACGTTCACCTTGAATCAAAAGCAATTTTCATATTGTATACATAAATATTATAATACAGAACATATATTAAATTATAAATTGCCGTAGCGGTAAATATGACAATAACGAATGCGATTTCCGCGTTTATATTATAAACAGAAATATTTATAGGTCTTTATTATAATATATTTAAACAAGCACTCTGAAATCGATATTAATATCTTAAGACTAATGAAATTAAAGTAATTTATATTTAGTTTAAGTTTGTGATTTATAAAAAAGAATGGCTCAATGACGATTGCTTATATTTATATATTGTATAATGTCATCAAACTCTCAACGACCGAATTCTTGCGATTCTTCTATCTCTCTCGAAGCAGTATAGATGAGATTATTTCAGCTCAGGCTCATCACATCTTGATCTTCTTTTAGAACAGTTCTATTTTTCAATATCTCAAGCGTTTATTTACCAGCGAGCTTTTCCCGAACGATGACTAAATGTTTTGATGGGATTTCACTATGATGATACTACATCGCTTCACCGTTCTAATTGCGGATCGAAATGATTCAATAGATCAGAATCTTATCTAATAATATACTTATAGAACTTATGGATCATAAATTTTTATGGCTAATGAATCCGAGCGCCGAATCGAATCGTTTTAAAAGAACAATTCTAAAGTTAGCTCTGTTTTAAACGACTTTGCGTTTAGAAAAAATCTTGCCACAGTATTGCGTTATATGAAACAGACTATAAATAAATACAAATCGTTAACCATGTTGAAACGTTATATTAAGAATTCCATCCTTTCTCGAGGCCATTTGAATCCGATTTGAAATTATAATGATACAGGTAAATAATGCAGTAACTCCAATTCTGAAAAGCTCGGGGAATTTCCAACATTATCATTTATAAAAATAGAGCATGCCACTTCTATTTTTTTAAATGTATTTTATCAACTATAATTAATCAATAAATCACTAAGAAACGATATTGCGTAACAATATAGCAAATTCACTATTTCATAATATAAGATATTAAGTTTACCTTGACTATGACCGACGTTGAGTTGGCGTGGACCATTTTATTTTTAACCGTCTCTAAAAGTTGTCAGGTGTGACTCAGATTTTTTTAGAACTCGCTCTGAATAATATATTGTGTGATATAATACATTAAAAAGTTAAATAATAAAAAAAATCTAATTTTATGTAAATTTTATTGACGTAAATATTTTAAAAACATTCGGAACAGTTATGTTTAAAAAAAGTCAATAAATATTTTTAAAGATTGTGTTTCAAAGTAGTACTTAATTTGTATTAATTGATTAACCCTATATAATAAGAAAAAAATATATTGAAAATTAAATACAAACAGTATGTTGTAAATATGCAACATTATAAAAATGAAGCCATATAGAAATATCATTACAGTTTGGAGTTTATTTGCAAATTTGCAACATCATAAAGGGTTAATAATAATTAAATAACTGCACCTTTAATCCTTTGGACATGTTATTCAGAAATGTTTTTTTTTTAATGCAAATTTTACTGTAATTTTTTAATTTTTATTAATTTAAGATTAAATTTTATGTTTATTTATCAAAAAAAAAATGTTTCTTTAAAATATTTTTTTTACTAGTCGATTAAAAATCAATCGAGTAACTAGTCGATTTGACACATAATTTCAACATCAATCATATAACTTACGTAGCATACGGTCAGTCAGAACACCGATAATATTCATATTCACGCAGCTAGCTCGTAAATATTTTTATAGACACAATATTTTTTATATCGTGTCTATAAAATTATTTATAAACCTGGAAGTTAGATTATCGATATTTTGTATTAAAATACCTCAAACCCTAATAAAAAATGGATTTGATCATATAAACCACACAAAACTAAATCAGAACTGTTACTATATTTAGCAGTAAATTGATACAATGTATTATAAGCATAAATTAATAAATAAAATTCGCAATACTAAATTGCTAGGGAGGGAGTACTATAAGGATCAATTTAATCGACTACCCCGGAACTTTGCTGCAGCAAAGCTAATAAGTTTACATAAATGTTGAAATACCAACGACATATTTCGCAAATGTTTTACACTTATTTATGCCAAAAAAAATATTTCAAGTATCCGAATAAATCCATGATAGTACAAGTTAAAACCGGTTTAGAGCTCAAACTTAGTCCGAAATAATACACGATAATAATCTCAGTTGTTGCTTGTTTCAGAGATGGGTCACGAATCGGGCGGCGGCGGAAGCCCCCTGGGAGCCCGCCGAGGGGAGCCTGCGCCCCCGGCTGCTTCGACGCTGCCCCCTGCCCCGTCACCAGCATCCACGGTACCTGAGCATGCTTTCCAACACCAAATCTTACAGGTAAATATCAAATTTGAGCTAACATTAAACGATTATATACATCCATACACACATGAACACGTTTAGTTGAAAGTAATATGTTGGTACATACAGTATTTTTTTGTTAGTTGAGCTCATTGACAATGTATTCAGACGTGATGTGTGTACAGACTGATATAACGCTAAAAATAGCGAGCGGAGTGTGTAATAAGGAAAATTTCAATTACCGCCATTAAGTCCAATTTCATGAACAATTCACCAGTGTGACATTGAAGCTGATATTTATGTAGGATTAGTAATATGTAATTTTAATATTAATGTATACTTCTATATATTATATTTATATATCTGCTGATGAAAAAATCTCTGATATTAATTAATATCCTTACGATATCAAGGCAAATAAAAATATAATGCCACTTAAAAGTCAGGATCTTTATTTATATATAAGATATTTACAGTCAAAATAAACTGTTTTTCATTGTATAATTTCAGTGATTTTTTTTTAAAGAATAAGTTTGCGCAGATTCTTATCAAATTGTCAGTTGAATAAATAATCGTGCTGCAACTAGAAGTATCTCTTGAATCAATAAAATTATTTTATTTGCTTTAACATTGATTCACACAAGTATTTGCGCCGATAATTACTAAAATCACCTTCACGTTGGGTCGATTTTAACAAATATGTATGATTCGATATTCATTCTAAAACCACCTGTATATTTTAATTTATTAAAATGGAGCTATAGGTCCTGCATTGGTAGCAAAAAGTATTTAATGAAGAGTACACCATTTACAGGGTGGGGCATAATGATTTCCCACATTTTAAACGGGATTAAAAAATAATCAAAGCTTTATAGAAAATAATTATATATATTTATAAAAAGTATATAAAAAACAAATGGCGACCGTCACTGTCAATATATTGCTGAAGACGTTCTTGGTTTTTTTTATTACTTTCGGATAATATCAGTCAGAATTGCGTCAATTTCCTGTATGATTCTTTTCTTATAATCCTTTACAGAACATTAAATATATTTAAGAACCTTTTTTCCGTGGTACCCCCAAAGGAAAAAGTCACACGGATATGGAAGTAAGCCTCGTGATACATATTCAAGAGTTTCCCTAAGCCAACACTATTTTGTAAGAATATAGTTTTAAATCTTCATCAAACTTTTGTTGGATTGCTGAATTGTTGCTCTTAATGATTCCACACTTTATGGCGTTTTTAGTCCTTTGTCTGCCAGGTAATTTATTTTTACTAGTTTCATGAAGATCCAAATTTCGTAGAAAAATCATGTTCAGATCTAGTGCATATACATTTTATCCAAGCGCGAAGTGAGTATAGAACGCTATCAAAGAACGGTCGTTTTCATAATACGCTTGAACAACAAAGTTCACTGGCTTAATTCGCGACATGACCTAGTCTATTGAATTAAACATACTCTCCTGTTCTGTTTATTTTATATCTTTCAAGTATGATAAAATATTAATATACATTTTAATCAATTAAATACATAATAGTTCAATTATGTAACCACTTAAAGATTGTAAGTACCGTAGTCTAAAAAGTCAATAATAAAATCTAAAGAGTCGAGCCAGCTAAAAATTATAATTTTTTTGGGAAATTTGTCTCATCTCTCAGGTCAGCCAACGAAAGCTCGAGAGAAATACTAACGAAACTCTGATAAATATGGAGTACTACGGGGGGTGGGTCCCGCTCATCCGGCCGTCACAAGCTGGATGCCCGCCCATAAGGGTTGGACTCGTAGGGCCCTAGTACCGGTAGCGGCAGTGGTTTACGCAATGGAACAAGTAGTAAAAATCGCAGTACCTCTGAAATTTAGTATATCTTCAATGCCCCACCCTTTATGTATGTATAAATAAAATAAAAAAAAAACAGTTCCTTAACCTAACATATATACCCTGTTCAAAAATCACAGTTAGTAGACATCATTTAATAAAATCATTAAATTGGTCCGCTTTTGCCAAATAAACCTATTTACATACATATTTCTAAAAAGGTGCATAATTGAGAATACTGATGATTTTGACTGCTTTTAATTAATTCCAAAAATGAAATGTTATTTTACAAATTTCAAACATTGAAAATTGTAGATATAAAAAGGTGCATATTTCAGTTGTACTTTTACCGTGGTTTATTTTTTCGTTAGTTATTCAAATATTAAGAAACTTTAAAAAATGGGTGCCGCATGAACTGAATGAAAAATCGTCGTTATGAAGTAGTTCAGCGCTTCTTTTACAAAACAGAAACGATTTATTTCCTGTTCATATCGTTTTATAACTTGCGACAAAAAGGAGATCCTTTTCTATAACAGAATATAATTAATATAAAATAAAATCTTTAAGCCTCAGTATAATCCATTACAAATTTTTGAATCTTTTCAAAATGCACTTTTGTGCATTTTGAAAAGATTCAAAAATTTGTAAAAAACCGGGAAAAAAACCGGACGTTACAGTTTTTTAACTGTAACGTCCGGTTCCTTTACTAGTCAATTAAAAAGGTCCAGTTCTCTCGCACGACAATGCGCGACCACACATCGCACGATTGACACTTTCGAAGCTAGTTACTAAGGCTTTGAAATGATTGATTCATCCACCATAATCACCAGACATTTTTCCAACAGAGAGAGTACTTGCTTAGAAACTTAGGCAACTTCCTTAAAAAATGTGCATTTCTAGTACTCCGGAATTTTACATCATCAAAATCTCCAGCATAAATATACGCAATTGGCAATGTGTTGATTCTAATTATGCTTATTTATATTAATAAATAAGAGAAAAGTGTATTAGAATTTGAAGGTCTCTAATCGCATATATTTTCATAGCAACCTAAAATAATTTTATTTCCCCCTCCCCCTCCCTCTCCCCGCGAGACAGTCTTCTGCGCCATGAGGTTCTGCCACCGCACTATTTTTATGATAATAAACGTGACATTCACATTTGGACTGTGTTTGTCATTAGAAAATATACAATAAATTAAGATATGTTTTAATAACTAGCACTACAAACTCTTGAATGTTAAATAGTGCATGTTTGCATTGAGCGACACTTGTGAAAACACTTTTTGAATGAGCGATTGTATTCATCGGCGTTTATATTTATAAATATTTTTTCTATTTGCATAGCATGCATGTGCATGTATTATCATATCGAAAACATGTATGTCGATAGTGATACGTGTACCGGAATCGCATGCGCCGTTTAGAACTGAGATAAACCGATTTGACCTTCTGCTATTAATAAAATCGTTTAATTGTTTACGTTTTGAAATAAAGAGTTATTTTATTTTATCTGTAATGACTTAATCGTTATGAGGAATTGTATCGAAAACGATTACAGAATGCAAAAATTGATGAAAAATATAACACTCGAGTGATACGTGAACGTTTTTATAGAGTCTATGTTATCAAACTATCGTTTCATGATAACAATAATTAAATGTTATTTATAGAACTGTTTTTTTTTGGCTCGTAACTCAGCTAACAATTGCCATATCTAAAAATAGATTAAATTGACGGCCATTGTCTGGTGTGTTGACCAGTGGCGACTCGCGATTAAAAGTGATTCTGCGTGTTGTATGAAGTTCAAAATACATTTGCTTTTAATATAATGATTTCAATGCGAAATACTATTGTTTATAATCCAATAAAAAGTGTGAGAAGTGCTGTTTTTTTAGCAAATTAGTAATTATAATTTTTTCAATTTTTAATATAATAAAAAAATGATTTGAAAAATTCCTTTAACCATTAATAAAAAAATATAATTTGTAAAATTTATTGTGAAATTATTATATAGTATTTTTTTTAATTATTGTGCATAAGAATAAAAATAACTCAACAGAACCGAAACTCAAAACAATCGAGATGACAACCAGTGGCTTTATAGAAGCAACTAAACTACCTACCGATAAGACCGATCTTATGACCAAATGTTACTATAAATTACTAATCGGTTATTTATTTTTATTTCCTATATTTTAAATTTTAAATTTACGTTAATTTTAAAAATAAATAATCTTAAGATAATTAAATTGAAATTTTTGCTATGATCAAAGTACAATAATCAAATTTGACCAATGAAATTATCTTTATTTCGACATTTTTAAAGGAATATAATTGTGTTTTATTCAAATTAGGGATAATAAAAAATATATTATTACAAGTCAATAAAAATAAATGTCCAGATAAATAATTAATAAATTGCAGTTGGGAATTAAAAAGTATATATGTCATTTTTTTAATATATTATTTGGGTCTAATGTGTTTGAAAATCTTTACTCTAAATAGTTGTTTATGACCTGGTAATGAGTTTCTTTATTCCAACAACATAGTTGTCAAGCGTTTGCCACCCAACGCGCCCAGAATTTTCAATACTTTCGATACCCATATTATGAAGCAAGGTTCTCGCCTATCAAAACTATAGTTTTCTTTCATTTTTAAAGAAAGTTCACCATTATCAACGGATAGCATTTTATACATAATTATTTCAACGTCATAGAAGTCTCGTGCCTGCTCTATAAAAACGATTTTTAATGAGTTCACATTCACAGAGATATCAGCTGACAACCTTTTACTTCTTTCTTCATCATAAACAGCAATACTTCCTGCTACAAATTCAAGACATTTTGCCACAATTAACTTCAGAAACAGTTACTATTGACAAATTAGCACCGAACTGAATTAGGAATTCATGCAAAAAATTTAAACACACTGAAACGCAACGAGTTGCTAACCCTAAAAACTTACTTTCCTAATATTTCGAATATTGCAATAGAAGAGAATTTTATTTCATTAAAAAAATGCTTTTTACTCAAAAGATGAATATTTATTTATTGCTTATTTATATGTTCTTAAAAATTGGTTTAAAAAAGACACTAGAATTCAGTAAATTTCTCAATATAAAAAATGTGTAATATATTTTTATTTGTGAATATCGAAAACTATATTATATATTTTTTACTTATTAAATATACAAAACGTTTTTGACCTAAAAATAAAATACGAAGTTGTAAAAAACTAAAATCTCGTTATATTATTTTTAATGGGACAAAAATAAGCCAATATTTGTTTTGAAGACTCCTCAGAAATCAAAGTCAAACCATCCTTAGTAATATTTTAATAACATTATCCAATAATAATATGCCACCATACTTTCACTATTCCAAAAAAGGGTATGGATAATATATGTCTATTTCAATGCAATTTTTTCATATTTTACTGACGTTTATTAAATAAACATGTGCTTGAGCCGCATGCACATATTTATGATACTATTCGATATTATAATATATTTGTCTTAGCTCAAGTGTTTCTATATATTATTTATTTCGACTTAAATTTATATTTTTATATAGCTATAATAGAATAAATGTTACACAACACGTACATACAATCTATACAAAAAATGGCCATAGCAATCTAATTTGATCAATAAATGTTACCAACTGTTCAAATAAATAATTTAAGTTAAACACATACAATTTAGTTTTATGTAATGAACTGTATTGAGCCGATTTGATAGCAGCATTCACCAATTGTCAGCACTTCCCCTTTTCGCAGCTGAAAAAGCAGCAGCAGCTGCAACAGCAAATTCTATTGCAGCACTTCCAAGCTCAACAGCAGCAGTTGGCCGAGCAGCACGAGGCTCAACTCAGGCAACATTACAAGTTCTGGGAACAGCAGAGAGCCCTAGAAGAACAGCAAGCCCAACAGCAACAGCAGCAGCAGGCGGCTCGCGAGCAAAGGGAACGCGAAAGACTCGACGCCTTGAGGAAGAAAGACAAACATGATCATAGCGCTGTTGCTTCGAACGAGGTCAAACAAAAGCTTCAGGTGAATACACATTATAGTATATTTGCATATTAAACGACCTTTAAATACTCATTTCAATTATAATGTTTATGTTTTATAGCTTTTCTTGATGAAAAAGCAAGCGGCTGCCTCGTCAAATGGCACAGTACCTGGATCTCCTTATAGAAATTGGTAATTATTGCAATTATTTTTAGTATCATTAGATTAATGATAGTTGCCAGATAATCTATTACGGTCCGCATAATATGCCCAGAATAGATCATTGTCATGATTAGCAATACAATATGACCTATATTGTATTGACGATCATGCCAATGAACATTTATATTTGTACACAGGAAGTTGATGTAATGTAATTAGATTACAATAATTGAGGGTCAGAATATATAGAATTATATAATATTTATATCAAATATAATAACTAGCCGCTTCAAATCATTATCATTTTTGCTTTCAATTTTGTATATTTAGCATACTGCAGCTTGTATTGACACTGCCATTTTCATCCTCAAAGATTCTTGCCATATATTGTTAAATACAATTGATTAACTTAATCAAAAAAAATACATTTATTGCCGCTAGTAATTATATTTATTATTAATTATATAAAATTATTCTGATTAAACAGTAAATAGTTAGAAAAAACAATTATCACTGGTACTCCCCATGTCAAAAATATGTCTTAGAATGTAATTAATTAGCCTTCTCGAAAACAATCGAGATAACAATCGAGTCAAAGAAACAATCATGTGATCAAACGTTGTCCTTTGATTAGTTGTTTTATTCTATAATCTATGTTAAAATTCATTATAATATATATTTTTATCTCATAATTTATCGAACTAAACAGCTACAGATTTATATGTTTATTTAGACTTCTGCTTTAAGGAACTTTCTAATTCATTAGTTTTAGACATGTGTCACATTACTGAACTTTAAGTTTCACCTTTTCACTACTCAAATAACAAAGTACTTGTTTTAAATGCGGTGCCAATTTTAAGCTGGTGCTGCGCCTTTGTGCTACATGCCACCCGATGACCACTTTTCAAACTATATCTACACTATTGGCAATTACATATTTAATTCGACTTACCCTTGTACATAATTAAATTAATATTTTATTGACAATAATATAAAACATATTTTAAATAATGTTCATTTAATCAAAGAAGTCTTGCGAGACTTGTGCGATAATAAATCCCACTGTAGTAATGATCGGTGGCCTGATTTTATCCAAAAAGAACATAATGGGCACCGATGTCCACCATGGCACAACATTAAACTTTTATTCTAATCATTGATGTAAACATTAAGCATAATAAACCTTGAAGTCTGAGACACGATTTGGTGGGGAGAATATTTTTTACAAACATGTTTGTTGTTTGCATTAGTAAATGGGTGTCATATATGCAATGAGCGACTATAAAAGTAGAAGACGGAATCTCTCGAACCGACTTATTCTACAAGTATTGAACTGTATACATCTCTCGCCGAGGTAAACCATATATTTATTTTAACCGATGAAAGCGAGAAATTTTAAATTGCCCTTTGTTAGAATATAATTTATATTTACTTTGTATTAATAATTAATTTTTATATTTTTTTTTTCAGGGGTGTAGTTAAGAGTTCTTCCGGTGAATCAATAACATCGGGCGTCAGTAACTCTCATCCGTACAGATTGCCGCAACAGCAGCAGCAGCCAGTATTAGCCAAATACGATTCGTCAGACTTTCCACTTAGAAAAACCGGTAAGATATCATGACGCCGTTTTAATACAAATTCATACATTGACGAACTAATACATTAGCTATTAAAAAATAAACTTTTTTTTGTACAAAATAGAGTTTGTGTGTGATACAGTAGGACATCGTACTAATCCGGAATGAATATTTGTGTTTTGCTTTATTTTTTTAATTCGTACAATATCAATGTATAAATTTAACTTAAATGCATTTTACGATAATTAACATTTCGACGTTTTAATATTTTTTAATAAGATAAATAATAACAAATCTGTAAAGAATGCAATTACGAGACAATTCTCAATGTTTGGAGTATCGACATAAAAGAAGAACTATTGCGACTGTCATTTCATTGTCAAAATTAACCTGAAATCAATCATTTATTGAGGCATTTCATCGATCAGCATTCATCAATCATTTCATTTTATTTTAAATGAAATATTATTGTAACATCCAAAAGTATATATACAATCGAGCGGACAAAGGTGTTCTTTATATTATTTTGTAAACAGGCGAAATGTTTTTATTTTTATTATCTAGTATTTTGTAGAATATGAAATAGTTATAATTAAATCTATTCAACGAGAAGAGATATTTTATACATAAGTGTACCGAATATATTTTACATATTTACTTATAATAATTATAATAGCAACAATCATTTTACATTTTTTGTAATAAAAATATATGTTTTTAAATCATAAAAATAAAGGTTATAGTAGCATTGCAGTGGGCTCAGTATCTATTTCAAAATAAGTATGTACCAGAAAAGAGTTAGACATCTTGAGATGTATCATGCTTCATTTATTCTTACATTAAATTTATAAATTGACTCAAAGAGCATATGACACCACTTATTATCCATATATTATCATAGATAGTTATTCATGTATTGGAATTGGTATCAACCAGTTATACTTAGGAACTAAGATCTCTTCTCGGTGTATTTGATTATATAAAAGATTTGAACGTAAAACGTGCACATATTCGCTTGACACCTTTTCCTCCGTCCCGTTACTATATATGTTTTATACGGAATGTTCCTCCACTTTGCTACTAACACTGGGAATGTTTGCGTCGAAATTGGCAGCATCGGAGCCCAACATGCTCAAGGTGAGGCTGAAGCAGAGGGTGATCGAGCGGCGTGCCTCGCCAATGGCCCGACGCCAGGACCGTCACATGAAACACCGCAGCCCCAGCAAGCTTGCGCACCACCATCCCGTTGCCCTACGAACTGTCGCAAGTACGCAATATTCACACATATGCTTTAAAAATTCATTGATTGGCAATACTTTATATTACGATGAAAATTTGCGGAATATCAAATTTATGGTTAGGGTGTCAAAATACATCTTTTACAAAATAGTGAAATGACCCAATCTTATCATAAGTTTAAATTTAATTGTGCATGAGCATATATGCATTGCTGAACTAACATTAGTTTTTTTGCATAACATAAAAAAATACTTTATGAAGTTTTTTAAACTGTTAAAAATATGCATTGTGTGTCACGAATATTGCTATAGAAATAAATGTGAATGTCTCCGTTGCTTTTTAATTTATTTTTACATCGATTTTTAAAAAAATGAACAAGATTAATACTGCACACTGTATGAGTAGTGTAAACATATCATAAGTCTATATTTTTGGTTCAGAAGTGATACTATTTACAATTATGTAAAGTTTTTTTTAGAATAGCAAGGTTCTTTCGTAAATATATTTTATTCAAAACACTCAAAAGAGTATGTATTTAACATGCTCTGGAGTACCGCAATGATCAAATCTTGCTCCACTACTATTTCTTTGGTAAATTGTTTACTGTTCTAGAAAATTAAACCTTGTGATATATAAAGAATGCTTCTCAAAAATCTTGTTTAATGATAACTTTATCATCAAAAAACCGAGGTTTGTCAATTAATTGTCATTGTGAAGGCAAGGCGAATAGAGAATTGAAGACTGATTATTGTCCTAATCACATATCTTAAATGCCTTCTCAATTAACATCATTATATTGCTAGTGGATCCATATTTCTTAGCAGCTACCTTAAGGGTAAATTTGCGCTGTGGTTTTTCACTAAAGAATACTGATGGGTGCATGTATTACTCGTCTTCGAATCCATTCTTTGTATTATACTTTAATTAAATTTTTAGTTATAATGAAAAAAAAATAAAAAATAAATGGATATGTTCACAATTATTTTTATAGCAATATTCGTTCCTCACACTTAATTATCTGATATTAGGGCCTGCATAAAACTAATAAGGCATGATAGATAACTTTTTAACAATACTAGAATGTTTTGATTTAAATAGTCCCGTTAGATTTATCATACTGTTCCAGCTAAAAGATGTCAGACACTGCAATTGTGAGTAATATGATTAGGGACTCTTGATTGCATTTAACGTTTTTTCTTAATCTCGAAAGATTAATTGTTGGTATGTTTTAAAAATGTGACTATAACTTTTGATAGATTGCACATCGGGCAGCAGTAACCCAGACTCTGGTCCGAACTCGCCACCTGTCGGCGGACCGGCTGGTTCTCGCGGCTCTCCGACTGCCACCGCTCCGATCCGCGAAGAAGCAGAAGAATCTTATGCCCAACAGGGCAGTATTAATGATCTCTCTCTATTTAGTAGTCCTTCAATGCCTAATATATCACTAGGAAGACCTCACGTATCGTCCACGTCGACTGTGAGTATTTAATCGTCTATGTTGTTTGTATTTTTTGAACGCATTTTTTATTGATTTAATTTTTAGGAGTCTAATATGCTCGCTACCGTTTCTGAAGCCGAAGTACGTGCAGCGTTCACAGCTCGATTAGGAGCTCCGCTCACAGAAAGCATTTTACCACCTTCTCTACCCTTCTATCCGATGTTGGCCGTCGATTCTTATCACAACAAACCTCCGCCGCATCAGCCGATCACCGATATACAAGTCGCTCATGCGCGATTAAACAAAAGACCGCTAGGTAGAACGCAATCGGCTCCATTGCCGTTAGGTCATCCAATGCTTGTCGGATCTGTAGCGCCGTCAGAGTTGACCCATCATCATTACTATCTCAAGCAACAGATAAGGAACACAGTTCTCACTCGCGCTGGCGCAAGAGAGGCTGGTCAATTGGACGAGCGGGAGGAGACCCCCGAAGTGATCGATTTGACGGACAAGAAGGCCAAGGCGTCCAACGAAGAGAACGAGAACGATAGACCAACGTTCATGCAGCAGCAGCGAAGTATGATGATGCGTCACAATATTCAATCGGTGGCCGAGGATCCTGCTATGCGTGGCCGTCCACTCTGCCGAGCTTTAAGCTCGCCACTTGTGCATTTGGGACCGCCGCCTCCGCCGCAGGCTCCTCCTTCTCCAACATCTCCAATGGAAACAGGAGTCAATCTCACCATATCGCGCATACCAAGAGAGCACGGCTCTCCGACGACGGGCTTGGCTTACGACAATTTGATGCTGAAGCACGCTTGCACTTGCGGCGATAACGCCGCTCATCCCGAACATGGCGGGCGGTTGCAAAGCGTATGGGCGCGTCTGCAAGAAACTGGTTTAGTCCATAGATGTGATCGTATACGTTCCAGAAAAGCCACTCTCGAAGAGTTGCAGACTTGTCATCAAGAAGCTCATACATTATTATTCGGTAAATATAATTTTCTTCTTCGTTATATATTTTATTTTATGATATTTAACTATTTATTATATATAATAGGCACGAATCCGTTGAACCGCCAAAAGTTGGATATGTCCAAATTATCAGCACTGCCAATCAAGAGCTTCGTTCGGCTCGGATGCGGAGGTATCGGTATTGATTCTGATACCACTTGGAACGAATTACACACGGCACCAGCAGCCAGGATGGCGGCTGGATGCGTAATAGATTTAGCATTTAAAACTTATATGGGTGATATAAAGGTAATTTATAATCTATATTGAGTTAATATGTATCGAAGCTGTGGATTATAAATTGATTTATCAATTTAGAACGGTTTCGCTGTGGTGAGACCTCCAGGACATCATGCAGAATCGTCGCAAGCAATGGGCTTTTGCTTTTTCAACTCAGTGGCAGTCGCCGCCCGCCTTTTACAACAAAGACTTGATGTTAAGAGAATCCTTATTGTCGATTGGGTGAGTTAAAATAACATTTTTTTGGCTAGTATCAGAAATATATGAACTAATCTTAATCTTAATAATAGGACGTCCATCACGGCAACGGAACCCAACAAATATTTTACGATGATCCTCACGTTTTATATTTATCTATACATAGACACGATGACGGTAACTTCTTCCCGGGCACCGGTGGACCTACTGAGGTAGTTTTGATTTTTATTATTACAGTATTTCATTAACTTATCATGTGTTTTAATTAATAATTATATTTTATAGTGCGGTAGTGGTATAGGAGTAGGTTACAATGTAAATATTGCTTGGTCAGGTGGTCTCAATCCACCGCTAGGAGACGCCGAATATTTAGAAGCTTTCCGAACTATCGTTATACCGATAGCCAAGGTATGATTAAAGCAATACTATTTATATTTATGTATATACATTATATGACTAAATGTAACACCATGATTTTAGGAGTATAATCCGTCTATAGTATTAGTTTCCTGTGGATTCGATGCAGCTATAGGACACCCTCCGCCATTAGGTGGCTATAAAGTGTCTCCAGCCTGCTTCGGTCATATGACAAAAGAGCTGCTTCAAGTGGCCGATGGAAAAGTAATTAATCTATTTAAAAATAAATTGAACCATAATCTAATTACCATATAATTTATGTATATTAATTATATTACGATTTCAGGTTGTTTTAGCATTAGAAGGAGGATACGATCTACCAGCGATTTGCGATTGTGCTCAAGAGTGTGTACGCGCGTTGCTCGGCGACGAACCTTCGCCAATAGCGACTGATGAACTTACACGACCATTAGCTCAGTGTGCTATTGACACACTACAAAAAACGATCGCTATACAGGTGCGTCTTATTTTTATTGCATAGTTTGCATTATAAAAGTTCTGTTACATTCTAATTCGACCTAAAATTTCAGCATTCACACTGGCCGTGCATTAAACGTACCGCTAGTGCTCTGGGATCAATAAATTGTATAGTACAAAACGAGCACGATGCCACTGAGACGGTCAACGCCATGGCGTCACTTTCGATGCATCATCAGCATCATACACTGTGAGTATCATATTTGATGAATGAAAAAGTATAGGCAATTTATATGTAAAGCTATTTGAACTTTAGGGGGCAGCGGCTCCGGGCGCAAATACAAATAGAAATTACAAATTTGAACTTTAAATAGAAATTTTAAACAAATTGTAGGCTGACCATGTCGATATTCAATGTTTCAGAACTCAATGTTTTGACAATGTTGCGAATATGGCTGGGAAATATAAAGGAGTGCAATCTCGAATTATTGAAGTGAAGGAATTTGCATATTTTTTATCATGTTCATCACATTCTCTAAACCTAGTTGGAGTTCACGCTTCCAGCGTATAGCCAAAAATGGTGACATTTTATAGTACAGTCCAAAATTTATTTGAATTTTTCTCCTTTTCGCCTAATAGATAAAATTTTCTTATGTCGAATTAGCTTTTGTCATTAACCCTTAGACCACCGACCGGTAAATTCTTAATTACTCGCTGTACGCCATGCATTTTTAGCGATATAATTTTTTGGCTACTTACTCTGTTTAACACATCATTACAGCCAAAATACTCAATTTTTATATTTTAAAATTATATATGTATGATTAACATGATTTAAACATTCTAATTATATCAATAAACAAACATTTTTCATCGTATTGTTGGTAATATGAAATAAACAAAACATATTATGCACTTAAATCAATTGGCCCGCGTGCTCACACCTACACACACATGCACGCGCGCGACACTATACAAGCGAATGACAAGCAGGGTCATGCTTCCACACTAAGACAATTTTAATATATAAATCTGCAACGCATTTTTTCGTCGTCTGACCTACATCCTGTTATAAAAATTTACAAATCGACATTTCTTAGATGCATAGAAAATCACATACATCGTACACAAAAATAACCCTAATAACCAAACCGTTTGTTTTTGATCAATGGTGTTTACGAATTATAACACGCTCTTATGTGGAAGAAAAATTTGCAATTGTTTGTTGTTGAATTTCTTTATATATAAAAATAATAAATAATAAAAGTTGATAGCAAGATACGATGTTACATTTAACTATATATAATTATATGTATAATTTATTTATTCTTCTTCTTCCACGGCGCTACAACTAGTGATCGGTTTTGGCCTTTCCACCTAATTTCTTGTAGGGCTTTTAGATATATCTTGAGTTTTAGTATTTCTTCCGCTATTGTTTGCATTTTTCCTGGTTGTAATATTGCACATTCAAGGTTCCAAAATTGAAGTTCAGTCGTTTATCTAGATTTCGATTGTCTAGGTCAGTGGTCGGCAAACTTATTAGCCAAAGAGCCAAATATGTACATTACAACGATTAAAAAAAATTGAGAGCCAAATCTATTTATTAATTTAGCAAACCTTTATTATAATTTTCCAAATCAACACAAAGACGTTCGAATTTAGAGCTCCATATTTCCTTGTTTTTTTAAATCTGGTGCGAATGCCCGTGGATATTTGTGCCAGAGCCGCACTTAAGGGGCCAAAGAGCCGCATGCGGCTCCGGAGCCGCACTTTGCCGACCTCTGGTCTAGGTCATTATGAATCGGGGCGGATTTATTATTTCTTTGTGATTTTTTCGTAACTATTTGGATTTATCCACGTTGGTTGGTTTGCTCCACGATAGAAACCCTCCTCCTTTATCCGGGCTTGGGACCGGCAAGAGTGCAACGTATCTACACTCCAGGCGGAATATGTAATATATATTACACACACACATATACATATATATACAATAAATAATAAACATTTCCGCCATCGTGACGCATTGGGGTAACCTGTTAGATCAAAATGGTCTTAATTTAATCTAATTAAATACATATATTAAAAATAAATTATAAAATAATATAACAAGTAAAATAAAATTATTCAACGACAAGGAATCGATGTTGTTATTATTATTATTATTTAATATTTACTAAGAGTTATTATTATTTTATTAATTATATATTATTTATATTTATTAATAAGTATTTAATAGTAATTATTATTATTATTATTTAATTATTACAAACAATAAAAACCAATCACAAAAACAGCTGACAATATTAAAACAGTCGAAATAACGTATAACTATATTCACAAGTATTTACAAATCACAATAATTATTAAAATATTGATGACATAATTTAATTTCGATTCTAAAATTAAGGGGTGACATTATAATTATATATACCACTGATTCATCGCAAATTCTATAAAGAAAATCACTGAAATCGTTTACTAGGAACTTAAACTGATTTTTAAAACATATATTGTCAACTTTAACCTTTCCGTTTCTTTAAAAAACGAAGGTTTTAACGAACGCATCATATGATGCGCATGGCGTTAGACAGTAGATTTACTTGCGCATCATATGATGCGCGTGGCGTTGAAAGGATTAAAGAAACATTGCAATACTCAATGGTCATCAAAAAACAAGATGTATCTACAGTATACAATCAGTTGTATTGACATGAAACTTTTTTTTAAATTAGACCTCATAAGGATCTTGCTTAGGTTTGTTAGACTAGACAGCCATTGCAGCCTTTGACTTGATAAATATATAATTAAAAATAAATATGTAGTGTACTGCTTACACATATTAATTACGCTTTTTATACATTACTCAAACCTTAAATTTACTAAGTTACTATGCAATAGAGCAACTGCCTTAATAAAAATATTGTGCTGCGGTAATCCACTTGGATTGAAGAAGTTACAGATTTTAATTAGAAAATCAGTAGCTTCTTCTTCGTGCATTATATTATCAATTAATTAAAATAATCGTGATGCAACTGGCACCTTCCTAGAATCGAGAAATTGATTTCAATTATTGGTACAAGTCATTGACTATTGAAACAATAATGCATAAAAGCTAGTCTTATACAATTGCCTTTACTTTTTGTTAGCCATTATATCAATTTTATGAACTGAGTACTAAAATGTTAAATTATATTTCAGAACTCCAGAAACGAGCCATGAAGAAGTAGAAGAACCAATGGACCAAGACGATGCCAAGTGATCTAAATTATCGACTTAATTCGGATAACAATACATTATCACCTAAGCTCACAGCTTTAGGTTACGTACGAAAAGTATAACTCACGAAATCTGCAGCCGTAGCTGCACAATCACTGGATTGATACACATTTATGATTAAGGTTAAAATGCTTTGTGCGACTATAAAATATATTCGCATCAAAGATTATTGTGTATATTTATTGTGCGTACAGTTTCGTACGAAGATTATATATATATATAATAAATATATATATATATACTTCACTGCATTTCAGATATACATAGATTTGATTGCTCTTTGTAAATATAAACATATCTATAAATCTTTAAAGAACACATTTTTTCTATTGAAGAAAAAAAAGTTATTTTGCACATTAACTGTGGATTATTTCTTATATGTACGTATAGTGAATAACGTATTTTAAAATGGCGCACTGTGCGTCGGCGTGTAATTACCAAAGTTAGTATAAAAAAATATAAATTTATGAGAAAAACGTAAAATTCATTGAAACGATATTTTTATACATTTTTTTATTACATATATTTATATATATATACACGCAGACAATATTTGGTAAACATATTTGTTTGATAAAACATTTCTCAATGCGAGTGACCTTATCGGCAGCAACGAACGTTTAATCAACGGTTGAAAATGAATCACGTTATCTGATGTTCTTTTTTAAAAATGTACATCGCTAGATTTTTTTATACAGTTGCGACATCTAGAATCAATCTCAGACAAGTACTAAGTATCATAATGTAGTGGATGTGTTGTGGTCTTGTAGAATTGAGATTTTTCTAATAAAGAATTTTAAGTTTTAAATACTATACAAATGTAGCTATGTAATTCAAAATATTGAAATATTTGCTGTGATCTCTGAATTTGTGACAATTCGATAGATTTCGCTCACAATTCTTGGGGTCGCCACCATACGTCTTTTACTTGTCTGAAATTGTTACTAGGGGTCACAATTATGTAATATAATAAATGTAAGCAAATATTCACAATTATTTTTTAACATTATGATATTTTTTCGACAAGTCATATATTTTTTTCTTAAAAAAATGTGATATACTTATATCACTAATAAACGTTAAAAGTGCGGGCCACTTTTAACTTATTTATTAATAATTATTTAAATGTTTAAAAGTTAATTAATAATCATATATTATTTCTTCGCTTACTCAAGCATCAAAGCATTTAACGTTATACGGCAGATCTTTGTAAGTCTTCGTAAGAGTATAAGTGAATATTATATATAAAAGGTTTAATAGTATAAGTGTTTATTTGTAATATGTTTTTTTAAATAAACAATTCAGAGGGTGATAAATACGATAGATTTATATATTGAAACAAAGTAAAATAACGATTGCATAAATATATTTTTATTATATAGAGCTTAGCCTCTTATATAATATATGATTTTAAGAATATAAAAAAAATATTAAAATAAATATATTTATAAAAAAAACTCTTAAATTTGCTATTTTGTGAAATTAATATTTGTTGTATAGATACTTAGACATTCCTATACACATATGATATGTATATGTAAATATGTATACAGTGATGAGGTCCCAAAATGATAACGACCGGTTCTAAAATTTGCTTCATACTTTATAATTGACTACAGCTCACCATTGTGCATATGCATATGTAAACGTATTTGTATATGATTACATATACATGTATGTGTGTATGTGCATATATGTATACGTATGTGTATATGCAGGACTTTTCTCTATCTATTGTGGTATACGAAAGCTTAAAAAAACGCAGTAAAGCCACGTTTTATTTTAAGAGAAAGCCTTGCATATACGTATATGTATATAAATAGTTGTACTAAATATTTATAAATAATTTTACAATTTTAGAACACAGTTCACATACAATAATATTAAATGTTCAATATATTTGTATCAATGTGTAAATTTGTAATAATGTGCTCCTTTGTAAGACACTGAACGAAAACACATACATGTAATCACATACGCATGTTAAACATTCAAAGTACACACTTATTAATACATATATATAAAAATAAGAATTTATTCCTCAAAGTACATATTTTGTGTATGTATAGTTTCCACAGTGCGGATGTTGATCTACACTAAAAAATAAAACATGTTATGTATTTAAAATTTTATTGTTACATTTAATATATATATGGGATATGAAAATATATTTAATAATAAATGTATATATTTGGATATAGATTTTACTTAAGAAATACTACATTTAACCTAACCTTAAAATATATTCCTATCTATTTTAAATTAATAAAAATGTATTCTTTTCATATACCTTCTAGATCGTTGCGATGGAATTAGTCACAAGGACTATAAAATGAGTTGTTCTATTTATTTGTAAATTCCTAAAAATAAGCTTTTTTTTTGTTAATGTGATATAAGTGCGTGTACCATTCGTATGTTTGATTGGTCAGAAAGCACTTTGCAAATGGACAAAAGATGCAGTCGGTGCCAGCATAAAGTCGAAAGCGGAGCGGAATCCGCTTACAAGCTTTTTGATCCCCTAGACCGCATTACAAAGGAATTAAATAGTATCATTGAATCATTGCATAGCGCAGACGATCAAGAATAAGAAAGGTAAAGGATATTCCTAACCGTAAACGAACATATAAGAGCGAACACGGCGTACTCAGTACTACCAGAAACTTTCAGTAAAAATATTGTCGCTTCTTCAACTTCGATTTCGACTTGGAACAAACTAGAGGTCAGCCGAATTTCCATCAAACCAACCTACGCAGAGTATTGAGCGAGACGATCCGTAAAAGACCAAGGAAACCGCTGCTTTCCGCTTTACGTCAGACCAAGTCTAACTACGAAGTCACCGGAATCCAATAGTTCAACGATAATTTATATACAATTAGGAGACTATGTGACTAATAAACATAAAAAAATATATGTATATATAATTTAAATAATACAGAGAATTTAAAAATTACATTATACGAACCGGACCAACTCCTCGTAGCTGACATTAAAAATGTACTATGTCAATGTATTAAGGAGCCGGATGACGACATTCATAGGCGAGTCGATAAGTGGGGACGTCTTAGCCCTAACGCTCATCAAAAGAGGACGCGATCCTGATTCTCAAAGAAGTCTGGAACCCAAAAGTGGAACTCCTCGAAAATATCTAGATTGTCGACAGCACCTTTCAGTAGTTTGAAAAAATGCTTAGTGACATACAAATTTCTGCGAGAACTCGAGCGAATCGTATCCCAACGCTCCTAAAAGAAAAGTGCAAGCTAATAAGCTGCTTTTAATTATTACAAATACAGTCTGAATAAATTCGAGTTCCCTTTGTTGGTAACATTGTAAATCAGACAGCTGGCAATAATCACGCGTGTTCAAAGTATTAAATGTTGGTTTGTAACACATTTACGAAATAAATCGCTTGAGCACTAGTTCAGATACAACAATTCTGTACAAATTGTGTATCGGAATTTACAGGAAGATTGTGGTAAATTTCATCATACTACTGAACGAATAATTCATAACGCAGTGTAAAAATGGAAGAGACTAGAAGTATTGAAGATAGCGTACGGCCTGTGTTTCATAGTAGCGTCTGTTCGGCCAAGAATATTGCTGCTGTAAGTGAAAGTGTGGCAGAACACCTCGAATGTTGGGCTTTTATTATGGCTTCTATTGTCGTATTTTACATCTGGACTTGCACCTTCACCCGTATAACATTTAGATAACACAAGAACTGAAGCCCAGATACCACGGACAGAGAATAATTTACGCAGATTGGGTGTTAAGAGCAACAGGAAATTGATGCGGATTTTTCAATGAAAATCTTTTTCTCTGATGAGACACATTTCCACTTCTATGGGAATGTTAATAAGCAAAATTTCCGTATATGAGGCAAGGAAATTCCTTATATAATTTACGAAAGATCAGTACATGTCCAAAAAGTGACTGTTTAGTGCGCATTGTGGTCAGGCGGCGTCATTGGGCTTTACTTTTTTGACACGAAACGACCGGACTGTAACAGTCAACGATGAGCGCTATAAGTGCATGATAACCGATTATTTTTGGGACGAAATCGAATATATTGATGCGGAAGACACGTGGTTCCAACTTGCTATACGTTGGGTGCAACGTTAGATGTTTTGCGTGAAAAGTTCATAGGTTAGATTATTTTACGTTTTGGTGACGTTTACTGGCCGCCAAAGTCATACAAATTAAATCAGTTGGATTTTTTTGTGGGGTTACGCTGAGAGTCGTGTTTACGCTGACAAACCCGAAACGTTGGAGCACATAAAAACCCGAAATGTACGAAAAAATCATCGAAAGTTTTATCAATATGATCTACTACTGCAAAATGCTCAAAGGCAGCCATTTATTCGATATAATTTTTTATAATTAATGAAATACATAAAATGTTGGATTATTAAAAAAAATCCAAAGATATTCCTTAATTTGTGTGTTTTTTTTAAAGTTGGATCATCTCTAGAAATTTGAAAAATTGCGATAAAGTTTTATTGTATAAGTAGAATTGTGAACCAAATATTCAGAAGACAACTTGTCTGTAAAATTTATTCAATCCATTCATATAAATAAAAGTATATTTTATAAATATGTTTTTATTATTATTGTTATAATTAAAAAAATATGTATTTTTTTAATTAAATATAAATAAATATGGTCCCGTACATAATTTATAATGAGTTTTGGAAAAAAAAAATTCGAGTGATACAGGTAATTAATACATTTTATCTACTGGCAACACTAATAAACGTCAAAACATCGATTGCGACGTCTCACCGGCCAGTGTCGAAAATTTTCCATCTTCGTCTCCTACAATGCTGAAAAGTGTAAAACGTTGAATCGTGTTAACAATTTAGACAAGTATCAAAGGTATTAGGTGAAGAATGGAAGGTGGAGAGCGAATGCTGATGGCGGCCGGTCTGACGGCCGCCGTGGTGGTGGGCGCCTTCGTCATGTGGGGCCCCGGTGGAGGCTCGCGCACGCGCCACCGCCGAGGACGAGTGGCCGGACTGCAGAACCTCGGCAGGACTTGCTTTCTCAACACGCTGCTCCAGGCGCTGGCTGCGTGTCCCAACTTCGCCGGCTGGTTGAAGAGGAGGGCAAACGCTGACGCCGCCAACAGCATGATCACGACGCTTTCTACCGTTTTAGAAGGTTTAGATGCTTTTTAATTAAATTTAACCTAAAGCTAATTCATTATGTCAAATTGATGAAATATCCATGATTAATTGATAAGTTGATTATAACTTGAGATTAATGTATCCTTTATATTTTTAGTTGTAAATGGAAGTCACGAGAGTGCAAGAGGGGCCGGCCCAGTCTGTCCTTTAGGCGTTTTACGCTGCTTAGGAGCATTGGGTTGGGTCGTTCCTGAAGACCAACACGACGCTCATGAGCTATTGCATGTTATACTTTCTTGCGTAGACGAAGAAACACAAGCATCTGCCAAAAGAGTAAGCATCAATCTTCTTATAACAAATTTGTTCATATTTCGTCATTTCAACTTCATGTAACAAAAACATATTTATTTAGCGCTTCAGCCAAAAATGCTACTACATACAGATTTTTTTCTATTAATATATCTTACATATTATTTATTCGTAACCATCAACTGTAAATCACATACCAATAAAATAAAAATGTATATAAATAATTTTTAACACCATAATTGGTAAATGCGGTGCAACTATTTTTATTTCATAGATTTATTTAGCTACATAATATAGCTAACTGTAAATTAACACTACATAAATTTAACCGAAACATACATATAAAACACAGACAGAGTATAAAAAAAGACTATATAGCTTATAATTTATTTCTTAATTCACAAAGGTGTTTCTTTATCCATTGAGGGTTTAAACCCGCTACATTTTAATTTTCTGGATTGCCCTAGGAATATTGTTATACAAATTCACGCCTCTGTACTTCTCTGTTTTCTTATACCTAACTATCCTTAAATTGTTTCTATTTCTAGTATTAAATCTATGCACAATTTTATTTCTTATTAAATACCTGTGTAATTATTTACCGAATACCTCTATAAATTTTTAGCAACCAGGCTGCTTATCAGATGCTTTAGGGCTCTTCTCTGGAGGTTTTCGCAGTCCCGTGCGAGGCGAAGGCAGCAGAGACGATCTACCATTAGCACCTTTCCCCGCATTGAGATCTGTTAGCTCACCGGCTACTCCCGATTCTCCGTTAGTTAAATGCGCTCGCTCTTTATCGCAAGCTGCTATAACACTTTCTGATAAAACAAAGAGTTCTGCAAAAGGTATTGTATTATATATTTTAAATATAAATATATATCATACGTTAATGATATTATTTTTATTGATAGAAATTAACGGCTCATCTTTACATCCTGAGTTTGGAAGCGGTATATCAATCACTAAAGGAGTATCAAGATCGTTTTGTCAGCTCGATAGGTTGGGTCGGCCGGCTCCTCCTGCGCCTCCGCCGCCTCAACTGCCTTTCCACGGAACAATGGCAACTAGATTACAATGCACAATTTGCTCTTATAAGGTATTAAATGCACTACATATATTTACAGTATATTTTTTACATATTGTTTTTTATCGTTAGTCACCAATTCGCTACGACAAGTTTGACAGCATATCTTTACAACTGGGAGAAGCCATCGGCGCCCTTAGCGTTTCAGGCTTACTTAGAGCTTTTACATCTCCGGAAATGGTCAAAGGCGTGTCTTGCACTCGCTGTAACGACGGTCGCGACTCTTCCATACCTCCTATATTGACCACTCACATCAAATCGCAAAGCATCGCCAAGGTTACATTTATAATATTCTTTTATTTATTTATGTTGTATTAAAATATATTTTTTCTTCAGCTACCTTCCTGCTTATGTCTTCACATTGGCCGCACCACATGGGGACCTTCTGGGCTCAGCAAGAGAAGCGATCACGTCTATTTCCAAGAGACGCTTTCTCTGGCGCCGTTTGCTTCTAATCAACCGTTGAAAGTAGAGTTCAACTTGCCGAGCGACCTGATGTCACAGAGTGTGCCATCTACGTTCGGACAATATGCAGGAATGGTTTCTGCCGGAACGAATGGCGGACAGGCTGACTGGCGAGCTTTGTATCGGTTACAGGCTGTGGTGGTTCACGTCGGAGGACCGCGTTCCGGTCATTTCATCACTTATAGGCGAGGAAATGCATTCGAGGCTAAACGGTAAGCTATTTGTCTGAATAATTTATCTAATGATGGGTTAATAAATGCAGCTGCTTCACCATGATAATGCACTGGCTTACACCACAGCATTAATGATTTTTTCCCAATCTTTTTCAACTATCAGACTAATTTTTAATGAATTATTTATGGCAATACATTGTTATTAATTTTCAGATGGTTCTACACTAGCGACACCGTAGTTCATGAAGTATCATTAGATGAAGTACTACACAGTGCGGCTTACATGTTATTCTATGAAAAAATATCATTCAACAACCAAAAACCATCGTCGAGAGTTTCAATCGAGTAATTATGATTTGATGTAAAATTTCCATAAATTCAATTGATATTTCGTTATTTTTTTTGTGTGAGAATCCGTCGAGATTTTGCTTGGGAAATAACGTCGAACATTATTTACATTCTATGTATTTATATTAGGAATGCTCTTTATATTATGGTTTTTATTAAGAACGAATTGACTATTTATAATTATTTTCGTTATATTTGAGTTGCTCTCAAATATATCATTTAAAATTACTTAAGAAATTTCATGTGATAATATTATTTAATTTCATGTTCTGCGCATCATATATTTATTGTTTCTTTAAACAATACACTCATTTTTGGATAAAAAATGTTTAATATTTGCTAAAATTAATTAATGAATTTATTCTGATTGATAACATTCATTCCTATATTTTAATAATATTTTACACATATTGTTTACAATTTGTAAACGATTAAAGCCTTTAATTATATCATGACATTTGGGTAACTTTCACTTATACGAGCACATTAAAAATTATAATAGCAACGTTCACTCATTTGTGTTATTTTTAGATGTGTATCTATTGAGTTGATGCAGAAGTTTTAATAATTTTATCTGATGACTTATTTTTATTTTATTTAAAAATCAGAGGTTCTTTACTATCTGCTAAGTAGTTAAAAGGGAGTGTTTCTTATTTACGTTTATATTTATTTTTAATAAAAATAATTGTTAACGTCATAATAATACATCAAAACTTATGCATCAACTTAAGATAAATTTTTGAATTTCTACTGTATTATATTATTCATTTAGTTTGTTATACACGCTCATTATTTTCTTCCAAGTAACAATGAATGTATCAGTATTATTAAATTCAATTTAAATTTTGTACATGTGTAGAAGAACCAGCTTAATATTAAGCCATTGTATAAGTTCACTATTATCAATAACATATACAGAACTTATACGATTACTATTACTAAATACCATTTTTGTTGTAGTTTATAATGTAAATAGCCGTATCATTGTTTCTATACACATGTAAAATACTGAATAGTGCTAGGGTATTTTGACAAACTTTTAGAAAGATTGTAATTTACGTGTGTAGCATTGAACGTATGAAAATCATCTGTGTAAGTTACTACTGTGTTTTGATTCCAAAATCGTTATCTTATACGAAACAAATTCTATAAGAAAAAAATATTTTTTTACTATAAATTGTTTTTTTTTTATTATTATAAAGTCGATAAGTTATTCCAATATATGTCCATCTGTTATGAAGAAGTAAACCTCTTGTAAAAAAATTCTTGCTGATTACGCTCAAATATATTTATAAAAAATATGGATAGCTGTGATGGTAACTTTAAAAGATTGACAATAAATTGGGTTTTAAAGTTTGGTGTCAATTTTGTAACATCGATCATGAAGAGGTGCCAAATGGTTGGATATCTGTATAAATATATATATATATATATATGAAATAAACATTAGTACATTAGCTTTGTTTAGCATAGTTATCATAATTAGCCGTGCATGTTTTTTGTTTTTATTTTATTGAGGTTTCGGATTTGAACTGATGTTCGTTCTGAAGTTGGAAGACAATCGACTTATACGTAACTGATGCGAATTTTTGTACACAACGTTGGAGCGGTTTAAGGATATTATCTTTGTAAGATTGTTAACTAGTCATGCGAGATGAGTTATAAAACATTCTCGGTTTTGTATTTTAATATGTGAGCGAATAACTATGATTAAAACGAAAGAATTTGTACTACAAAGTCGACTGATTGATTTTTTTCTTTTTGTATTAAATTTATGTCGTTGATATGTAATGTAATTATAATGAATAAACATTAAAAATATGATATGGTAATGTTTTGTCATTATGCCGTCATCCCTTATAAACATTTATTTTATTATTTTGTATTCAGACATAAGTTTAAAACAATTCTAGTTTAAAATTAAGAATAAAAAATAAATACTTCATAAGCTTTATTTATTGTGACTTTATTAACAAGCTTTTAAGCATAAATGATTTTTTCAATAATTAAAAATAATATAAATATAATTATTGTTTGATCAACAATACAAAATAAAAAGATTATTGTGTTAGTGTTACGTATCCATATATATTATATATATTTTTTTATATAAAAGGTAACTGTTTCACTCCTATTACAATAGTTACACATTTAGGAGCGTCAATCGCAAAAAAACATTTTATTCATATATATTAATGGTTTCATTAATTTTTGTACATTTATAAGAAAAAAATTCATGTATCACGTAAAAACTAAAGCGAGTAACAAAAAAATATTTAATTACTTATTAAATAATGGAATAATAAGAATATTAATAATGCTACATAGTGTTAGAAAAATATATACGAGTATCTTGATTTCTTGAAAATAAAATATAGACAACTTGGCACGACGAGTCGATAGAAACGATCTATGACTTCTCTCTTGGTGTTATTAATCTTGATCTTTGAACCGCCTGTGAATTGCTTGCACATATGTGAATACGCACTTCCAATCGGGTTTGCGCATGGTCACCATATCTTCCACGTCGAGGAGTGGATAAATGCCAGCCTTCTCACTGAAACATTAAAATATAATGTAAGCGTCTAATATTTTCAATGAACGATCATAATTTGATTATACTCACTCGGCGACTTTGAAGGCCAGCGTGAAGTTATGGCGGCGTTGCTGTGCTACCAACTTGGTGTAATCGAACGTGTCAGGGAGGAAATGGTGAATGAGTGCACAAAAGGCCAAGCCGTCCGACCAGCTCGTCGAGAAGTTGTCTAGTTTTACATTCTGAAAGAGATTAACGCACAATTATGGAAGATATATTAACATGTAATCAATTAATTCCCCATGTAGTGTTCGAATAAAGCTGTATTTTCCCTGCCAGTCCCAAACTGAGCGGTAAGCTCATGCATAACTCTTCCAATCATATGCCAAGAGTCATGTATTTATGATCTATCGAGCATTGTGCATGTTTATATACAATTGATACGATTATATCGTCACTTTGAATTTACATATTATCAAGACCCCCCAAAGACGTAATAGTTTTCAAGAATAAAATATAGAAACTGTATTATGTTTGTAAAAAATAATGATATTAATTTGTAGTAAGAAACTGTTTTGATGTATTATATTAAATTATAGTATAAAGAAATGTATTAAAAAACAAAAAATAAACACTGAAATAACATTGAGGAAACTTTTAATAATAAATTTGCAGTCTGTGCAATTTGTTATAGTTATTCATTTAAATAAACAAATTTTGCAAGTTGGTCAACAAAATATTATTATTATTGGTAAGATGTTATAAATAAGTGTTTCAACAAAGATTTTGAAACATATTTTTACAAAAAAAAAATAAAAACATGTATAGTTATATCAATTTGTATAATAATTTCGATTTCTTTGCCACAAATATTAGATAACTTAGTGTACATGTAAAATAACACACTGATTTCTGCTCATTAGCTCTTTTTATATTTGATCTCATTTTTTAATACTTGATTGCTTTATTTATTTATTGTAAATCTTCCGTTGCAACATGGCAGTCATTATCCCAATGCGTTACAATGAGATCAACACAATCAATAACAACTAATTAAGTCGTAAGACACCAGACTGAAAGCAATATATTTTATTCATTATAAGCTTTTAATACCGCTCATAATCAAAAAAAAATATTTGAATTATTCAACTGTATGGTTTGTAAAATCTAAGAAAACCTAACCTATACAATATGAATCATAATTTAAAAATTGTAACTTATGTATTTCGGGTATTAGTCACCGACATACACCACTAGTTTATTGGTATTGGTTAAAAAAACTTGAACAAATACCAAAAAATCATTGATTTTGGTACATAGTGCGTATTGTATTCATTTAAAGCTGATTTTTGCTACTAAATTATAAATATGGATTGTTAAAATTATAACTTTAATTATTATTTTATTGACAATTACAGTTTTTTTTGTGTAGTTATATGCAATATTTTACTAGAACTACACTTGATAACAATTGGTTTCAAAATAATAAATAATCTGATTACTATTATATGCCAAGTTCGGATATGGCATATATATTTTCTAACATATGTAATATCTTTAACAAAATATGTATCAAATAACGTTTTACATAAAAAATACCATGAAATTTTTGTGGCAAAAATTTGTAATCTAATCTTCTCCCGTCGTTATATTCATATATATATATATATATTTATTTACAGTGCTATTACATTTCTTATCTATTCATGACATTATGAGTTACATAACAGAAATATAAGATTTTGAGCGCAAAGCGCAAATTTATGAGCGCGTAACTAACAGCTATTAGTAGGACTGTCATAGGTACATTGAATAAAATTACTTTTAAATGTAAAAAAATACTTATAACAAAACATCTTTGTGGCAAAAAAATTAAATACATCAATAAAAAAAAGTTGAGCTAGTTTTAAAACTATGTTCTGCTTTAAAATTCAATATCAACAATACAAATATTTTGTCCAGAGTAAAAACAGAAAAAAAAGAGACATTTGTCGTCTTGTTGAAATCAGTTAGCAATTCTACACACAATATAAATCGAATTATCCTATTTTTGCGGCAAAAAATCTTATTGATATATTATTGTATATTTTTTAATACAATTTATCATAAATAGTATCGATTTTTATTTATTCATAATTTTTATTATATATTTATAATATGTATATTTATTCATAATATTTATCATATATATACATATATATTTATTTATTTATGCGTTTGATTTTATATCCGCTTAAGGGTTAAGACACAAAAAAACTATCACCCAAAACAGTTCATGCATGATGTATAATGTGATTTTCATATTGAAAATAATAATAAAAAGCTGAAATAAAAAATGTTTTATACACATATAATTTTGAGTTATTTTTTTATCCCAAAAAAATGGTTAATAAAAACAAACATAGAGTAACATATCGTCTCTTTGCTGCTATCTCAAAACTATAACACATATGTTGAGTAATGTAATATTTAGTGACAAGTAATCGTTCAAATTACTAAAACACTAAATCAATTGCCATTCAGCATTAAATTACTCAGCGTGTGTGTAATAGCCATAATGCTATTTGCCATCAGATGAAATTCATCGAAGAAGCAGTTAGCACAGAGTAGTACAAGAGTGACTGTATGCAATTATAAATGATTGGTTGTGAGTGCGGTGGATTGGGCGATGCGAAGTGATAGACATGCGCTTGTAGTACTTTTAGAGTACCTCATACTCCTGGGTCTTGCTGCGGCACCACTGCAACAGGCGCTCTTTGATATTAGACGCGCTTGCTTGCAGCTGAGGATCAGTGAACTTAAAGAGGGGGGAGCCCCCTCCCGTGGGGGTCAACGGTGTTTTTGGGGAGCTGGCCGAATTAAAATATTCAACACTTGAATCATATGAACCAGGTGCTCGAATAACAATAGGTCGATGAAAGAAGGAAAAGTTGAGTGTCTTCTTTTTCAATAAGTAAATGTAACTGTGCATATGAGATGGCATGAAACGTGCACGTAATGAACTTAATTATGTATAAAATATGTTGACTGGTAATAAACATGTCTGCTCACCTTGGAGAAGATTGCGTGGAGTTCTGCTTGTCCAGTTGCCTGAATTTGGCAAACGGCGAAACAGTTTTGGCTGCTTTGACTTCAGAAACTGTAAAAATGAAACGATGAAGATAATTAATATATGAATGAATAATATTACTCTAGTTTGTAATTAACAATACAAATTAATGTAATGTTAACGAGTAATTTATTACTAATTATAGATAGTAAGGCATTTTATTTCCTAATCTCATAATAAAATTAGTATTATTGTACTGCCATACCTTACAGATTACTAATTTGTGTTATAAGAAATTTAACAAGATTGAAAAGGGCACGATGAATAATCGTTTATTTATAATCAAATGTATGTTTTATTATTACACTGATTCACATGAACGATTAGTTTTGTCAATAAGGTCTTATTTTTTGTTAAAATTGTCAATTTTAACGAATTAAAACATCATTTTGAATTATATTGCAAAAAATTATATAAATAATGATTAATTAATTTAAAGTTGAGTTAAATATTAAAAAAATATATTATCAAGATAAAAATTATTTCAATTCAAAAAAAAATTTCAAACATACCTTTGCTTGAAACAGTTGACTTCTTTTCAGTGGTGGTCGTCTCAATGATGGACTCTTTTTCTGAAATACAACAAAATTAATATAGAAGCTGCGTAGCAAAGTTAGTAGACTAATCTACCGTTTATACTCAAAACAACCGAAGCTTCGCACAAAGCAATATTTTTAGTCAAAATTGCATGAACTTACGAGTTATTATTACTGATGGATCATAACAATAATTATAATAATCGGTAAATAAACTATTATACTCATTTAATGTATATGTACAAAGATAATAATAATGCGTTTTATTTTAATAACAATGGAGCAAACTGCATGCGACACACTTTTTTTGTATGATGAACACATAGCACTGTGCTACTTAGATTATAATATATTGATCATGCTGTCAGAGGACGATGAGAAGATAACACATGAATTGAAAATTCGCTTCAACGCTTCAACAAAGACGGTAAAGTTAGATGGTATACAGGAAACATTTCAAGCTCACACAGGATTTGAAAACTCACGCTCAATTCCTCTGGCAGCAGCCGCAATGCGCACCTCAAGTCTCCTTTATATAGCCTATGTTTTTTTAAACTATTAATCAAACAATACAATCTTATGCAAAGGGTGTTCCCATACAAATCTAATCTAGTGAATGAGTCTCAGGAATGATCGGTTGCTATTTCACAGCGCATCTCCCCCGTCCCTATGTACACGCGTTGTACAAATCATCAAATGCATCGTCAACGTTGTCCTCGTCCAACAAAGCTAGCTCGGCATATGTCATCTGAGGCATCGTCTGACTCCGTCCCAGCGCAAAGCTTTGAACTTGAGCAACCTTTTCGTTTCTCTTATGCTTATCGACAGCGTTTACTCTGGATACCACTTGGGTACTCGGCTTGGGACTCGTTTGCATTTGCATCAAATTATCGAGCATTCCCTGTTGAGACGAGGATTTGGATAATTGATGGGGGGAACTCTGACCTGAGAAATAAGCCTCGACCGTCTTCTTCTTCTCCTCGACCTTATCTTTGGTTATCCCGGCTTCAAATTGTTTCGGAAGCGCTAACAGATGCATCGACTTGGCTCTGCTCGTTAGCTTAGCTCCTGGAGATATTCTCGGAGACGGAGGTTTCATGGCGTGTAACTGCGCCAACTGATGCCACGACTCTGATCTACTTAAACCCGTCGGCGAAGGAGTCGACGCCGGACTGTTCACAGGTGACCTCATGTACATTTTGTTTAGCGGAGAGAATTGTAATTTAGAACTTACTATTGATTCTCCATTCTCTGCTATTTCAATGGCTTCTTTAGCAGTTTTATCTTTAAATCTATGATGAGGTATCGACACTCTACTGTGATCCCTGTTAAACTCGGGATAAGGCATATCGTTCAACGCCCTCGGTGAAACTATATTATTATATTTTATAATAGGAACTGACACTTGATCTTGATTTCTCATTATTCCATTTTGTGACTCCATTACTGGTTCTGGAATCAAGGGTTTTTTAACTTCTTGCGATTCAGATTTCCTCTTCTCCATCTGTTTAATCACGTCAAGCTTCGGACTAGAAAACTTTTGTAACACTCCTTTTAAACTCTTAGCTGCACTGTCTCGTTTCTCGTAATTGTCTTGTGACGGTTGAGCTTTTATACTAGCCTGTTGAGAAACAGGGCCTCTCATAACTTTAGCTACAGCTTTATACTCCTTTTGCACCAACTCACCTTCATTTTCCATTCCCTTATTAGATGAATGATAACCATTTTCAACCACCGGAGCAGATTTTTTATTATAATCTATTTTATTTATTTTAGATACATTTCCATTCATCACCGGAGCTGATTTTTTAGGTAAATTATTATAATCAACTTTATTTATTTTAGAACCATTCGTTAATTGATCATATTTATAAATATTATCTTTTTCGTTCATCACCGGAGCAGATTTTTTAGGCAAGTTAGGAACTTGATTATTTATTTTAGCACAATTTCCATTTGATAGCTGCTCATATTTATAAGGATCATTAATAATCTTTTCCTTTTCATTCAGCACTGGAGCAGATTTTTTAGGCAAATTAAGAACTTGATTATAATCAATTTTATTCATTAAAGATCCGTTTCCATTTGGTATTTGCTCATATTTATAAAGATCATTGGTTTTAGGCAAAAGAGGAACTTCACTGTTGATTTGATTATTAATTGCGTTTTGTACATGATCATATTTATAAGGATCATTGATAGCTTTAGGACTATCTAAGAATTTGCCCTGATTCTGTATGTAATTATACTCATCATCGTCTATTTTAGTATTGTTATACAACACAATCGGTGATTTTCTTGAAATGTATTGCTCTTTATCGTTTAGTACGACGTCCGGTAGCTTTTTAGACGGTTGCAATTTAGTATCTTCTATATCCGGCTTTTGAGGCACAGATTTGAACGTTTTCAATTGTTGAAGCTTAGACTCTTCATAATCAATCTTTGGCTTTTCATCTACATTTTCCAAATCATCATACAGTGTTTTAAAGTTTTTATTTTCAGGAATATATATATTAGATTTATAATCTTCAATGGAAGTATTGAGCAGTTGTGGCTTAGTATCTATTATATTCTGTACTTGCGGTATAGGAACAAACGCCTTTGTCAATGGAGGTACAGATTCAGTTTTTGGTATCGGTACAATACAATCTTCAGGTGCATCTTCATTTGGTAAAGGCACAAACGTTGATATGGGAACCGGAGGAGTATAATCAGTCACTGTATAAACATATTTATCTGTCAATTCTGCTGATTCTTCAATCGTTGGCTTAGGAAGATTTTTACTATGTTCTCTTATTTGTTTTTCATAAAACTCAATCTGTAGTCTTTCAGCGTCAATTTTAGGCAGACTTTTCTCTTCTTTTTCATTATTGCTCAATTGTTGCTTTAGATTCTCTAACTGTCTCACTAAATGAGGCGCAGATAGAGGACCCGGTGCCGGAAGAGCTTGCGGTAAAGATAAACGCTTAGCAGCTAATGCTTTAACGTCTTGTCCATTTTGAAGCCCAATTGGATTGAATTGCTTTTCTCTATACGGTGGAATATTTGGAGATTGGGGCGATATTGGCGTAGGCGAAATCTTCTCAAATTTATTGGTAGCTAAGCTCAGAACTCTGTTTTCTTTGGGCGAATTTGATTGAGCCCAAGGTGCTCCTATCTTTTGGACCGGTGGTTTATTCAAAATGAAATTGGCACGATCTTCCTTTATTGTATTATTTACATAAGACGGAGGAGACCAGATTTTTGCCGGGGGATTCATAGGTGCTGAGATGGATTTCTTTGGCAATGGCTTAAAAGCAGACATGGGAGCATGATAGAATTGATTCACTGGAGCAGGCTTAGGTATCAATTTTATTACTTTATCTGGAACTGCAGTCTTAGGAGGCGCTATGGTTATTGAACCTGTAAGAACTTCATCTTTAGTATCAGCCGCCCATGGCAATTTAGATTGATACTTTTTCCTGTCGTGCATTTCGTTCAATTGATTAAAGCTACTCTTAGTGATCTTTGGAGTGAATTTAGATGGTTTAGCATAGTTGGTAGCGTCATCGGAGGCTTTCCAAAAGTTTCTAGCTGAAGAAACACTTGACGCTCTACGATTAGCGTCTAAATTCTTTTGACTTTCTGACCTATCGTTGGTGTTTTCAAAGACATTCTTAATGCTACCGAAGCAGCTCTTCCAATTGCAGCCTTGATTGCGCTGTTCGTTTGCGTTGTGAGCCCATGGAGAAGAACTTTCAACTCCGTCGTGCTTTTGAATAAAAGCAAGGAACTTGAGATCGTTCTCAGTCTTAGGTTTGAACTCTGGCAACTTGGGTTTAAATTCTGGATTCAAAATCGAGTCAGCGTTCTTCATTGACGAATTCGAGTCGCTTTCATCATCGCTTTCTACTTGATAGCAATGCAAAGGTTTTGGTATATCGATAGTATTGGCACGCTTCATTCTCAATTTCTTGTTTTGTCTATTCTGGAATTTTTGCTCCTCGTTGCTTTTATTTTTAGGCGCCTCTTGCATTTTCTGCGTTTCAAACTGTTTGAGGTTATAGTTCTGCGACTCATATTGCTTGACGTTGTAGTTTTCTTGACCTTTCTGCGTCGCGATTTTATTTTCAGGCATTTTCTGCGTCGCATAGTTTTTATAAAGTTGCGCATTTGGCGAAAACGTATCAATCTGATGATTCGAGTTAACAAGAGGCGTTGTTCTTTCTAGATCATCGCCATTTTGGATCTCTTCTATTTTAATTGTACTACAATCAGAAAATTCACTATCTGATTCTGAATCTTCTTCGGGTTCGGGTGTTTTATTCTTAATCGGTTTGGTCAATGCTTCTTGAATTATTTTAGCAGAATCTTCAGCTGAGATGTCTCTGGTTGTATCCAATGACACAGATTCTTTCAAAATCGGTCTAGGTTTAACGTTTCCATTGACTATAGGATATGCTGGGTTGAAGATATTTTTACTAGACAAGTAGTTTTCGTATTGCGGTGAGCGTATGTTTGATAGTTCTCTAGTATGAGCTTCAGGAAATTGCTGATATGTATTCAGATTGAACGGCCTTGCTGTTGCGTTTTTGACCGGATTTATAGAAGCGAATCGATCGTAAGTCGGCGAAAGTACTGTCCCAAAGGAAGCTTGTTTCTGGAGAGCATAAGGAGAAGCTCTGGGCTCTTCTTGCGGCTCTTTTGTTGGAGGTTTGTTCGGGAAGGCAATGCCTTCCATGAATTTCCTTGCGTCTGCCAGCTCTTCTTTGGTGACTCCAACAGTGTGTCTGTTTTTGCCAGTTCTGCGTCGGACGAGGCCGCGGGGCCGAGAAGTCGGAGGCTCCTGGACGAGCAGGCCGGCCTGCAGCCGAGCCACCAGCTCGAGGAGGGCGGAGTCGCGGGGGGCTAGTCCGTTAGTGGTACGAAGAGCCCCCTGCAACCGGGACAAGGCCCCGTGCACGTCCCGCAGCAACGGTTCAGGCAAAATCTCCTCTCCATCACCAGAATGACACTCACCGTCATCTCGAGGCTGCTGATCGCCCGTTTCCAGCGCAGACTCCTCGACAGCGTCGGCAACTATCTGTGCGCACGCTAAAGATGAAATTTAAATTACTTAACAACCATTAAAAAATATCCAAAATATGATATATATGTAATCTTTACCTTCTTGTTCAGCCATCACCTGGCGAAGCCTAGCGCGTATTCTTCTCCGTTCCTCGTAATCGTCGCTTTCCTCTAACTTTATTTTTTAAGTAAGTTAAAAATAAATAAACAAATTAGTACAAGAGACGGTGAAAATACATAAACTACATTACATAACACTTTTTTTATTATAAATACCAATTTTCTTAGGATTCGCTCGTCCCAGATATCGTCGATGTTAGATGAAACGGTCGAAGTTTTTTTCACAACTGTTCTTGATTCCTGTGAACAATAGTAGACAAATATTTAATATCAGTATCTATTTTTCTACTTGACAGAAATAAAAAGGGCCGGAGTGGCAATCAATTGTTATCTCGTTGAAAATTATTAGACTAGCTGTAGATTCACAAGTGCAATATATATAAGCCCGACATATGTTTCATGTGCGTTTCTTTATATAGGTAGTAGTTACATTATTAAAAGCATATTAATGTAACTACTGTAATAAAAAAATATGTATATATATATAATCATTTATTAGATGAGGAAAATCCAGGTGAAACCCTAATCTAAATATATAGCATATAATAGATATTTTTAAAAGAATGTGAAGATCTATTTATTATAGAAATTGTAATTTATATCTTTGGAATTGCAATCCTGCACGCATCTTTCTTCATTAAAACTAATTTTGAAGGTTCTCTTTAAGAGTTTTAGAAATATAATAATAGCTGTATTTGTATTTGTATTTAGCTGTAAATAATTTTAGTGTTGCAGAATTTTTGTGCGGTTGTTTTTTCTCAAGAACTTCAATTTATTTTATTATTTCTCGAAAATTGTATACTGTCAGGATCACTCATCACTGCGTCAATTAACGATAACATCGAAAAACTTTTTTCTCGTCGTGAAAAACAAACGGTTATGCGTATCCGAGCGAACGTTTATTAACGATTCAATACAATTTTAGAACAAGTTCACTGAAAACGTTAGACTTTAGCATAAAAACAACCAAATGTGATTAACACAGCATCTCCGGATTGTGCATTCCAGTGAATGATATCAGTCCCAAATTCAAGGATGATAATTAGAGGGGGAGCAGGTTGGGGAATTTGCCCCCCCCCCCTCCTTCTGACTTTGGGCTGAAAATGCATTTATAGAAATACTGTGATAATAATTTTAATTAAATCACAATATTAAAAACATGACAAATGACTGACCAACTTTTGCCCCCCCCCCTGGAAAAAGATTAAATGACGTCCCTGATTCTAAACCAGAAATTCTCAGGTTATTCATCAGAAAAATTTAAAAATAACTATTCCGAAAATATTTTAGTGAAATCATATCGGAATACATTATCACCGGTAGATACATATTTTTCCAATAAAAATATAATTTATCTGGCAGGTGCTAGTAAAATTATATGATTTCAACTTTTCCACGTCTATTGTAATTTATTTACATCTCATGTATAAATGTTACAGTTAATGTGTTTTTCGGTCAAGTTATATTTTCACTAGTGAAGTGCAAATACATTTTCACCAGTATCTACTAGCAAAAATATAATTGAACTGATAGACACTAGTGAAATAATATGCAGTTTTAAAATGTCTATGAAACTCTATTTGACAGTTGCGAAACGTACATTTGCTGTTCAAACCCAAACCCAACTTGACCTGATTCTAAAACTAATTACAATTTTACAACTTTCCCTATATAAAATCTAAAATACAAACTAAGCCAACTCAGCTCTTTTGGAAAAATAAGCGAAAGAAGAAGTATAGACAGACGTGGCATCTCGCATATTGCTCCATAGTTTGTTTTAAAAATTAGATAGCTATCCTCACTGATATTACTACTTACTTTTGATATGAAAGCATTGGTTAAAGTGTATTCAAACCAAATTGTAGTCGATAAGGGACGCAAAAACAGTCATCACTTCTCAGAAATCAAAAATTTCATTGTGAAAAACAAACGATTATGCGTATCCGAGCGAACGTCCAATAAAATTTTCGAACAAATTCACAGAAAATGTTGGACTTTACCATTAAGAACAACCAAAGGTGCTTAGCACCAAAAAAATTTTGGTTAAATTTGAATCAAAATATATTTGGTCAATTATGTAAAAAAAAATTCTCTTTCAAACACACATATAGTCAAAAAACACATTTCTGCTGCACTTAAAAATCTTAAAACACAATTTGTAGCATTCCAGTCATGCCCAGTCCGTCCCTGGCAAATTGTTAATTTTTCCCAACGAATTTAGCGGGAACCGGGCGTCCGGAAGGAGCGTTCTCGGAGCGTGGCCTATTTTGGTAGCGCACACGGTCCACCACGGCTCACGCACACCGCCACATTTTCTTATTTTCCAACATATGCACGCACACACACGCGTAAAAAACTACTGGGATTAGAAGACGACACCGTCGCGAGCTTCACCTTGACCACTTGACCACCAAGATGGGCGACTGGCCCTAGCGCGGCCTATGTCGCTTATGCGGCCGCAAAAATCGAACGCACCCTCGATTCAATAGTATCGCTGGTCAGTGCCAAAAGTTAACTCAAGATTGCAATCTTGCTGCAGAAAAAATAGATGCGTGACGTCACGGTGTAGTTTGTTTGTTTTTGTGAAGTCTACTTGACGCACTCTGAATTAAACCATCAAACCAGGCAGGTATTTGCAGGAAGAGTTTGCTACTGAGATAAATATGTTTTAATAATGCTTCCACCAGTCAGCTAATGTTTACGCTTCAAGATCAACAGATGCAAATATCACATATTAGCTATATAGATAATATATTATATAGCAAACAGCGTAAATAGGTACTTGGAGAGTAATATATATCATATAAATACTATATATTTTTATTAGGCTTTCATGATCTAGGTATAAATATATAGTATATGAAAAAAAAGTATATGCATATGTGAAATAGTAAAAATATATTACATAACTTATAAGAGGGATACCCCAGATCCTTAAAAGATAAAAAAATAGCCACAAAGACTTTCTAAAAGCCTATAAATATAATCGCTTTAATAATTTGTGACTTTCAAAATCAAGTTTTTTTTTCTTTGTCAAACCATAAATAAGTTTGCGAATTTACCTGAACAAAGGATACCATTTAGTAGAGGGTCGGGGAGCAGATGGGGACATTTGCACAGGTCCATTTATAAAATGCTTTATGGATTGTCAAATAATAAAGCTTGTTCTTTGAAAGACACAAACAAATACGCTTTTAGAAAGTCTTTGTTAGTAATTTTATCTCAACGACCTGGTAGTTATTTTATAGAAATTGTACATTCACGAAAAGATCTAGAATAGGATTGGAAGAGGACCTCCTTTAATTCTTAGAGAGTATATATAAGATAACACGGCGTATTAAACTTATATCCATCAGTAATTTCAACTAAACCATCACACTTGCACCACTTTCAATTTGGATTTTTGAATCGTCGCTAAATAAATATTTATTATACAATAACAAAGAGTCTGCTTCTACCCCTAATCATCGTATTTGCAACAAGATCAAAAATAAGAACAGAAAACGACTCTGATTTTGTGAAAATATATGACAGTCAACATCATCAAAAATCATTGTGCTTTCGACTTGAAACAAGAGCTTATGCAATAAAGCACCAAGCAGAGCTACTAATGAAGCTATAGAAAAACTTTAAGCATCACCTGTCATTTGCCTACAGGTCTAAAAAATCAACTCAAAAACAAAAAAAGGTTCTATTCATAAAACATTTATATGTTGAGCAGGATTATCATGATCTAAAGCAAGAGCAACATTTTATCTATACTTAAACCTAGAATTTCTAAAAAATATATTTAAAATTTTATTTATAATACAAAGTTTTTTATTACGTATTTATGGTACTGTGAGTTTTTCAACAATGATCTAATCTGCAAAGCGCAGAATGCAATAGTCATTTCGAGTTTGAAAATAAATAAATTATCACAAAACTCGTCTAAAGAATTGATGATTACAAATAAAGATTATTTGAACTATCCTTTGTACTTATCTGACAGTCGCCAAACGTAAGATCATGAAGTCAAACTTGAGGTAGAGCTAAGAACTAATGCGATTGGGTTATAATTTGCTCAACTTGTTATTTGACAAAGCTTTATATAACACTAGAAAATGTTTTGAAAGCCTAATGTAAAGTGGTTATTGAATATACAATTTAAAATCAGTGGAATCATAGACAATGACTTTCACCACTGCTATTTAATTACAATGACTTTTAAATAAAGTAAAACAAAAATACAATAACCATTTTTTTCATCTCTTATCCACAAAAAATATAATTTATTTATAGTGCATAATAAAAATAGGTTGTAGTAAAAATATTGTTGTACTTAAGAGAAACAGACTGTTTATATAATAATTTGAATAAGTAATTTTAATAATCAATATTACGCTAAGGAAATTTAATAAGTTTTTTGATATTAATGCATTTATTATCTGTATTTTTTTTAATACTTTTCTATCCTAAATATAGAAAAACTTCCCAAAAATGATTAAAAATTAAATGAAAACTGTTTAGTTAATGCCAAAATAAATTTAGTGAATTTTAAAACTAGCAATAAAATATGTATTATTCCAACGGATTATTAACATTTGTGGGAGAAGTAATTATTAAATTATTATGTGCTATACTTTTTACTATTATTCTACAACACAAAACTTTTCTTCGTAAGCTTCGAAACTCATCTAAAGAATCAATGATTACAAATAAAGATTATTTGAACTATCCTTTGTAATTATCTGACAGTCGATTATTAACATTTGTGGGAGAAGTAATTATTTAATTATTATATGCTATACTTTTTGCTATTATTCAATAACTTCTTAAAAATGATCTTAAGCAAAATAAATCTGTATGATTAAGTCCTTTGATTGCCAAAATAAATTTTATGAGCTTAAAAACTAGTATTAAAATATTTTTAATTTCACTCGCAACTTACTTCATATGCGTTAATAACATCTGTGTAAAAAGTAATTAATAAAATTAATATACATATGTATATTTTTCTATCATAAAAATGGAAAAACATTTCAAAACTCCTCTTAATCAAAATTAAATCTGTATGATTTAACCTTATGGTTGCCAAAATATATTTAGTGAATTTTAAAACCAGCATCAGAATATTTATTATTACTCGCAGATACGGCAAATAATTAATAAATTTTATAATTATTAATTTGCTATACTTTTTTATAATATTTAACAATCTTTCTATACTTAAAATAAAACAACATCAAAATTAAATATGTATGCATGTTTTTTTTTAATATATATAATATACTGATAATTAAATAGTAAGCATGGTAACCAGAGTGTTAAAACAAATTTGAACGACTGTTCTGTCAACAATGCCTAATTATTTTAGACAGTCGATGTATTGCTGTTTAGCAATCAAAGACTGAGCTTCGATTAAGTATCTCTATAGTTATGTATATTGTATTATAAACAAAGCAATGGTACATTTATAAACTAGTTTAACTGTAAAAACTATGGTTTTAATTTAAAAACATATGTTATGATTACTGCTTAAATTACTAAAAAATAAGATTAATTAAATAAATAAATTTGACATATTCTAATTTTTTTATTATTCGGTAAAAGTCTCAAAAATGTACTACAGCTAAAAGAACGTCTATGAAAGTCACTTATTTTAAAAATAGACTGACTTTAATTTGGTAAATATAAAAATTTATCCTTGACGAAATCGTACTTAAGACTAGAAATATATTTCTACGAATCATATGATAAAATTTATATTAAAATGAAATTGAACTTATATACATAATAATTTCTCGTACAACCGTTACGGAAATCCGAAATAGATTCGTATCAGCCATCGATCCATTTAATATAAGCCGACATTTCGCACAGAAATAGATCATCGATCGATCTTTGATCTACGCATTGCACGATTTTGGCTCGGGCTTAATATTTACGTTTTGGAGTGTAAATTTGGCACCGATCGACAATTCAAAGCACCTTTATCAGGTAAGACATTTTTTAATTAACTTATTCGTAGCAGTTTCATCTTGATTAAAAGTGGTGTAGGTCTGAAAACATTATAAGCAACGAATAATGTCAAATTTCTAATAAATATTAAATAAATAATAATAAACTTTTATAATCCAAAACTTATTAAATTTACTGATTTAACTCATCAAGATCTTTATATGCGAGTTTTACGCTCTTATGCAACTGTGATGACCGATCGTTCAAAAATAGATGATTGTGAACATGTTGTACATATAACACATACAGTCAAGAGTTCAAATACCCTGAAAATCGCTTTTACTGGATTATATAATATTTTGCAATTATTTTAACCATATAATTAAAATAAGTTAATTTATATAATTAGGTCAAGGACGTGTTCTTTTCTTAACAACTTATAATTAAAGCTCATTGTTTATAGTAAATTCTTAGGAGCTTCTAGCATTAGCTTGAATACTATAATATTTAACAAACTGGCATTAATCCAACCCGGAATAGGTGTATAGATCGCCCTGCGCTATCCGGACAATGTCGGTAAAATTAAATAGTCTAAAAAGTCTGCATGCGTACGTCCCTTAGGAATTTCCATTAGGACGTTAAATATATAAATATGCCCCGGATTAATTCCAATGGAATGCCAAGACTTTTGGAACCGTTTGAACAGTGAAAAAGTCTACTCATTCATGTCAAATTCCATTTTAGTTCAAAGAAAGTCTGCTTGAAGCAAATCTACAAAAAAAATGAATAAGACGAAAGTAAAAAGCGTCTGAAAATGGACTTTGGGAACGTTGCCCGAAAATAATTTTCAAACTGCTGCTCAGAGAAAATTGTTATTTTAAAACTTAATTAGATTTTATATTAATGGCATATAAGATGTACGCTTGCAATGTGCTACAATTTCGATAATTAAAAATAATAGAGGTCATTATAACACAAATATCTGAATGCGTTCCTAAAATATATGTTAGCTAGTTTAAGATGTCGCAGAAACTTGAGATGGAATTGAGGAAAATGTCTCTGTAATTCGACAATCAAATTTGACATTTAAGTTGACGCGCGAAAAATGGCGCCGCCTCGCATGAATCATTCGGTGTTGTCAGCATTAAAAATACCTCGCGTCACGTGCGACAACTTAACACTCTCCCCTTTATATATTATATGCAAAAATAAAGTTAGTAATTTTGGAGAGAATTTCCTCTAACATTATTTATAAGCAAACAGCTGGTGTGGAAAATTATTAAATTATTTATCTTCTCTTACCTAAAACCTTTTTTTGGCACACAAAATAGTTACACGAGATACGACCGAACCGCGTGGAAAGTCGAGCGAAAGACTTTTGGGAACCGAAGACGAACAACGGGGGAAGGTTACTTTCGCCAAGAGGAAGAAAGAGCTCTGTCCCTTTCGCACGACGCGTCTCTCTTTCTGGCAGACGTCACCGGGTGAACACAAAAGTGGCCAAATATAGCGGCGATGCTGCGGTTTGCAGCTTATTTATACACACAAACGTGTGCGACGCCAGACAGAGTAGACTAGACTAGCGGCTGAGAGGAAAGATTGAAAAACGTCATAATGATTTTTCTTGAGAGATGACAGTCTTAAAAAAGTAGCCCGAACAATTATATATATTATTTTAGTAACTTTCAATAAATTTTAAAGTAGCCATATCTATTTATGTTTTTTATACTCATTAGGTAAGTATACTTCAATTGTAACAATACATTTTGTCTATCATTGATTTATATAACATATTCTGATGATATCAATCGAAATTATAAATATAAGTTATTACACATATTTTCTATCGTTGCACGACGACGAACGCAGGTACGCAAAACTGCCAATTAATTTTACTTTACACTTAAGCCTATTGTTATATTTTGTATCGAGTAATTCTTTGGAATCAGCACGATTTTAGGTTGAATCCTATTGTTTTTCAATCTAAATGGTAAATAAAAAAATCAGGTTTTTATATATTCTTACTCATTGAGAAATATCGAAGTGATATTCATAGGGACATTTAAGGATTATAAACTTTAATAATAGTTTGAAATAAATGTCGCTGATTTGTTTCACTATTTAGTAACTGATAATTGTTGTATGTGTTCATGTTGAAAAAATAAAATTATAACAAATAAATTATGGATTATTATGGATCATTAAAACCACAATGCCATTGCATCATATCAGTTACTGACACCGACCAAAAATTTAGTTTTTATTTACGTTGATTTTCAATAAAAATTTACTCTAGAAAAAAATACAGTAATATTAAAAATTACTCAAATTAAATAAAAGCCTTAATTATTTACATAAAATGTATATAATTGATTTATTTTTAGCAATTGTGTTTTTTAAATTTAAAGAATTTATATCTTAAGAACAGCAATTATTATTTACTAATCTAAAAAAAATGATCAATCAAACCAGAAATACTTTTGTTTAGAACATATTTTATGATTACAAACACTTCAGCAAAACTGCGTAGGCGTAGAATGTTTATACAATAATTGTTCTTTCATAGTTTATTTTCTTAAAAGTATGTAAGTCAATCAGGCAGTCTTTAATAATATCGACAGTGTTATATTACAGTGCAATATCTACAATATTAAATTACAACGATATTTAATATATAAAATCTATTGAACAATCTTGATATATATACCTAGTAGGTTCACGACCTCACAAAGACTAGATATATGCATGTAAAATATAAAATTGGCACTAATATAAGCTCATGTTGACACACAAGGAAGAATTCCCCAAATTGAAAAGTGGGCGTTTTGAACATTCTGCCAAAATTATGACGATAGTAGGAGTACATTTGTGTACAAACAATGGATAAATATTTAATGTAAAACCTTAAAATGTATAAACATCACATTTTTAGAATGAGTGGAGAATGAATTGTGGCTCGTTTGATAGGATACGTTGAATTCTCAACCTCCCTGAACGTCATTCCTTGTGCTCCTTGTGTTTTCGCAAAAAACTTGGCACGGAAGCTTCGTGTCGGGTTCAAAAATACAAGTGCATCGATCAACGTCGCTGAAAACGATCAAGTTATACAAAAATTCTAACTGGATTAAAGTCCGTTCATTGAGAACGTTCGACATCTTGGCCACGATAACAAGGCGGTCAATCGCACGGGTAAAAATAAAAGTTTGCACACGTCGATCATAGAAATAGTTGACTGTGATCGTGATAACGCAATAGGGACAGTTATCACGTTTTTATAAGGATATGATAAAAGTTTTCCATATCCTGAAAACATTCAATTCGATTATAGTTTAATCAGAAATGACTCTTTACAATTTACTTGTAAGTTTACTCGGCCGAGTAATACAATATGAGTACTCGGCCGAGTAGTCATAATAAATTAGTGAAAATCAAAAGTTTCAGATACCTGAATTTATAAATTATGAGTCGTCAACCTATCATTGTAACATCATGATAAATATTACTAATGAATATTTTTAGATGGCTTTCAACAAATACATTTATTTTAAAATTAATAAAGAACCGTGAAACTAGAATTTAATATGACTTTAAGTGTATGTTGGTTACCTCCACTTAAGGATGAAGATTATTATCTCAAAATATCAAGTGATCCTAATAAGTATGTTAATAAATTGCTACTAAAAACAATCATGTAAAATATTAAAGGCTTAATTACACTATTTAAGATACTCAAGACATTGCTATTAGATAGACTAGCAAGCATTTAACTTGTGAAAAGAAAAGGAGTTGGAGAATATTAAAAAGTATACGTTTTTATTAGTTAATGCCTTTAAACCTATTGAAAACTAGTGCTTTTCAATATCTTTCATGTCTGAAAGATCGAAATTATTAGTTATAAGCTAATTATATTTTAAATTGATCATCATAGATTAAGCTCTCCAACATTTTCTTGATCTTATGGATGAATATCGTGATTAGTAATTTATAAAAATGAGTGTATGCTTTATTGATAGTCTATAATTTAATGCAGATTGCCTTACTACTCACATAAAAGTATTGATGGTGTTTACCCCATTGTAACAAGTTGGGCTAACACCAGAAAAATCCCATTGTCAATTGGCTGCGCAGCGCAAATTTTATAGATATTTATTAACAGACATTGACCGTATAGTTGATTATGCTGATTAACTTCCTGTTTACTTGCATAACTTAAAATTTTTAATAATTTAGTACAGAAACACTCGAGGCCGCGCAGCGTATTTTTTTTGTAATTATTTTGTATTTTAAATTTATTAAAATAATATATATTCTTTTAACGGAATTTTTACTGGATTTTTAAAAGGTTTTTAAAAATAAACTATATTATATCCAATACCAAGGGAGATTAATGACCGTGTAGCACAAAATTTTTGCATATTTTTATCACAATATTCTCAGCTGCTAATATAAGGAGAAATATGAAACTAACATTTGAGAAAAATGAAAGAAATAAACTGGCTTAAGAAAATTTGTAGATGGTTTAAAATGGTAATACTAAATAAGAATACCAATCAACGAAGTCAGTGGACAGTCGCTACTTCACGAATATGTACTAAAAGTCTAAATTCAATTGGCTATAAAACATATCTAAATTCTAAGGCATTTTAAGTATTATAATATATTTGTAGTGAAATATTTTATACATCAAGAACCGACCAACTTTAAACACACAGGTGAATAGCAAGTATATATTAATTATTATTAATAATAATAAAAATAGTAAACATTAAATATTTATCCACCTGATGTACCGCTATCTGCACCCAATGCCTAAATTAAGCTTCTTTATGGTATTTATAATAGACATGACCATAACAACTAAAAAATACATAACAAAGAAATTAAACTTTGTAGTTACCGAAACTTCCGAAATTACTCATACTTTTGAATTAATTGTGCTGGTAATATTTTTAAATATTTTATGAATATATATCTATATTGTATATGTAAATTTGTATACATTTATATTAATATAGATATTTACTATTCGATATAAATTAATAATATAATTTATTAAAAAATATTATAAAAAGCACAATCTATTTTAAATAGTATGATAAAAATATATTAAAATTAATAGACAAACTTATATAGCATATGTTTTAATTTTCTATATCCTGAAACGTCTAATATATTTTATGGTCATCATCAAAACTAATACGCGAGTCGCTTTTTAAGTGTCACTTTTAAGGCCAACTGATTAGTCAAATTGTAAATAGTCATATAAATCATCAAAGTATGACATCAGATGCATTTATTAAAAAATCTCTTCTGGTGGCGTTATCAATCTTGGCAATCCTTAATTGAGATGTTTAATGCCAAATTTATTTATAAAATATATTCTTATGCAGCGAAATGTTTAATATCATAATTTAAAGATACAATCAACGTATGATAGTCCAACTACACAAGCAAAAATATGACATCACAAGATATGAGGAAGGAACTAAAGAAAACTTTTAGTGTCGGTCTTTCGCTATTGTGAGATACCGTAGCAAGCTAGCATGCGGATACTGGATGTTAACTTTATGCGCGTAAAATATTATTTTTGTTTAGTATATTTCTTAAGAATATTTTTAGTATAATTAAATATTTACTGAGTATTTTATTACGCACTACTATAAAAGTTAAGCTGGATTGACAAATTGATTATTACAGTACAAACTTAAAGTTGGTAGTCCAATTATACTGCCGTAAAATTTCAGGGAAGTGTTAAAGAGTGCGACAATGTATGCAATAACCATGATAAAATAATTAAAATAATAAGGTGAAATTTCACTAAAATAAATAAATCTTATTGCATCTCAGATTTCTAAACAATTATTCAAGTAATAATTTAATATCGACATTTTTAAGATATTTTATTACATTTTTAATTTTTATAGATTCTCTACAACTACTTTCATTTTTATGAAGTATTACATATTTTTCACAAATACTGATTCAATAATTATCTTAAAACTCAAACAAGATTGGTTTCATAATCATAAACATCACTAGTTAAAATTATATAAATGCACAATATTTTCACAGAAGTTTTCAAGAGTTTTTATTCATTTATTTTTAAAAAGAGGAAGACATCACTTGAAAACTTCTGCACAAGCACATAAACACACATATATACACATAATCACTGAGCACTAATAGCACGTCCAAATACGCACCGGCAAAATTAAACTGGGCAAAGGTGAGTGGTTTCAATTGCGCCGCCAGCCATGGCAAGCTCCTGGAGCTACCGCGGAAGCTCGGACGCTACTGACCGCCTACATGCGACGCACAAAGCTTTTAAAAGCTCTACCACAAAGCCGACCTCGCGTCACACTGTGACCTGCCACCTGCCACAGCAGACGATGATATGTCACAAGTCAACGTTACGTATGTGAGCATGCGGAAGCGCAAACAATGGTCAATTGGAAGACTCGTGAGTGAGCATGATACGTAAAATGACAATATGACATTCTAATCCTTGACATTTTGTATAAACGTGTGCATATTTTCATTCCAAAATCGCCAAGTGAAGCAGTACTTCACATATATACCTTACCACAACACTATCATGCTAAATGGTATTTAGAAAGATAATAAAAAAAAGCATTCTCATTTCATTTTCTATAAATTAGTATTTTTCATACTAGGTCTTAAAAATTGTGTTAGAGAGCTACATTGTATTCAAAGAAATCCATCAAGTTCTATTGTATCATTAGTACATATGTAAGTAATGGTTTTATCACGAAAAGCTTAAAAAAGAATAGGACTGAATAATAAACTTCCGTTTCTTTCTTCATAACAAAATATAGATCTTTGTTTTCGTCACTAAATATTAATGTAAATAGATATTTTAATTTATATATAGCGGATATTTTTACAAAGTAAATAAAAATCTTTTAGTACATATTGTTGAAGGTAATCATAAATCTACGCAATTTACTTTTGCAAGATGCGGCGGGATTTGATCGTACCGCCAGAACGACACTAAACTAGCGATATGATGCTATTTTTTTAGAAAAAGAGTGTTTATTGTGGCCAAGTACAGTTGAAATGGCGAATAAATGAGTTCTGTTGATATAACAGACCATTTTGCAAAAAAATACAAAACTACCAGCAAAATCAATTTTTCTGAGCAGGTAGCGAAACCTACAAAAAACATTATTGTATTTTTTACGCAAATATTTAGACGCAATATAATAAAAAATTTACAAGAACTGAGATTATATTACCAACATAACTATAAATATTGGACCAAACATGGGAAATGTCGATCTCCTTCTATTTCTCTGCTAATCTATTGTACATATAACTTAAGCGGAAACGTCGCTGCAGAAAAATCACTCACTACTTTTAACTTTTCACCAATGGAGCTAACGCCAAATTGTCACGGACGGCCCAATACAAGCCTAGATTGACACTGCGTCGTATAAAATCCAAAGACAATTAAATTATTTTTAATAAAAAATATAAAACTAAGCATTTTGAACATTTTATCAAATACTGATTAGCCGTGTTTTTTAAGTTGCAATAATATATTTTTGCAAATGGCTTAAAATGCTACATTATTATGATTAACTAAAAATGTATTTTTAATAATAATTGTCTTTAGTTTGTAAATAAAGTACTATTGGTCGTTATAATTAAAAAAAATAGAAGAGAATTGTGAGAAGAAGAAGAAGAAAAAGAAATTTCGACAGCATTATTGTATTTCTACAGCAGAGACATTCGTAAAATTGTAAATAAATGATTATAAATAAAAAAATATGTTCAATCAGTGATTGCTAAAAAAAATAGAACTTATTATAAAGAAATATAAATTAAATCAATGCCATCGCTAAAATTTTGGTTTATAGGGTTGGTTTTAAGTATATTTGTACTTGAACGCTACTGGTAGATAGGGACAGGCATCATTTTCTAAAATCATTTTATTTAAATAAATATATTTTTGTAAGGCTGAATAATATTGTTCATGCGTTTAGTTGTAAGCTAATTTTTTATGATATTTGCAGAACAACAGGAGCTCAAAGACTGACATGTTAGAAAACTAAAAAATTAAAAAGCCAAAAATAGTTTTGTCTGCGTGGCTTATGCATAAATTAATTTTAATCAAAATGAATAATAACGGTTTAAAGAATATATATGCAGGGTCCTAATTCATAAAATTGTTTCGTACAAAAATTCTCTCTACACATTCTAGTTTTTAAAGGAAATTCTAAACTTTGGAAGAAAAAAGGAGGGATGGTTAAGACCTGAACCAAAACTTGATTTTAATATTACAATACATCAGTCCTGATAAATCCTAATTTACTTACAATAATAAATGGAGTAATTAAACAAGAAAAAAGTAGATTCTTAGGAGTAAAATAAACTTTTTAATTAAATAAAACAATAAAGATATCGTCAATCCAAAGAAAATAAATCAACTTTTATAAATGATTTACGTTTAGAAGACTTTTTCCTTGTTTGAGTAATCACCCTTTTATGTCAGGAAAAGTTTTCTCGTCAAGCTTTGGCTATTTCTAAAGCTTCGTGGGCGTCTGAGATGATTGACACCGACGACCTTGCTTTCTGGATATCCCTGGGGAGGAGACCTGCCAAAATCCGCGCCGAATTGATCGTGAAAAGGCCACGATAAAGAGGTACACCTCACGAAAGTACGTTGACACTGGCTGGTAAAGAGCAACACTCCCAAAATAATACGCTTATGGCCGAGTCTACTTTGCGATCTTTGTAATACGCCGTTAGAGCTCTGCGTATTATTTTAATGAGGGGTACAGTCGACGCCGCGCTGTCTGGAGACGTTCCCAGAAAACTACCATTCTGGTGATCGTGTCACGAGAAAAACGTATTTTAAAACATTTGAGTCGCTTCAGCGAATCCAGACAATCTTTGTTACGCAGACAATGTGAGGCTTATTCCGAAAATCTTGATGAGTACAGTCGACGCCGTGCTGTCTGTATACGAGACCGAAAATATCTTTAATTTCTGGTTACACCCAAAATATAATATAACTAGTGGCTTTGTGTGAAAACATCTCAAACAAGACTGTCTTATATTTTTACACTACACAAACATAAATACAGAAATAAGGGACGTAATCGCGATTCTAAATTCCGCAGTTAAAACATGGCTAAGCATCAAGGAATTGACGACACCGTCCCTTCATTAAAAAGTTATTTATTAAATAGACGCTACGCTGATAATGCATCTTATAGAGATATTCAAGAAATTTTATTTGAATCCTCTTTAACAACAAGTACTTTGCTTCGCTGGGATTCAAGACAATGGAGCCATATTTAAGAACGCTATGGACTAGCGTATCGTGCATAATTTAAATCGGAAATAAATAAGTGACACGCGCTCCGCATGACAAAGCTGAGCATCCTCTGTACCATATCGCAAGCTTTGGAAACAATTCAGTTTCAAAACGATTAATCAAATAAAATAAAATTCATATTTATACAATTTTTTGCTTGCATTATCATAATTAATTTATATAACTATATCATCCGATAGATGATCAAAAATAATTATCATTAATTTCACATAGCACGAAGCAATAAATATTCGAAAAGAAACATAAAAAGAGTAGAATATAAAGCAGTTGCAGTTTTAATGGTTTGTATTCGTGTCGAGACTTCAAACTTAAAGCTTTGAAATTCACATCTGTTATACTTAATAGTGAGATCTGTACCCGATTTTCTAAAGATAGAACATATAACATGTTTTACATGAATACGCTTACATTTGTTTTGTCTGGAAAGAATTATTATAGTAGTATATTGTACTAATATATTAATTAGGCTTATTTATATTAGGTTCTGCTCTATATAATTACACTTAAGTTTATGGTACATTTTTGTGTATTTTGGCATAAATTTATGTTGTTCTCTGTATATAAAATTGGGTTGAAATTTGACCATGACACGTAGACACTAATTGTCCAAGGCATTATTTTTTCTCCGCTATCCTAGTTCTAAATACCCGATTTTTATCATTCACGTACGAGCATAAAATAATTGAGTGAGTGAAAGAGAATCTGTGAAAATAACTGAAAACATAATTTGGAACGAGACATGACACACATGCGCCGATTGAGCTGGCGCCATTCTATTACATATTTCAGTATCTCTTATAATATAATCCATTGCATTTTAACGACACTGTAATTTAATAAATATATACTTATTTTTATTTTATATTATTATATAATCCGTCACTATTCCGTTATATTAATTTTGTTATGGTCATAAAAAAATAAAGTATATAAATACATATACATAAATCATAAACCAGCACGATATACCAGTTGTATAATCGGTGACTAATACCTGAAAGTCCCGGGTTGGAATCCTATATGAACCCTAATGTTTTTTTTAATTTCTATCCTTCCTAAAAGATTGGAATTGCTGATTATTATATAGTTTTAATTCCGATTGATCATCACAGATTCAGTTTTATTATTATAAATATGCTAATTATTACAAAATCAAGCTAGAAATTATTAAATTATAAATTAGTAATAATTTATAATTATTAAAATATATCACTTATTAACTGATTGATTTTAGTCTGGTATTGTAACGCATTGGGCTAACGCCTGCCACGTCGCAATTGAAGAAATACAATACATGATTATATATCTGAAGATATTTCGTTTAGTAGTTAGATAAAGGCATATTTGATAGTGTGTTTAATTTCATAATGATAGGGTTAAAACAGTGTGCTCTTTTTTGCACTTGTGTAAACATACGTATTAGTTTGAAAATATCGCTAATTTCATATGTACATTTAAAATATAAATTTATTTTAGTAATAACACTATATTATTGTGCAATTTTTGGGAGATTTACATTATCATTTTTTAGTTGATAAAAAATCACAGTTATTAACTAAGTAGTAAAAAAATATATGGAAACATATTAAATTTTTTTATACACAATCTCTTTCTTTAAAACAACATCTGATTTTTTTGAGCACAGATTTATTTAGAAGCACACAGTGACACCACTACAATATAGAGATGAGAGACAAATAGTAATGGATTCCATAGGAATGTAACGCTATTTTTATTCTATTGACGAATCGATTAATTTTAAGCTGATTATTTTAATACATTGGGTAGAGAATTTTCAAAGTAAAATATTTATTAATTCTAATAGTAACCTATTTTCGCAAAGCAAGCTCTTCTAACTTACGGAAACTCAATGAATCATATCAAAATGCAGTAAAATATTATTCGAAACAATTAAATTTGCAACATCTTTAATAAAAATACACCTACAATATAAAGATGAGAGTCAAATAGTAATGGATTTAATCTGAATGTGACGGTATTTTTATTCCCTCAATGCATACTTTTGAATAAAATTATTATACAACCTCTTTGGTAAAAATCAAGAAGTTTTAAACAGAATTTTAATACTCATATAAGTTCGAGCAAATTATATAAAAGCAAATGTTAGAATTCTTATAAGGTATACAATGAGATGAAAATATTATATATTTTTGTAATAATTTGAAATACTTATATAATATTTCCTCGAGCAGATTTTTCCATGCGGAAACTCAGTGAAGCATATGCCGCTACTCATTTGAGTTTGAGCCGATTACTTAGAAACGCATGGAAATACTCATAAAAAATATAGTATGAGAGGCAAATCGTAATGGATTTTTATATAAGTGTAACGGTACATATATTCCCTTGTTGCAGACTATTATTGCCAAAGAAACTTAGTTAAATTGAATATTAATAAGATAAAATTCATATTATTTTAGATATGAATCTTGAAAATGTCTTTATCTAGTTGTGGGGATTTCAACCACTCGCAAAATTAGCTTCGACCATTTCGAACAAATGAAAATTAAAACCAAATCGTTTCGAAAGTAAGGCTTAACAATGAAAAAAGGGTCAGAAAGTGAGATTTCGGGGCTAATACTTCACAGAGAATCTATTAGCACAACCGTCCCGAGGTGTTAATTTTAACTTTTTGTTTTAAAATGATGCGCAATAGACAATGCGTATTACTCTGTGCAAGAGGACGATTATTATTATTATTATTATTCCTATATTAACATTGGTATAAATACGTGTAATCTATTTCGTGCACCACTGCCGTTATTGGTAATAAGTCCCTACGAGTCCAACCCTTCGGGTGGGCACCCAGCGTGAGACGGCCGGGTGAGCGGTTCCCTACCACCAGTAGTACAAAGTATGTTATTGCAGTTATGTTAGTGTTTCTCTCGAGCATTTATTACGTTATCATCATAGTAATAGCACTGCCCCCCAGGATCTACGAGGGGTGCTTATGCTAACCTTAGTCGCAACCTTTAATCCCTGGAAACCCCGTAGGGGCTGGGCTCTTTGGCTTGCTTGCGTTACCTTGCAATGCTTTTTCGTCCTAGTGTAGTGCCTCGTACTCTACCTCAGATAACTAGCCCAAGAGTGTCCATTCCCCTCAAGGGTTTTTTGATTTAACCTTTATTAACAATAGTCGAAAGTAACTATCTAGACATTCCACTTTTAAGGCGTAAAGTAAAATGTGGATGTGTCTAAAAAGTGGTGCAATTGGACCGCTAACATCCTCATCTGCGATTCGTCAGAGCTGTTGCAATATAAAAGACACTTGGCCACAGCAAGGTAAACATAAAGAAAGACGCTCCAAAAATGAAACAGTCACAGCAAGAGGCACAACATCATCATAATATCGCGACATAACCCAACCTACAAGATTTCAACTCAACAATTCAGCGAAGACTCTCTAACTTTAAAGAACAGCTATTTCGTTACTAGCTGATAACTTTTACTAGCTTTTCCGGTGTCTATTTTGATTGCAAAGTCACACTTGTTTGGCCTCAAAATCCGAAATAGTTTTTAATAACAAAATTTTTAACTGAGTGTATATTATAAACTTTTATTTACAGGAAGGGCAAAGAACTGTACGATTAAAATGAAGTAATAGTAAGAACTTCTAGGTCTTTTCTATTCTATGTTATTTTTATATACTAAGAGGTTTTCAAATATGATTGTAGAGTTATATTTAGATGTTTTACAATGTTGTTTTCAGTGACAGTGGAGCTGATAATATTTTTGAGACGCTTTTTGAAAATTTGAGATAAAATGGTGGAAGCTATTTTTACCCAAATTAAGACTATTGATCACTAGAGAAATCTGATTCCAACTACATATCCATGTAGCATGTAAATACTCAATGGGTCAAGTTTAAACATTTTTTTTCATTCAACATTTTCTAAGTAAAGTCCTGTCAATCCGTGAGAGTTTTCACGGTCGTTCAATAAATCTTGTGTTTGTGTTTTTATTTTTCACGCAGATTTTTCACCAAGGCCGCCACCTTTTTGCGATTTTTTCAGCACAAAGTGGGTCGCGTACGATTATTGATGACCCACTGGTCAAGAATACGGAATAACCGCGTCGTTAATTTATGAATAGAACTCGATGCGTTTCGGCGTGCGCACTAACCTATAATCGACCATACATGACGAAAATACGTGTGCAGAAACCAAAAAATAAAACGATTTTGCATCTGTTCCCTAGTAAGCTCACGCTGATATTACGTGCTATAATGTTTTTTTCTATGTTATGTCAAATGACTAGAAAATATATTTCTCGTGCAAAATTTAGACTCTAAATTAGTATGTTTACAACTGTGATTTTTAAAGAATACTAAATCAAATATGTCAAAGCTAAAATTTCCATGCCATTAAAATATATTATTACATACATACGTCAATTACAGTGTAAATATTATTTTTACCAAGCTTTTTTTAAATACACAATAATTATATATAATACACATGTTACTGGTTTATAACCATTTTCATCTTTACAATTAGTTATAAGATACAATTTGATAAAAAATAAGAATGTAAAACAAAACATTTGTGGTTATAATTTAAGGGAAAAAATTAAAAAAACCTTTTATAATTAAGGCAAAATAAAAATAAAAATACAGGAAACAAAAAACTAAGAGTACATTTCATTATTGATATGTTGTCCTTAGCCTCTAAAGCAATATGTACCTTTGCATTTACTGCTTGTATTTTAATTTAAGGTTGATTTTATCATAGTCACCTATACAAAAATTTAGTGAGTTAATATGGTTTCGCGAGATATTTTTCTAGTATGAAAATTAGTGTTCTTTAAATATTGCTATCGCATTTTTTTAAGCTTAGTATAAAAACGTGTTTTAAATAGTATTACTGGTGTTACTCCACACCATAACAGAACAGGCATATGCTAAAATGAATCAAATTAATTGTTTATAGAATTATTTATTTTATATTTGGCGTGCTTTTTCTATTATATATCGGTCTAAGAGCCGCAATGGCGGCAAGCCCTTTAAAGCGAAGCTCCAAAATTTGTTTATTATATTTAAGCTTAGAGTCCAACTGTAAGCCCAGGTATTTAACGCTCATTTTAAATTTTACGTTATGGTCCTCTTCATTTAGTAGAGGTTGAAAATAATTGCTTATGTTCTAATTCGGTTAATTTTAACTATCCACCTCTCAAAATATTTATTTTAGATTTTAATTTTGTTTTGTAAATTATTCGCGATTGATTTAAGACCGTAAGCACTACTTAAAATATTTGTAATAGATAAACGCGTATTTTTTTAATTTTTGGATATCGTTCATATACAAAATAAAAAAGGAACGGACCGAGAAAACTTTTTGATTAGAAAAAAAATCATCTAATTTAAAAACATATATTTCTATATGTTATAAATACTAATCTGTAATTTTAAATAATGCTAATAATTTTTTTTTTTTTTTGATTAAATTAAGACCATCGTGGCCTAACAGGTAACCCCAATGCGCCACGATGGTCGAAAACAAATTTTAAATATTTAAAACATAAAAAAACGTATATATACATAAATATAACAATACTTAAACATAACAAAAAATTATAAAATATCAAAATTAAATGATATAAACTGGATCAGATCCTCGTAGCTGACATTAAATAAGTCAATATGTAATGCCAGCGTATTAAGGAGCCGGATGGCCACAGCTACAGGCGAGTCGGCAAGTGCGGATGTCCTAGCCCTAACGGCCATCAAAAGAGGACGCGATTGTGATTCTCGAAAAACTGGAATTCCTCGAGAATAGCTGCAATGTCGACAGCACCTTTTAATAATTTGAAAAAATGCTTAGCGACATACAGCTTTCTGCGAGAACTCAGCGAATCATATCCCAACGCTCCTAAAGGAAAGGCGCTGGGATATAAGTACGGATAATAACCAAATGTCCTTTTGTAAAGGTATCATAAATACCTTTTTTGAATTTTTTCCACTAAAAGGGAATATTTGGCTATTCGGGGATTCCAAATTATAGATCCCGATTCAAGAATGCTACGAACTAAAGTGTCGTAGAGGATGCGAATAACTGACGGATCGTCAAAGTGAAAGGCATTCCTCATAACAAAGCCGAGCACCTTGGAAGATTTATCACAGACGTCGTGTATGTGTAGAGAGAACCTCCATTTGCTTTCGAAAGTGTTTCCGAGATCTTTAGTGGAAGTTTCTCTAGTCAAAATGTTACCACCGAGATGGTAGAAATAAGCTGATGGCGAACGGGATCGAGAAAATGACAGTATGGCACTTTCCGACACTAAAGGGCAGACGGTTAACGGAAGCCCATCTCCATAGAGAGTCTAAATCGCTTTGTAGAGAGGAGCCCACAACAGATCGAATGCATTTATATAATTTTAAATTATCTGCGTACAGAAGAAAACTTGAATTTTTAATTGCTGTATTTATGTCATTAATAAATAGCACAAAAAGCAGAGGTCCCAGATTGGATCCTTGAGGAACCCCCGAAGGGGGAAAATATTCTTTTGACAATCGTCCACCATAGGTTACAAACTGTCTACGATTGCTTAAATAACTCGAGAATAACCGAGTTAAATTATCTGAGCAACCGAGGTTCGACAATTTATTTAATAATAACCTATGACAAACATTGTCAAAGGCTTTCTCAAAATCTGTATACACGACGTCTGCTTGAATTCCCGCATCGAGAGAAGTTGTCACCGTTTTGGTGAACGACAGAAGGTTAGTAACAGTGGAACGGGCAGGACGAAATCCGTGCTGTTGGTCTAACAAAATCATGTAAAAATCATGTAAAAGAGATTTCACTTTTTTACTTTAAAAAATCATAATTATGATCCACAACTAAGTATAAAATTAATATGTACAGAATATCACAGTTCCATAATATAATTTAATATTAATAATAATAATAATTATTTCTCAGAGCTTTGTAAAGTCAATATTGTTGAATAAAAATACAACAATTTTTTTATGAAAAACTTATGATACAATTGAAATATGTTATAATACAAATAAATCTTTAGGGAGAAAAATGTGCAATATTTCTGAACTGAGTTATTTACCCAAATATTAAAGATACACATATATTTATCACACTTCAAGTAAATCTACGAAAAATACAAATCCAGATTTTCTCAGCTTGACATATTAGTGAATTTGATATATAACGACACATATGATAAATATGTTTATAAATAAACAAACAAAATGGCACACCACATTACCGTTTATTTTTACTATCAATTTATCAGCCACATGGGCCAAAAAATATATATTCAATCGTAATCATTGTTAACAAATTTAGTTTTTATAGCTTTTTTTTACACATAAAAATTAATCAAAGCGAGCTTTTTATAATGTTGTATATACACATTAAACGAGGAAATATTCGAATAGTGCCACAACATTAGCGGCAAGGTCTCATAAAACTATTTCAGACCCAGACCAAAACTGAATAGAATTAGACGAATCCGCGGGCAATATACCTGATATGCCAAAAAATGTGGCAGATGTGGACGTTTTTAACACGTTTTTCCCGAACACGCTCGTTTATTAAACTACACACGAAAGACGGCGATCTTGGCACTAACGGAACGTTATAATAATTGTATCTTTCCCATTGAGCATGACGCAACGGTGGCCAACTGTATGGAGATCGGAGGGGATAGACGGTTCGATTTTCGAATCTGCATTGCTGATTTTTTATTACAGTTAAATAGACGTGTTTATAATTATACCACCATGCTTTCTTCATACTTCCACTTTCATTCATTCAGTGTATATGGGGAAAAGTTTGCCATTGCTCTCTATGTATATAATTTATGTGATAGTTTTAAGATATAATATATCATTTGCGATTATATTTTTATTTTTATTTTTTTAGATTAAATTAAGACCATCGTGGCCTAACAGGTTACTCCAATGCGCCACGATGGTCGAAAGCAAATAATAAATTTATAAAACATAAAAAAAACGTATATATATAAATAAATATAACAATACTTAAACATAACAAAAAATTATAAAATATTAAAATTAAAAGATATAAACTGGATCAGATCCTCGTAGCTAACATTAAATAAATCAATTTGCAATGCCAGCGTATTAAGGAGCCGTATGGCCACAGCTATAGGCGAGTCGGCAAGTGCGGATGTCCTAGCCCTAACTTCAATCAAAAGAGGTCTCGATCGTGATTCTCAAAAATGTTCCGGAACCCAAAACTGGAATTCCTCGAGAATAGCTGGATTGTCGACAGCACCTTTTAGTAGTTTGAAAAAATGCTTAGCGACATACAGCTTTCTGCGAGAACTCAGCGAATCGTATCCCAACGCTCCTAAAAGAAAGGCGCTGGGATATATGTACGGATAATAACCAAATGTCCTTTTGTAAAGGTATCTTAAATACCTTTTTTTAATTTTTTCTACTAAAAAGGAATATTTGGCTATTCGGGGATTCCAAATTATAGATCCCGATTCAAGAATGCTACGAACTAAGGTGTCATAGAGGATGCGAATAACTGACGGATCGTCAAAGTGAAAGGCATTCCTCATAACAAAGCCGAGCATCTTGGAAGATTTATCACAGACGTCGTGTATGTGTAGAGAGAACCTCCATTTGCTCTCGAAAGTGATTCCGAGATCTTTAATGGAAGTTTCTCTAGTTAAAATGTTACCACCGAGATGGTAGAAATAAGCTGATGGCGAACGGGATCGAGAAAACGACACAGTATGGCACTTTCCGACACAAAAGGGCAGACGGTTAACGGAAGCCCATCTCCACAGAGAGTCTAAATCACTTTGTAGAGAGAAGGAGTCCACAACAGATCGAATGCATTTATATAATTTTAAATCATCTGCGTACAGAAGAAAACTTGAATTTTTAATTGCTGTATTTGTGTCATTAATAAATAACACAAAAAGCAGAGGTCCCAGATTGGATCCTTGAGAAACCCCCGAAGGGGTAAAATATTCTTTTGACAATCGGCCACCATAGGTTACAAACTGTGTACGATTGCTTAAATAACTCGAAAATAACCGAGTTAAATTATCTGAGCAACCGAGGTTCGACAATTTTTTTAATAATAACGTATGACAAACTTTGTCAAAGGCTTTCTCAAAATCTGTATACACGACGTCTACTTGAATTCCGGCATCGAGAGAAGTTGTCACCGTTTTGGTGAACGACAGAAGATTAGTAACAGTGGAACGGGCAGGATGAAACCCGTGCTGTTGGTCTAATAAAACTTGCTGAAAGTGATTGTAGAGATATTTAAGAATAATTATTTCAAATAATTTAGCAGGAGCTGACAACGCTGCTACTGGTCTATAATTCTTTATATATAATCTGTTACCCTTTTTATTAATAGGGGTGACTTTTGTGCATTTCCATAGATCAGGAAATGATGATGTTTTGATATATGGTTACAACTTCATCAAATCATTAAAAAAATCCGCGTGATCCGGTGATGTACACTCAGTATACATGTAAAAACGTGTAAAGAATAGTGACAAAATGTTTTAAGAACATTAATATCACTACGAAATAATCAGTATAATAATAGGAAAAATCGAAACAATTCAACAAGTAAATGCATTGGACAGTAATTACACATACCAAATATTTATTTACAAAAAAAATATTGAAAATCTCTGTTCGTGAATCGCTCCTATATGAAACAAAAAATCCGATTCGTTTGAATGATTTTATTATGTTGATAGTTAATTATTGAATATTAGAAGAATACTAAAATATTAACATTTTATTCGACATATTAATAATAAGATGACATATACACTTGACGTACATCACAGTAAAGATAAGGTTAACTTCAGAAGCAAAAACAATAAACAATATATTCGTGCGACGTATATGACTATATTCTTGTGATTCGGCTCTATCACGCGCGAATGAATGTGTGTAAAAATTGGAAGCCATGGCATTCACTGCACTAAACCATACAAGTAAAATATATACTTGAGTGAATTCAGGACAACATTGGACAAGCGCAAATAAATCTTTAGTTACCATTAAGTTTTTAATACGCCCATTTAACATATTAACTGCTTTGATATGATAAAACGATACATATCGATCCACAAATCCATCTTCGCTCGCATACAAAACAAAGTTAAGCACGAAAGCTGACGTTTACACAGCAATTTGTCCGTTGAAAACTCAACACCTCGAGACTGAAAAACGCAAATCCTCACCTTTTTCCTCACGTGAACCAGAGCCAAAACATAAATACATATAAACGGCATAAACGGACCGAAATACGAAAATTATATCATCGCCGAGCAGAGTTTAAAAGCCCGACTTAGTAAAAAAGCTCCCTTTGATTTTTACATTCGCAATAAATCAATCCGTAATCTGAAAGCTCGGATAAGCGCGGCGAATCTGCTTAAAAGGCACGCTAGCTTTAGAATTTTACTATGTTTGTATTTATAACTATATATAAATAAAATAAATCTGTATCGAAGACTCAGATTGTTACGGTCGAAAGCAAAAGCGTGTTTCTGTCGTCCTTTTATGTGCAAGACACTAAATTTCAGAGTGCAACGAATCCATTTCTTTCAATTTGAAGTGACTAAAAATACTATCTCTAAAGTTTAGACCTTTTGTGCCGTTTGGAGTGCGGCGCAGAAACGTTGGCAAAACAGCGCACATAGTCTATATATAATGTGTATTAAAATTCGCGTTTTATGAACACGTGTTTTGTATATTATATGTAGATATATACACACGTGTATATACAAGAAATACTATCGAGATAAATATTGATCTTGCATTAACTTGGTACACAATTTAAAGATTGATTTTATAAATAAACCTAAAGAATGGAGCTATAAGTAAAAGATACGATAAATGCATTTTTAGTATAAGTGCAATTGTATCTTGAAAATTATGTTGATGACAGGTATTTGCCCAATGTGTCATACAACATGATTTAATTATTCAAATATAGTTGAAAACCTTACATGGGATAATAAAATCATTAATTCTGATTATTTTAGACACGATTAAGATCGAAAAACACTGATATGATTATTATGGGATTCAAACCTAGTTCTTTCAGCTATTAGTCAGATATTAATTAGCATCCATTAGATTAGTTAAATCTAAGAAAACCTACTAATAATGGCCGAACAAAATTATAACTAATTCCAATCGATAGAAATTGAAAAACACTAGGTCTTTCAGGTATTAATCACCGACTTACACCATTGGTATATCATGCTGATTGAATCAGGTTATTTTGTGAAGTTAAATCAACATTTTGACAATGCTAATATTTAGTTTTTAAGTGTAACAAAATAACTTTTTAATACCTAAAATTAACTACATATATAAAAATGATTGAAGCAAATTTCTAATTTAGGTTATACTTTTTTACTTAATAAACTTTTATTACATTAAAATTTAATATAACAATAAAAGATACTACGACTAATTATTTTATTTTAATTTTAATGTATAGTATAAATTTTGGTACAAGCGCGCAATTTTATCAAAGCGATTCGCATAAAGCGAGTTGGACCAAAAATAAAATGGCGTTCTTTGGCCAACGCTACTCCCACGCGAATCGAACACAAACATTGCCTTTTTTGGACAACGGCAGCTTTTCGTCTTTTATGTTTTTCATTCAACTTTCGAGTTATTTTTGCTTGCTACCATTCAATTGTCACTTGTTGGCAATTCAGCCAACGGCGCTGGTTTTACGCACAACAATAGCTAAGAGATAGAACGCGTGCGATTCAGTTTATCTATATTTACTTGCGTCTACCAAAATATCTTCTTTAATGGATTGCGTATCAGGACCGATGTTAATAATGTTAAATACTTAATCGTATCATTACCAACATATCCATAAAAACGTTGGAAGAGCCGCTTCATTTAATTAAATTTTTCTGTACTGCTAAAACATTTTTTTGCTAATCACTCCGTTCCAGGCGCTTGACCAAAACCTAGACGACGGTCTATACACAGACAAAAGATTGTATTTTTATTTGCATAAGATTTTTTTATATGTTTTATGATTAAAAATGCATTATATCTGTATGCCTTTATGTGAATTTTGAAGTGGTATAAGCAATGTATTCCACGCATATTTTTTACATTTCTGAAATATCTTCTTCGTCGATATTCCTCAGTAAGAAAGAAATGACAATATTTGGACTACTCACATTGTAACATGACAGACGTTAGCCCAATGCGTCACAACGACTAAACACAATCAACACCTACAATTAAGTCTAGAAACAATAGACTGAAAGCAAAGTAAGACAAGTGAGTATCGAATGAAGCACATGCAAACTGAATTTGGACCATTAAGAAAGCGCAAAAACAATTATCCCTTCTCAGAATTCAAAAACACACGTCAAAAGCAATAAAATCATGCCGACGCAGTCGCGATTTTATTGCTTTTGGCGTGAATTTTTGACTTCTGAGAAGTGATAATTATTTTTGCGCCCTCCTATTGACCAAAATTTGGTTTGAATATACTTTGCCTGATACTCTTATATAAGAAGTCTTTAGTAATATCGGTATAAAGAGCTATCATATTTTTAATAAGCACAGATAAACTATGGAGCCATAAGCGAGGTGCGACATATGTCTGTTCTTCTTTTACTGCTTATTTTTCATTGAATGAAATATTTTAGATGACCTAATAAAAGTTCTAAAACTATATTCTATAATTAGTTTTAGAACTTTCATTGGGTTAGGTTTGGGTTTAACAGCAAATGAACGTTTCGCAACTGTCAAATTGGGTTTCACAGACTTTTTAGAGCAGCATATTAGCGCCTATCAGTTCAATTATATTTTCGCTAGTAGAAATATATATCTACTGGTGAAAATGTATTTTTAAAATGCTACTGCAAAAATTATTAATATTTTTCATAATTAATAAAATACAGCATAATAAAAAAATCCAAACATATTTTTAAATTTGTGTTTTTTTTTTTTTAAAAGTTCAGAATCTGAAGTTTGATCACTCTTTATATATGATATCCTTCATTTTGGGAATGACAAACATGCCTATGGACTTCTAAAGATTAAAGACACAAGAATCAAAAGGTGTCAAAGATCTGCCTACTGTATTCATCGAAGCGTTAAGAGGTTATACAAAAACATAAAACGATATATAGATTATTAAAACCGGCTAAACCCACAAAAAACGAAGGAATATTAACCAGCGGGAGTGGCTATGACTTATGCACAGTAATGTATGCTAACTAGGTGTCGGTATTGGGCAGCGGTGTCAAAAGCTAAAGAGACCGGATAAGTGGTGAGTAATCTCTCAAAATGAGTAAGTGAATGATTATCAACCCTTTTATATGATCCATACGAGTAGCTTGGACAATAAGAACAATATTATTTAAGCTTATGAGACATTATAGTCCAACATATTCAAATATATTTCTTCAGGGCCATTTTTATGAATAAATAAAAATAACTATTCGTAGAGCGAAACAAACATTAATTTAGTTTCGACGATAACAATAAATTTAGTTGTAACAAACGGATTTAGTTTAGTTTTTGGCCACAGTGATTCACGATTATTGTTTTTAAAAATCTGTGGTTTTGCATTTTCAGTGTTATCTTAATTTATTTTAAGGGCTCTAATGTTTAAATAATGCTTACTATTTAAGATTTAAAACATATAAAAATATAATAATAATATAAAATTAGTTGAATTTTTACTATAGCCATATTTTATTTTAATCAATATTTTTAATATTATACAATATATTAAAGGGTTAATGTCTGTTTGTAAAAGAGTACAAACTAAATTATTAATTACCTTTCCATAATTAATATACCAGCCAACGGTTTTATATTGGACTAAGTAAAAAAACATATGTGGATGTAAATATTTAGTCACTATTTACTACAGATGTAATGAACACACACAATATATGTGATGTTGATAAACAAATATTTTAATTTATCAAATATAAACCAACAGACTCTCTCAACACAAGCACTATTTATTTTTAAGGTTTGATTCATAAACATTCAGAATTAAATTTCTATTATATAGAAAACTGTACGTTGATTTTTAACGTATACTAGCATTGTTATTGCTTTAAAATTCTACAATTCACATCTGCGCAATTAGCATCATAACATTTACACGCTTTTATAATTTTAAATGCAGACACACAAAAAACTGACCCAAATCTGTCAGCGTGTGATAGGTGATCTTTCGGTCAATTTAGAAATCATAGCGTCATGGCTAATAGACGAATGAGTAGAGATAATTTTCAACCACAAGAAAAAAACATTGTTCCTCGTCATCGTAATGGAACGTTAAAAAATCCAAAAATAACGCATGCAATGAAAGAGGCAAACGTACCTGTTTGTATTGTTTGACTTGAGATTTGGCATCGTCGACGAATCCACTCATCCCGTGCATTAACGCAGTAGCTCCCAAGAATTTGTTCAACAAAGCCCGGGCCTCGGCGTCTTCTGCTGTATCACCGTCTTCGATTACTGTAATTTTAGTTAAAACAACAAACATTAAATGTGAAAAAATATACTGTGATAGATAACATTTTGGGATATAAAAAAATATTAGTCATAACATATTTAGAATTGATTGATGAAACACAATTAAGCTATGAGATCTTGACATAACTTGGCTTGAGGGTATATCAGTATGATTAACTTGAATATCTAAGAATATATAGCAAGGTGACCAAGTTATAAAAGAGTATATTTTATAAGAAACTGAATGGATCATATTAATAATTAATGAATTTTTAATATTCAGCATAAATATAAAATAATTACCGGGTGATAAAAATATGAAATAGCACTCTATTGTCCTCTAAATTAGTAGCAGTGTCAGTACGTAGCAAGTATTCAATACGAAGACACAGAAGTAACTTAAAATGTTCACGGCAATGTAAAGTAGCTCTCTTAATGGCTGCATATATATTATTGATAAAGAAAAGAAACAGTAATGGACCTAAGCTGGACCTTTGAAGATATCCCAAATGAGCTTAATATTCATTAGAGCTATTGAAGAAGAGTCTGACAAGAAAGTTTACTCGGTTTCCAACAAAGAATTTCATTAAGTCGGTGTGAATACATTTCTTAAATACAGTTTTGATGAAATCAATCTGTAATTTGATAACGAAGAGCTTTATCTTTGCTTTCAAAAAGCATGATTGATTAATTACTCTGAAATCTGAATGAACACTGTGCTGTTATAAAGATTCTTTTTTTCTTCTTAACTCTCTTAAAATATACTTTTTCTTTGAATAATGTTGTCATGGAAAATATTATTTGGTAAAATTGTTAAAAAACTAAATAATGGTATTCATAATACTCGGAGGTGGTTTTATTTTAAGAAGTAATTTACTGTACCTCTAAAAAGGAAATGAAACTTTATACGGCATAGTGAATTTTAGAGCTAAAGATGAATTTTTTTAAATATACAAAGTTGAACTTAAGAAAGCGTTGCATTATGATAACACTCCGTTCCAGTCCACTTGATAGTGTCACCATATAAATAAAACATACATATGTATATCTAAGATAATATTTTCTCACACATTTTATGGCAAATAACCTTACGTTTTAAGTCAATAACAGTTGCATATTGTGAAAAATAATATTTATTTTAATAAAAAACAAACCGATATCAGCATTTTTCATTCTTGTTAGGATGTCCTGCACTCCAGTCACTTTAGTTCGGTCGTCTAAAAAAGACGTGTGACTGCCAGAGTGGTGTTCGATAGTAGTCGTGCACATTTCGGTTGAGTTGACACTATTGTTACTACTTGTACGGTGGACACCTAGAGCATACAAACAATAAATCAATATCATATAATCTATTCGTATAAATAAAGCTTTTAATAACACATACCTGGAGTGGATGATCGACTTGAAAGACTTCCTGAACCTGTATCTTTAAAACTACTCGTACGTAGAATCAATCCCGCTTTGGGATACGTCGATTTTTCAGTTTTTGTAATCTCAACTACAAAGAAACAATCATTTCATGAATGAATATATTTGTAGTATATCAATAATAGTATATAATTAGGATACAAAAGGAAGTTATGGTTAAATATAAATTGTTTAATATTAAAGTTAATTAATATAACATTTTTATGTGCTGAACGTAATCAATTCTCAGATAATATTTTATTTTTATTTATGAATGTAAAGTGACAATTCATAAATGTATTTCATAAGTAAATTATACTACTATAAAACTCATTCATGTCTATTTTTATGGATGCTATATAAAAATGATAATAAACTTATATGATAATATCATACTTCAAATGTTCCAATACAAGAACACATAAACACTACTAATCATCATGGTCATGTAATCTGCTATTACTTTATGGAGTCTAGTTGTTTTAATTAATCCACTGGTTGTTATCTCGATTGTTTTCTATATTGATTTTAGTAAAAGTCTAGACAAATACATGTGTTAACACCAAGTTAAAACATTTTCAAATGAAACTCATAAAATTTAATAACTATGATGTAATATTTGGTCATTGAACCAATAATATATAATGTGTTTTGCAATATACTCAAGAGTTATGTCTACGTTTAAATTTAACCCATGAAATGCTTTTGCTAACTTTGTGTAGTACTAATATAACATAAGAACACACAGCGTGTGAAATAATAACAATTTTATAATATTGGTTTTCAGATTGGCTAAATGTATTTACTAATTATTTTTATATATTTTTAGGTTCATTGAATATATATATATATATACAATATGTAAAAATTGCATATGGATAAAAGTTTAAAACTCCCCCTAAATCATACTACTTCGGTGTACTCTCCGTTGATTTTTCAACAGGTACAATTCTAGTGCTAGTATAATATTAGGTGCCTTTAGTTATAGATTTACTAATCATATGATGATTAGTAAATTAGATTATGATGGAGATATTTACCTGCATTCTTAATGAATTTCTCAGTCAGAGATTTCACAGATCCACGACGAACTGTTGCCGGATGAACAATCACAGGAGATGACTGAATTGCTTTCGGTTGACTTGTCTATAAATAACATAAATCGTAATAATAAATACTTCCAAGTATATTGAGTATAAATAATTCACATACTTTATGTATCTTAGAAACTGGATTTCCAGTCGCTCCTCCGTAACGAGTCGTCGTCGTGATACTGCTGATTCCCCTCCGACTCTTATCTTGCATCACCTTCTTAATTTCATTCGAAGCTTTCGACTCTTTTATATCATTAGAGTCTATTATTCTTTTGAGATCTGCTGGGTTTGTGGAATACGCTGTAATGGTCACTTCACCTTCTGGCTCGTGACCGTTCTCTGAACGGAACTCTTGTTTGATGACGGTACCTTTTACTGGAATTTTAATATAAATATTACATTGATATTGATTAGTGTAATATAAATTGACAACATACCTTCACAAGTTTCATAGGTATTGCTAGCTTTCCTCAAAGCCTTTAATCCGAGCAGTATTTTTCCGTTTTCATCCACCGGTCCAACGCCATAACCGGACAATAGCACATCTGTAGACTTACGTGCATTTTTCGACGGACTCTGAGATCTTTTAATCGTTTTGCTCTTCTCTTCGAACCTCTTTGTAGAATACGTTCTATTCTCTGAAGTATTTGCTTTACGTAGTATGTTATTAGTTACCCATTCAGGTTTTTCATCGGCTTGTTTCTCCTTGGAAAGTTTACCGAATAGATCTTTCGAGGATTGTTTGGTTTTGAATTGCGAATAAGCATTGTGATACTCCGTTTTTTTGGCTGTTTTGATATTAACAGGCGAGACATCTTCTCTTGGTTTTTTTAGATCGGGACTAGGATTTCTTGGGTAAAGTCTCTCGGTAGGAGAATCTAAACGTTTCGGACTAGGACTACGGGTGGTGTGTCTACTCTCAGTTTTATTTTCCACAACGGTAATAGAAGACTTTCTTGAATGACTATCAATTATATCACTTTCTTCTCTCTCTTTCTTAATATTTGGATATTTAGGAAGAAATTCAGATTTCAAGTTATTCGACGCACTAATCTTCCTCATGTATGCCGTTGTGTATTCTGAAACTTTTGATGTTTTCTTAACAGACACAGGAGTAGATTTTACTTCTACTATCTCAGTTTGAATGTAGTTTTCTTTTTCTGATGCACTTTTCTTATCAGTGGTTATTTTTGTGAAGTTCGATGTCACTTCTTTGTCAACGTTTTTCTTCAACGGACTCATACTTCTCTTTCTGTCCGGACTGGTTGTTTTTGATTTTGAAGGACTAGTTTCTCTAACATGCGTTTCCGTCACTGTTATGACACTACTCTTCTTCACATTGAATGGAGAAGGACTCTTCTCAATAGGAACTGTCTGTTTTGTCTTCCTTGTCGGACTTACTTCGCGTACTTCTTCATTTTTATTACAAATTGTAGAACTCATCTGTTTATTTTCCAGATTCTTCTTTACAATTCTTATTTGAGCTCTGATACGACGTCGTTGTTCATAACCTGTGATCTTTTCAAGCTGAAAAATAAATATAAGATACTATAAAATAAACTAATATTTATACTCGGTGATGATTAAGACAACTTAATGCAAATAAGCTGAGAGAACTAGTAAAAACATTAAAAGTGCAATCAAAATTCAAAAGACAGCGCCCTATAAATTATCAGGTGGTATACCTCACAAAGTCAAAACAGTAGCTTAAAATAGTCACTGCAGACCATACATTTTAATTGCCAAAGATCAACTTTCAAAAATATTATATTGTAACAAATAACTCACCATCTGTTCTAAAAGATTTATATCATTTATATCTTCGATCGTTGGTTGTATGTGTGATTCCACAGTACTACTTCTCCGTCTTTCTGATGTATACGAACTGTCTGTACTCGTCCTTCTCAATTCAACTCCAAATTTACCACTTCCTCTGCGAGTGCTCACAAAGTCTTCCAAAAGAGGATCCGGTGTCTCCGATGGTTTGATTTGAGTCACTTCTTTTTTCTGAGTATCAATCTTCTCGGTTAGATGTGACTTTTTATATCCATTTTCAATACATACATTATCAACGTCTTTAGGTATCACATCAGGAACTGATTCGACCGTTGATGATTTTTTATATACTCCAATATCAGTCAGTTTCGTTGCTCTTTTATAATACAAATCATCAGCGCCTTGATTATTGGCGATGTTTTCGAAGAGAGCTTTTGCTTTTTTAACAGTATCGGTGCTCTTTAAAGTCGTCACCGGTTTTAATTGAGTAATCTTCTCTGGCGACTTGGGTATCGTTCTTTCAGGCGTAGTTTGTGACTTAAGATGAACGAATTTGTTATCAACGGTCGATTTTTTAGCTTGCGATGATATAGTTTCTTTTTGAACCTTCAATTTGACATCGTAATTCGGTTCTTGATGCTCATATTTATTCTTTACGTCACTTATCATCTTTGTAGCTTTAGAGACAAGACCTGGAGATGTTTCAATTGATTTTTTTTCATTAGTATAATCATCATCTACGATTTGAATCTTTTCAGTTCCGTTGAGGTAACGAGATACTTTATCGTTAACGCTCAAACGATACTCATCATTCTTGAGTTCATTATCAATCTCTTTTCTAATGAAATCATTAGTAAGAGATTGTTTAGTATCAGAAACCTTAACATTCTCGGAAGCGGTGATAAATTTAGATACTTTATCAGATACACTCAATAAGCAATCGTCTGATTTTAATTCTTCTTCTACTTCATCAGTGATGATCTTCTTGTTCAATTGTTTTTTATTGTCAATCACAGCGCCTGTTTCTTTCATAGCTTCAGAAAATCTTGATACTTTCTCGGTGACGCTCAAGAGACACTCGTCTACGTCGTCTTCATAATCTGAAATTTCAACAAAACGCTCAGATGAGTCGTTTTCAGATATGGTGTCGTGCATGATTTTTTTATTGCGTGCAATATCTTCAGGTTCTGTGATTTTATCAGGGAATCTCGGTTTACCTTTATCGTCTGATGTAACTGGAATGGGACATATGCGATTCGGTGAGCCTTCTCTAGATGACGTAGCACGTTGATAATCAACTTTAACGTTTTGATTCAACGTTTCTTCTTTCACTGTATGTTTTGTAGTCTTATTTGTACGACTATTAGATATGTTTGTTTTATTATTCGGAGAAATAGTCTTGGTTGTTGTGGTCTTAGTAGTTTTTGTGATCATAATTTCAGGTTTAGATCTAACTCTGGTGTGTTCATGTTTTGGAGTTTTCATGGTAATATCACTAGTAGTCCTTGTTATTTTAATATCTGGACTTCCAATTTTAGGACCTTTAGATTCAATTACCGACCGATTCATTTTGCTTATGGGCGAATCCTTAGGTTTAATTTCATCGGTGTGTCTTTTACACAATTCAGTGACCGTCTTCTTTGTAATTTTATCTTCAACAATCTCAGATTTGAATTTATTAACATCAGTTTTAGGTTTAGATTGCTGTAAGTTTGTAGCTTTACTCACTGCAATATCCTTCTTGCGCACTACCTCATCCACTTTCTTTACATTTTTATTATCTTTAAAGATGTTGTATTTATTTGAAGTTAATATTGTACGAGAAGGTTCCTGTTTTTTTGGAATTGATGCGTCCCCAACTACTTTTTTTGCTTTAGAATCATCTTTTTCGAAAGCAGGTTTAGAATCTCTGACACAAGTAGTTTTAGCAAGAACTTCAGTTGTTTTTGAAGACTGTACGGTTTGCTTTTTAGTTACTGCCTTTTGAGGCGATGGACTTCTCAATGGTGTTTTTTCAGGAGATGATACAGCCTTTTTAGGAGATGGACTTCTTAATGGTGCTTTATCAGGAACAGAGACAGCCTTTTGAGGCGATGGACTTCTCAATGGGGTTTTTTCATGAGAACATACTGCCTTTTGTGGCGATGCACTTCTTATTTGTGTTTTTTCAGGAGAAGTAACTGCCTTTTGAGGAGATGTGCTTCTCGATGGTGTTTTTTCAGGAGAAGAAGTACGTTTTGTTTGTTTAACAGGACTAACATCTTTTACGACATGCTTCTCTTTCGGTGTTGATGTAATAGGTAATTCTTTTTTAGGCGAAGCACTTTTTTCACGGAGAGTATCATGATTTTCCAATCCTTTTCTTACAGGAGATTCTCTTGATTGACTCACACTCTCCTTGACTTCATTATAAATGAAATCAATATTTTCATCCGATTTCAAAGTTTCAATATTAATATCACTATCATCAATGAGCTTTTCCATCTTCGGTTCTTCTACCGACACAACGTTACCATGTTCATCAACAGCAATATATTCAGCATCGACCAAATTTTTTACTTGATTCTGTGTATCTGAAGTTTTCTTCAAAGAAGACTTTCTACGAGTGTATGTTCCAGTATCAGATTTATCAAAAACTTCAGCCGATTTAATACTGGAAGTCAATTCCCTATCAGGACTTGTAGAAGATATATATTTATCCGACAATCTGGACCGAAGTGGTTTTTTATCTTTAGGTAATATTCCCAACTCTGTTAAATTCCTCTCGGCGCCTTCAACAAGAGTTTTCTTATCAGGCATTCCGAGTATTTTACGGCAACGTTCTTCATACGTTTCGCTTCTTACATAACGAGCTTTAGGTTTCTTATCTGAATTTTCTGGATCATCTTTCTTCACAACATAGTGCGATTCATTATTTGTCTTCTTTAAAGAACTCTTCCTTGTAATCTCATTACTTGATGTCTTCATTTCATTTACGTCTTCATTCTTATTTAAAGAGCAAACATATTCTATATCACTAACTGACGTCGTAGGTGAACTATCGCGACTTCTTTGTGGTGCTTTAGTTGGTGAATACGTACGAGTCGGGCTAGTAGTTGAAGATTTACGAGGACGAGTGGGACTCATGGATGGTATCTTAGAAGGACTAGTTGTCCTTTGTTTTGTTACAGTATCTTTCGAATTGATTTCAATATCAGATGAAGTTTTAATTGACGGTTTACGTTCAGGACTTTGTTTTTTGTTCATCGGTCTCTCAATCTCTTCTACACTCTCCTTCTTCCTTGGACTGAAATCTCTGCTTATCTTTTTATCTGGACTAACACTACTCCTCAACGATGAAGTACTAGTCCTCAAACTCTTCGTACTCCCTCTTGTAGGTGAACCTCCTCTAAAATTATATTCCGTACTAGATCTCAAAGAACTTGCCCAAGCGTTGTGAGTCGGGCTCACATCTTCGCTGATCTTCTTAGTGGTATAATCAGTTGTATAAGTTGTTTGATAGTCTCCAGTTTGGTTCTTATTATAAACAACATTAGATACATTATCAATATCCTCCGGTCTAGCGAACTCAGTATCTAAAATCTTTCTATCGACTTCTTTGATCTCATCTACTTTTTTCGATATAATATGAGATTCCTGTTCAGATTCAATCAATTTACTTGAAATATCTGTTACTTTATGAGCTTCGTTAATAATAGGTCTCAAATCTTCTATTACAAACTCATTTGATGCATTTTTATCATATATATTAACTTTATCAAACTTCTCCACTCCTCTATCTTCAACAATGTCATGAAATTGTTCTGCTTTGTTTGATTCAATAACATTCGAATCAGTTATTACATTAATGAGCTTTTTCTCACTTCTTGTATTCTCAAGTACTTTACTTTCATTATTAGTTAAAACGTTATACTCTTCTTCAGAAATATTATCAGAACATACAATCTTCACTTCAGGCTCAATATGACTCTTCAACTCTTTATTAACATGAGATTCTGAACTTGTAACGGCAGTGGAAGAAGTAGAATCAAAATGCTCCTTTTGCTTTTTACCAGTTTTTGATGTCCAAGAACCTTTTGTTTCCCGGCTTGTACTCGTTACAATCGAGCCGTCCGGAAGCTTCCTAGTTTCTGTTATAACAGTAGTGAATTCATCAGGATGCTCTACTTTCTTATTCATCAATTCACCTTCGGTTAAAGAATCTTTCATAATTGATCCACTTTTAATTGTAGATCTTTCTTCAAACATATCTTTTTTGACTTCGTTACTAGCAAATTTGAATTCGCTATCGTCATGAATGCTCTTGATTGCAGATTTGATATCTATATCGTCTATCTTATCGTCGATAACATCATGTTTGATTGTAGATGAAGAATGAGAGAAGGAAGATCCTTCGGTGTTGGTTGACGATGTAATCGTAGTACCATCATCGGTGTTTGAGACAAATTGCTCTTTAGCCATTGTTTTTGAAGCATCTTCAGTACTGTAATGCTTCATGTTGTCGTCTTCGATTTTCGTGACAGCATTCTTGTTTTCGTTCAATCCTGCATAGGTCACGTTTCCACCGTCGACTTCGCGGATACCAGAAGTATGAGCGGCCGATGTGTGAATCAAAGTGTTACCATCATCGCTGACTTCATTCTTTGATACCACGTTCCAACCATTGTTTGATTGCTCTGCCTCTGAAAATTTAAGCAAATGTTTTAAAAAATATAAATATATATGTAAAATAAGTATGTTTTATCAACTGTAATACTAATTATTATATATTAAATGATTCATTTTCTATCGCTTTCTGTTTAATATTATTATAGCATGAAAATAATAGGATATCACTGAAGAAATGCTAATGAAATATTTGACAAGAAAATTATAGTTACTCCTGCTTCAATATGGAACATGTATGGACTCCGATCAAGATTGAAACTTAAATACTAATTTGAATTTAGCTACTTAACAGATTATCACAAAGACAACATTAAAATTAAAATTAACATAATAACAAAAATCTCGCGTCAAAGAGAAAAATAAACAAATAAATGAATATATGTTTCACACAAATAAAATTAATTCAAAAATTTAATAAATAGTGCTATTTCTCAAATCATATTAAAAAAAGACAGATATAAAAGGCTGTCTATAGAACTTTTTTGCTTGTGCTCTTCGAAGCGGAAGCTGCCATCAAGATTGAAATTGACACACAAATTCTAATTTATCTATCTAACAGTATTACAGATAATTACATGCAAAGATTTTTTATTAAGAACTTACTAGATTTTTTTATGGAAATTTTCGCTGTTTATTATTTACTATGAATGTTTATTAATAATATGACATACCCTGCATTTTGAAACTGTAATCTCTCGTCGGTGATTCCGAATCTCTGACTTCTTTCGATTTGATAGATTGAAAGCACTGATCGGCAAAAGAATCGGTATGGCCTCCAGTGGAAGTAAACTGTAAGCCCTTAGTATCTCCTTGCGATTGATCCGAGTACAAAGTTTTCAATCTTTCTTCGCGTAACTTAAACATATGTGCGCGTATTTCTTTTCGTTTACTCTGATCTTCCGTTTGCTGCCACTGTAAATCAAAAATATGTTATATTTATAAATATTTAATTAATTTTAAAATAAGGTAAATATACCATTCGCCGCAGTACATCCTCATCTTGGATAAGCGACACGTCGCCCTCCGACATATTGCTAACTGAAACAATAAAAAGATTATGTTAAAATATGACGACGATTCGCGCGCGTGATTCGTTTGTATGTTGAGAATCAACCGGCGGTGATGAGACGATTAAATAATATTGTTTATTGTAATTCATTTTTCGCCGCTCTATATAATTGGCAATTTTCAATTAATCGCCCCCGGCGTTCTCGTATATCCTTCCATTGCCGATACTGTTTCCCATTAAGTGATGGCATCTCTTAAAACATTAATTACAATACATCCGTCTCGATTAATGTTATGCCGTCAAAAAAACGAGGTCACAAAATGGTGGTCAGAGCGTTGATGAGTTATTGTATTGTCAATCAGCAGGTGAAATCAGACCCGTGGACTTCCCGCTGGTGTGGCACCAGACGACATGTTTCTCGTCCGATGTCTTCGAACTCCTCGGATTGTCCGCTGTGAAAATGGCCAATTATAGCAGTCACGCTATAATTGATCCGCGCCAATGGACGGAACAATCTTCCGTGTTTGATTGGCACTTGTGTGTGCGAAAAGTGACAGGCGGATGGGCGAATTCCTGGGGCGCCCAAATTAGGGACGTAATTCCAGTAGGGGGGCAAAAATTGGCCAGTCACTTTTAAATATTTCGATTTAATTAAGATTCATAGAATTTCCCCTAAGAGATGAGTTGCCTTAGTTTGTATTTTGGATTTGCCGTAATGAAAGTTCTAAAACTATAATTTGTTTTACAACTTCCATTTGGTTAGGTTTGGGTTTGAACAGCAAGTGGACGTTTCGCAACTATCAAATTGAGTTTCACATACATTTTAGAGCAGCATATTACCGCCTATAGAAATATATATATACTGGTGAAAATGTATTTGCACTTAAAAATATCAGGGAAGGCACTACAGATGTTTTCAAGAGGGGGGGGGGGCAAAAGTTGACCTGTCAGTGATCATATTTTTAATATTTAAATTTCATTAAATTTCACAGTATTTCTATAAATGACATGCATTTTTCTGGCGAAATTCAAAAAGGAGCAAATCCCCCCCCCCACCCCTAAATGATATCATTGTATTTGGGATCGATATCATTCACTGGAATAATACGGGGATGCTGTGTTAAGCACATTTGGTTGTTCTTAATGGTAAAGTCCAACATTTTCTGTGAACTTGTTCGAAAATTCTATTGGACGTTCGCTCGGATACGCACAATCGTTTGTTTTTCACAATGAAATTTTTGATTTCTGAGAGGTGATGACTGTTTTTGCGCTCCTTATTGACTACAATTCGGTTTGAATATACTTTGAGCAATACCAGAAGTCCGTATTAATATCGGTAAAGAAAGCTATCGAATTTTTAAAACATATTGTAATATCAAAATACAGACAAAATATGGAGCAATATGCAAAATGCGACATCTCTCTGTACTTCTTCCGCTTATTTTCTCATGAGAAACGAGTTAGTTTAGTTTGTATTTTGCACTAGAATTAATGAAAGTTCTAAAAATATAACTAGTTTGAGAAATTTCATTAGGTCAAGTTGGGTTTTGTTAATTCGTGTAGGTTAGGTTTGGGTTTGAACAACAAATGAACGTTTCGCAACTGTCAAATTGAGTTTCATAGACATTTTAGAGCAGCATATATTGTCACTAACACTTATCAGTTGAATTATATTTTCGCTAGTAGAAATAGGTAATATATAATACAACTGTATTGAAAAATTGATATATCGCAAATAAATAAATAATAATAAAAATGTAAAGGTATATATTACTATTTACTAGGTAAAATATATATCTACCAGGGAAAATATATTTCGAAATGATTTTTCTGAAACGACAAATTTAAAAAAATATTTTCGGGATAGATTCAGACTGTTTTTCAACATATAATTTCACTAGCGTCTATTAATTAAATTATATTTTTAGAAAATGTATTTGGACTTCACTAGTGAAAATATAAGTTTTCCAAAAACTACACATTCACTGTAACATTTTTACATCGCATGTAAATAAATTACATAAATATCAGGAGCGTGCGGTCCGCATGTCCTTATCTCTCACTTACTCTCGCCACTTAAAACGCAAGCGAGCGAGAGGGTAACTATCTCACCGCACGCTCCTAATAAATATATATATATATATATATTACTGTTGCCCCTGCCAGATAATTTATATTTTCACTGGTAAAAATATATATCTACCTATGAAAATGAATTTCGATATGATTTCACTGAAATGACATATTTTTAAAAATATTTTCGGAATAGATTCGACTGTTTTTTTAGATTTTCTTTGAGAGATTACCTAAAAATTTCTAGCTTAGAATCAGAAGCGGTATTTCAGCTTTTTTCAGGAAGGGGGGGGGGAGTCAGTTAGTGGTCGTTTTTTAATATTTTTATTTAATTAAATGACATGCATTTTTTGTTTAAATTCAAAAGAAAATAAATGTCATATCTACTCCCACCCCGCCCGCAAAAAATGACGCCCCTGGCCCAAATTAGGTTAGTAAAAAATATATATTACAGGCAATGCTGATATATTTTTATAGAAATAATAACTTTTTTATATACTCGATAATCATGTTTATCTAAAATATATATATTTACAAAGTGCGATTAAACGCGTAGTTTGCGTTTAACCTCTAAGTATAAAATGACGCATTTTATCAAGCTCTGTAATTTTGTTTTTTAAATAATGGTATTGGAGAATTTGCATTAAAAATAGGCTGAAAGATATATAATAACAATAGGTATATGGTTATGACTTTGAAACATAACCCCAATCGTCTTAATAAAAGAACCTTAAAGAGAAATCAGAAAACAGCACGTAAAGTTTGATCGAATGCCAAGGTTCTTCTTACTATTTTCTATATGTTCTACTACAAATGCTTACAATTAGATCTTACGATCACAAGAAAGTATTATCTTACATTTTTATGTATTTTGTGTGAGGCAAACCGAAGAAAGCGAGCATATTTTAGGCAAGCAACTATTGTATTTTGCACCACGATAACGCACCGACTCATACTTTATTTCTAGTTCGTCAATCTTTGAGAAAAAACGACACCTTCGTGGTTCCTCCATCATCGTAGATATCAGATATGACCCCCTGAGACTTTTTCTTGTTCACACATGAGGAGATTGAAAGGACAGTGCTTTGCTACTATAAAGTAGATAAAAGTGAGTGAGTTTTATAACAGATGTTATCAATTGTTGTATTGAATATTGTTATGAAAAATAATACCCTTAAAAGTAGTCTAACACAATTTTAATAGCACTATTATCGTCACGGCGTCAAAATTCCGTTTAGCCCAAGGCAAAATGACCGATCCGGCTTTGATATAAACGCCCATAATTATACACCACATAAATGTATACACTTATAAACATATACCATTAAATCGATAACCATCTATTTGATAAAACGATAAGATCTATAAACATGGGCGTGCGTTATTATATTTATATTTTAATTAATTAACGCTATAAATCATACTTCTTTTCACAATCGTAAGGATATGGGAAAATTCACAACATTTACTCAATCTGTCATATATAGTATATATAACCTATTTTTTTAAATATTATATGTATATATCTATTTAACGAAAAGTGTATAAAATAAATATAAGTTAACAGTGGCGTAGCTATGGGGGGGGAGGGGGTGGGCCGCCCCGGGCGGCACTTGCTTTGGGGCGGCATATTCGCGATGGAATCGTCTAGTGTGGTTCTTAACCCTTAATAAACTAAAATTTATGTAAATCTACGAATAGCAAGAGCTTAACAATAATAAATTTATTATTTTAAGAAATGCTGATTTTATGACCCTGCAAAAAATGTATGGGGGGGCGGCAATTTTAAGGATTACCCTGGGCGGCACATACCCTAGCTACGCCACTGCAAGTTAACCAAAATATATTAAATATTATATTATATTGTAAATATGTACAATAAATTATGCTTATTCTAAAGAGAAAATAATATCTCACGGTGTACCACAGGGGCTAGAACTATTATTGTTTATAATATATATTAATGATATAATTAATAATATAAAAACATGTAAAATACATTTGTTTGCGGATGACACTTTAATTTATTGCAATGTTAAAGAAATTGTAGATAAAAAAAAATAAGGGGCATTGAATTACATATTAAAAAAATAGTAGAAAAATAGCATTGTATCGCCCCACTTTAATTATTGTGCTACAATATTATATATAGAACTCATAATAGTTAATATGTGTTGGAAACCATGTATTTACGCCGATGACTGTCAGAGACGAAGAAGACCGAGAGAGCAGCCGCTTCCCTCTTCATGTCAACCCCTGCCCAGCTACAACGCCTGAGATCCACATATGCCAAGACAGCGGTGAAGTAGTAATTTCATATCAATGACTGTCATTTAGCTACGCAGCAAGATTATTTTTCAAAAAATGTTTCATATAGATTATAGACTATGTTCTAAAGTCGGCTGCGAAATATAATTACAAATAACACTTTTCCATGGTCTGAAAAAAAATAGAAAACGCTACTTTGACCACATATAAAAGCGACACAATCAATTGGAAATAATTACTATAATTATTAGCAATAATTATTGCGTTTTTCATCACTCAACTTTCATGTTCTAATTTACCGGAAAAGTTGAACAAACTCTCGCTTGTAAATGTTACGTGATGTGACTGTGAAAATTATAAAGTTTTATTAGCCATTGTGAGTTCATTGTCACGCGTCATTTTACGTAACAGTGTTATAGTTGCTGCTGTGAACCCGTGAGTCACTTTCATCTGTATTTATTCTCTTTTTTCTTACATGCTGCGTTAACTTTCTGATAAACGTGTTTTTTACGGCATTCTTTCAGACGCAATAAAGATAACCGTAAAAAGGCGGATGAAATTGTTTAATTGAATGATTCGCAAAAAGATAACTGTGTGCGTATTAATTTAATTAAAATAGGATTAAGTGGCCACTGTGTCCGTTAAAATCAACGAAGAGTGAAACAAACTATATGGATATATAAACATGTTATTTATTTTTAACTCTCGTATATATAATATATGTTTTATACACATATTTTTTAGTAATATTAATAAAAACAGATTTTTATTGTTAGACGCTGTAACGCCTCGGGCTAACGCCTGCTGCAGCAATAGATCTAATAATTACAATTTGAAGAAAATATCGATAGTACAATATCAATAAGTACCGTAATAATACTATTGTGAAATTAAGGCGTTAAGGGGGCTCGTAAATGGAACAAGATTGGCAATTAAGCGTCAAGAATGACTCATCATAGAAAGTTGTGTATATCTAAGCTGTAGCTGTTCCTATACTTAAATATTTAATAATATATATTTAATATCTTATATACAATACATATGTTATAAGTACATGCCTTTTAAAATAAAAAGAATGCACTTTATTAAGATATGCAATAAGAATGTTACAGCAGTCTTTCAAGAAATACTATGAATTATATTTTTATTAGCTTTATAATATTTTAATACTTAAATGTATTGGAACACGTAAATGGATATTTCTTTATTCAATGCACATTTGTATAAAAAGTTTTTAAATTTAGTTACGTGTGGCATCTAGAATCAAAACAGACATTTTATTTCATAGATAGAGTATATGATATAGGACAGAATAGCGTAGTCCGTAAGCATCGTAAGATTCCCTATCGAGCTCGACGATTTACCGTTACATTATAATTGGAATCCACTACTATTTGCCTCTCAGCCATACACCGTGGGGGTGTTACCCTGCGCTTCTAAAGAACTGACTCTTAATAAGCTTACTATTAAGATATTGTTTAGATGTTATCTTCCCAAGTAAATACATCTGAAGTATGAGATATTCAAATACTACGAATCGGTGAGCAGGTTTAACTTTAACTACAAGTTTTATTGTTTACTTCCGTAAACAATAAAAATTCGAGTCTCGCACCAATTTTCACATACATAAAACAGATTTCGTCTTATCGGTTCGGTTAAGAGCGCTTTATTTATTTATTACCATCCTCATGCATATACAAAATGACTTTGACGGAACGAAACTCAGAGAAGAAGAGAAAACAAAACATAACACATACACACAACTACCTCGTCGCAGATCGTTGACTTTTCGCAAAAGTCAACCTCACTTCACACCGCGTACAATTGAGTTTACCGGAGAGAAAGAGAGAGAAGAAAAAAATAATTTGCAAAAGAAAAGCGAAGACGAGAAGGCGCTCTCGAATGCGGAATATCTGGTTGTCTTCCATCATAAATATAGTATGAAAAACTAGTTCTAAATTAACGTCACTCTGCTGACGAAACCGTCTTATCAGTCTAACGACCATCTCGTTTTAAAACGCACTCTAGTTAATTAACCGCAGACACCGCGAAAATTGTGTAAACTTATCTATTTACATTGTAAGAGCAAGCTTTGCTTGTAAATCGCTAGCAAACCATAAATATAAATTTATAATATATAAACTGGATATTAATTATAATATTTCATGTATCAAGTTATTAAATTTGTTGTCCAGCACATTAAATATCAATTAAAATATTGGGCTCAAAACTTAATATATAAATGTGAAATAAAATTTTCAATTTTTCGTACTGGTTGTTAAAGTCGTTATCTAATTATATCATTATGCCGTTAGTCAAATAAATAAAATAGCTCGAAAAACATTGCTTTAATGAGCAATATTTGCATAAAATATTTATCAGATTTTGCACAAACGGTGCAGTGTAGCATTAAGATTAAAAAATGTCTACATTTGTCACCGCCAATCTCATCACGTTTAATTGTCATTTAGAATCAGTGCTTCGCAACTTAAAAATAATAGCCTAAATCTCTTCTTAAAGAAGGTAGTATATGCATATAAATCTGAGCATAGACAATTTTTTTTTCCTAATACAATTTTACATATATTTAACAGAAATAGATATTTTTAATTGTATCTAATGCTACCCAAGATTAAATAATAGGATTCAGAAATAAAAAAATCATGATTTAAGAAGGCGAAGGACCTATAAAAAGTAAAATAAATATCGTCTGTATTGATATGATCTTTCAAGAGTCGTGATTTGTAAAAATGCAGTTCTAAAATTTGAGATCTTATACAACAATACAACTAGATGTAAAAAATGACACAAAATTTATTGAAAATATTGTTCTAGATTGCTAAAATAACTATTTATTTTAACGTTTTTAATATGGTTTTTATTTACCGTAATATACTATTGTAATAAAATAATTTAAAGTTATCGTTCCTATAAAGAAAAATATTGATTTTTTACTATTAAGAAAATATAAATTTTGATTCACATATGAAAAAGTTGAGTGGCACTAAAACGGATAATGGTAATTATTAATATGTTAAAGCAATATAATATGTTATTATATTAAAAATAATAAAAGCTTATGCTTTATACATAAAAATAAATTGATTTTCTACAGTAAAATTGTGACATTTTTAATTTATTTAAAAAAAGTTGAGTGGCACTTATATAAATAATGATAAAGTGAAATATTTTTCTAATTTTATTTGAATAAATAAATCGATTAATTAGTTAGTCTGATTATTTAATAACAATTTTGCACTTTTTTACCACGAAAATAAGATTATTATATACAATTAATATTTATAATTCGGAAATATTTTTTCTTGCATTTTTTTTGTATAATATAATAGATTATGACACACAGTTTGGACTAAAATAATTTTAAGTTGCGTTTCGTCCTTATTATTATAATTATAATTTAGTGAAGTAGATAAGTGTCAGTGTAAATATTTTTCTCATGAAATAATTATTTTTGTTTTAAAAAAATAAAGCAAAAATCAGATAGATTTCTCTGTTTAAATGATTTTATATTTAAAGGTTTTTTTTATATTTATCTATGGAAAAGTTGAGTGGCACTTAAAGAAATAATGATATAATGAATACTCGCAAATTTTTAGTATATTCCCACTTTTAAATTATTAAATATAAATTACTGAATAACAATTTTGTTTTCTATTTGACTCAAAAATAAAATTATTCTGGTATTCTGTAAACTACACGCTTAATTATTTTTATCTCAAAGGTTTCTAAAAAAATTTAAAGTATTTTTTATTGCATTTTTAATTATATGTTAAATATTAAAATTATAACTTTGTAAAGTAGATTTAGTGTATTTTTTAGTATTATGAATAACTACACTGTGCTTAACTTTTTCTTATGAAATTATTATTTTTGTTAAAGTAGAAACATATATAGACTAGTAACAAGAATCCAGTAAATTTCTGTGTTCTTACAACATTTTATAATTACATGTAAAAAATTTGGGCGATCTATATAAAAATCAGTAACATATATTTTATTATTTATAAACTATTATAATATTTTTTAATAAATATATATATACACGTTACAGTAAATATGTATTATTAGTGAAGTTATATTTTAACTACCGTTTAAGTACATATTTTTACCGTTAAATATATATTTCTACTAACAAAAATATAATTTAACTGATAAGCACTATTGAAATTATATGGTAATCTAAAATTTCTGTGAAATTTAATTTGACGGTTACGAAACGTTCATAAGTTTCATAAATAACAGAAATGGCATTTTTTTTATAAAATCCTATATATTTTATATTTCAAAGATTTTTATAAAAAAGACAATATTTATAAGTAGATTTCTGTTGTATTTTTTTAATAAAAAATATGAATATAAATAATATTTAAGCTAATTGAATTGAACAAACCTAACTTAACCTAAAAGTAACTATAATGTAAGAATTTCTATTAGGTTAATTCGTTTCAGTAAGGTTTATATTTAATTTAATTTATTTAAAATATTCCATTATTTTTATAAACGTTGTGACGTCACAATCTTTGATGACGTATAAATACGTCTACCAGTTGATCCATTTGAGAACAGCTACTGAGCAGTGAAATAATAAATGATATTTTTCAATTATAAATAGGTACCTAATCACTGAAATAAATATGAATTTTTATTATATTGACTCAAAATACAATTTTATTTTAAAGAAATAACCTTCTCCCACCTCTCATTTTTTCATTTCTTTAATATTTAAATTTATAAAAAACGACATTAATTTCGGGACTACCTAATATTTTAAGTAGCTGAGTCAGTGAAATTATATTTATAAATATAGCTATACACATTCACTGTAACACATAAATGACTAGAAAAATCAAGGAAAACCTTAATTAAAAAATTTTAGTCCATATGAAATTCAAACAAGGGTCTTTCGTGTATTAGTTACCGATTTACACCACTGGTTTATTTTGTTTATATTTATTTTTTTTAATTATGAAACGCTGATTTATTAAAATAATTTACACAAATCAAATGGAGTACGACATTCAAAAAAAATAACCAACAAAGTTGAGTGTGAGATATTGATAGCCTTTGATGGTGATTTATATATTTATAAAAAAAACATAACAGTGGTTCTAAATACTTTTTTTTAACACTATTTTCTAACTACATTAATGCGTGTTCTTCCTCTTTTATGTCCAATTCCGATCATGGTCAATAACCCACGCCGCATGATTTACCATTTCGCTATGCTCGAATTACATCGCGTTGTATAATTTATATAGAAACGGGATAATCCGCGAGAAGCTCCTTTATTGGCAATAATTGCTATGCAAACATCATAATCGTTTCGCAATAATCTGACCACAACAAACAAACGATAAATACACAAAGACGCCGAATAATAATAATCCAATAATCATACAGACATTTTCAACCAAAAAAAAGTAGAACAAACGTTTGTTTTATACTAGTTACATTATGTCTATTATCAATATCAGACATTTTAATGTTGCATGATTTCGAAAAAGTAGAGTAAATTAGCATAATAATATTAAATAAGATCAACCGAGTAGATCAGAATATAACTAAAATTATTTTTATCTAAAGTTCATTATTACGAGGCAAGTGATATCAACGATCAGTTAAGACGCAAACCCCATTGCTCATATTGTATGTAAATTTCATACAATAAAACTTTAATTATTATGAATTAGCACATTAATTTACTTATTTATCTTATATAAAAAAGATGAACCGTAGAGATCTGCTCAAATATAACGCCGGAAATGCAACGGCGGGAGAGCGATATCTCAATGTTTCAAGATAAAATCTATCGCCTTACCCTTGAGTTGTTATGTGGGATTCAAACTTAGGATCCAGTTAAATAGGATCTGCGAAGCGTGAAATCAAGGGCAAAATTCAAAAATTCCACCTGCACAAGTGGCATTTAATTGCAGCGTACATGATTTTTTCTAAGCAAATATGACGCAAGAACCTCCGAGAAGCGCCCACGTAAATTTAACAATGATGCGACATTTGTATTGTGTTATATTGTACGTATTCTAAATTAATAAATTAATATGCACCACTAATAAATCTCACCGTTTCGCTCTCTCTCTCTTGGTTTCGATTTGGTTTTGGATAGCGTCCAAAGTTTAAACGAGTGACCCACAAAGTGAAGGATGTTTTGTCATTATCTAAACTGCTATCGAAGCAAGACATGATTATTATAAGACTACAAATAAAGACAGGTGATAAAGCACGTAATTTCCCATCTGAACCATTAGCGAATTCGTAATTTTTATGGCGTACTTTGATTCAAATGCGATAAGATAAATATGCGTACTTTTATTGAAATGCGATAAGATTAATAAAAAAATAATATTATAAAATAATATTTTTTAATTTACATATTTAATGAGGCCGTCAAATTCCATAGAATTTTCAAATAATCATTATTTTTTACTAAAGCATTTCCTTCGATTATCTAAATATTAAATTATATTGCATATTTATTTTTATTCAAGAAATTTGGCATTCCTTTTAAAGTTCATAGTAAAAAAAAAAACATTTTATTTATACAATGCGATAAAAAATATCAATTATTACTGCAATTGATTATATACAAAAATGCCTATTTTGTAGAAAATCCTGGATATTTTTTATTATAAAGATTTTATTAAAAAAGACAAAATTTATATCTAGACTTCGATTGCAATTAAAAAAATATAACATATAAAAATATAATATAAAACAAGCATTTTACGGCAAATTTATGTTGTACGGTTTAATTATCAATTTAAAAAAAAAAACATCAAATCAATTAATCGAGTATTTTTTGGTTATTGAACTTTTTTCATAATTTTTATGCCTATAAATTAAATTTAAATTTTACTAAAATGTGTATTTTATGGAATTTATAATATCAATATGATTTTTTTTCCTTACAGCTATCGTCATCGCAAAATTAAAAAAAAATGTTTTTAATATAAAATTACTTTTCTTAAAGAAATATATGTTTTTTTAAGCGGTTCAAACCTTTTTTATCATTGGAAGTAAAAAAACAGAATTCTTGAAAATAATGATATTTTCCATGGTGGGCAAATTTGAGCGTCTTTATATTGAAAAAATGTGTCTTTTGAAGAAAATATATAAGCCAAGCAATTCAATATACATTTTTAAACCATTTATATGCCTTTCTTAATCAATAAAAAAAGTATAAAACACACATTATGTTTAACACAATTTTCATTATTAACCTAATCTATGTTTCTTAATTATTTTTTAAGCAAACTAAAGAAAAAACTCTTTTCTTAAACAGAATTAAGCTTAAATATAAAACTGAATGACACATATGTTGTTATTTTTTTATAAATTAATAAATGATTAAAGTATTGCTGTACTATTTTTCTTAAATTACATAAAATGCTTTCTGCCATTGCTGATGCAACATTTTTTTTCCATTTCCTGTATACATATACTATGTACGGCACCCCGACAAAGCCGCGCCGACATAGCCGCGCAAAGTCAGAACAAAATTCATTTTATAACATATTTTTTATATATTAATAATTACAAATATATATATATAGGAAAAGAGAGGTGTCTCGCTACCGCTCGCGCCGACTTTCACTGTAGATCAAACAGCCTAACTTTTTTTTAGTGATATTGTATTGATTTATTTTCATTTCGGTATATTTTGTAACTGTCCAATATCATCCAATCTATGACTAACTGTTCAAAAAGCGAATCACTAGTGATAGAGCTGTCCACAAAACAAAATAATTAGAATTAAAAAAATCCTTTTCTTTCATTTTATTCAATTTTATAATTTTGATTTGCGCGGCAATGTCGGCGCGGCTTTATCGTCGCGGCAATGTCGGGGTTGTATTGCGCGGCTATGTCGGGGCGGCTTAGTCGGCGCGGGATTGTCCGGCGCGGCTTTGTCGGGTCCCCACTATGTACTTGTACTTATTTCCTGCATCAGTTAAATTTCGACCGATGAAAAATTTAACTGACAACCGGTTCAGTTAACGTAAAACCTTTATTAATTTTATAACATAATTCCATTAGCGTCTCTACAGACACGCGAACGAAACGCAATCTCCCCGTCAGAAGGCAGTATAAATATGGCATTTTTATGGCTTCTCGATCTTTCCGCCTCGACACGAATGCGCTTATAATAAAAGTGCATAATTTAGCATGGTATGGTTAACCATACGTGGGCAGCATCCGCGAAAACGAGGGGGTGGATAAAGAAGGACGGCGACTTTGGAAAACATTATGCACAACAACTTAGTCATTCAGCGAAATAATATGCGCTGTGTGTATATGAACTGTTACGAAACGTGACCATAACACGAATCTTGTACATTCAAGTATGTTGCTATTGTGTATGTTAAATTGGAACGCTTTGATTGACTGGAAAGAATTTTAGATCTGATCGATTGATAGTGAGTCATTATTGTGATAAGGTCAGATCGATGTTTATGTATTGGGTAATCCAGAAATCTTGGCTTGATTCCTTCGCTCAATTTGTATTGAACTAAAACACATTGTATCAAAGCCTTCCCAATCTTAATATGCACTGGTTTAGTTTTTCATTTGCGCAGCCAGGACATTATTACCTAGCTTTGCTGACCATACCTAATATCGTAATTTCCTCTTCAACCATCTTTGACATTTACAGAGAATGAATCGCCTACAATTTTATACATGTTTTTAGTAACCGTAATTACCAAAATGTTCATAAGAATCTGACATCGTAAATTTCTGGTCCAATTTTTTTTTAGATATCATAATACGGATGTGCACCAGCACAGATACCAATGGCCAAAGCAGAGGCTCATTAATTATCAATAGGATCTAATAAATAAATATTTATTTGTACTGTTTTTCTGTCGCAAATGTGCTCATCGCTTTTGTATATATTTTTTATGTCACTTCTGAGAAACAAATAAGCATTGTTTAAAGAATTTAGGAAATGTCGTAATAAGTTTGTTTTTATATGTCAAATTAAAAACATACGCTAATTTTATATATTTTATCTATTAAACAAATAATTTAAAATACGTTATTAATACAAATAATATAAGTTATAAAATACATCATTTTAAATTCGCTATGAATCAAAATAAAAAAATCTTAGAACGATTTCTTATCACCTTATCTATTTTTTTGAAACGGTTACAAACACATGGAATGTAAAAAGGATCCAGGTAATGAAATATTTAATTTTAAAGGTGTGAATCAGGTAAAACCCTAATGAAAGTCAATATATACTATCATTATAAAATAAAATTTAAATTGATTCTTATCAACAAAAAATATGATAATAAAAAATTGCATCTTTAATAAAAAAATAGAAAGTATCAACACTATAAATATATTTTTTATATATATTTTAACATACATATTTATTTTTGTAATAAATTTAGTCGTTATTAATATATATTTAAAAAAACATGAAATGTGAAAAAGGTTTGGGTAAAAAAATATCAACTAAATATTTTACAAATAATCAATATCGGAGCAGTTAAAAGTAGCCTCTTTTATATATATTAAAAATACAACTGGATAAATCATTTCAACTTAAAAATAATAATAAGTGCATTATATCAAAAAAGTTTTTAATTGAAATATAAATAAATCTGCATATAAAATATTTAAAAACATTAATTTGATATAACTAATATATTAAAAAAATCACCTCTTAAAATAGATGTTCATTAAATTTTAATTAATAATTAAGGCTATATTTTAATAGTAGGTAAAACCAGCATTATAGCTACTGACATATTTTAATTTTATTTAAAAGATAAATTATTGTTAAATAGTTTCAAAATTGGTAAACAAATATCTTAATATGTATTAATAGTATAATAAAATTTACATATTGTATAAAAAAAAATTAACTATAATTTAGAACAACCAAAATTATAATACATAAAAATACAAAAAAGTTCAGTTACTAATTATTCATAATTTCAAATATTATGGTGAATCATTTGAAAATTCAGTTAATGATTATATTTTTAATTGAGGTCAGATTTACTAAATGCCCAATTTACTAAAATCATTAGAACGTGATAGAAATGTAACAGTTCGTGTTAATTTCATCTAATAAATACATAATTTAATATCTACATATTTAACTATATCATGAATGAGTATTATTTATTTAAAAGTAAAACAAACATATGAATATCTAACACAACAATTATTCAACTCACCGATTTCCAATGGTGGCGGTTTACAAACACAATCCCGTAGCGTTCGTCAAAAAAGCACACAATCGGTTAAACTTCACAGTTAGTTATTTAAACTTTTATGCATAACTCGCGTTAAATTGCGTTAGTAATATAATTAGGTAATACTATGTTATCAAATAAAACAAAAATAAAATTCGTTCGTTCGCGCACTGTGTTCGTTTATGTCCAAGAACAGTTCAGAGACGACCAGACTCACGGTCTACCCGGCGGACACTGAGAACAAGAACCGACGCTCGACGTGCAACAGGTACGTGTTCGTACCATTATCTGTGATACCAGACGGTGTCGTGACCTGGCCGCAAGGTGCCAACAATCGCAGGATGACCGAAAGCCCCCTCCCCACCCCCTCCATACCCCCATTTTTGGTGGTCAATAGAAAGTGGTTAAACTACAAATCACCATAACTAATTTTATTGTGTAATGAGTGAAATTGTTGATAAGGAATAAAGGGTGGGGCATCTAAAAGTAGCCCTGAAGTTGATGTAAATGTAGTAAAGACCTTAGGTTATTATTTATAAACGAGCATATATAGCGTTCCACTTCATGCGGTTATGTAACAGAGTGTTCCAAACCTTCCGAGTACTTTGAAATTGTTCATATATATGTGGCAGGTATTTGAGGGGCAGCTTATCATCGTTGATAATCAACTAGTGTGTTAGTTCGATGATTAGAATTAGCAATTCGAAATAATACGAGATATAGCTCATTACGTTCCAGTTTTAAGATTACAAATATTATCTATTTATTTATAGGGATGGTTGAAAATAAAATATATTTTAAGATTACTTTTTCAATATATTTTTTAAATTTAATAAATATATTTTATTTATAAATATCCTTTTAAAAAATAGGACGACTATTTAAATATATTTTTTATTCAATTCTCTCAAAAATATTCAACCTTAATACTTCATAATTAATATAAATAAATCTGTCTTAAAAATATTTTTTATTAAAATAATGCAAGGTTAATATCAAAATAGTCCCTGCCGTATTCTAAGCTAGTGTGTGTAATACGCATGCCCTTAAAAAAATTGGAAACGATTTTTTTACAATTTTCCGTTGTAATTTGACATGTGTGAGCCCATTGTGTTACAACGGGGTAAATAAAATGAGCATTTATAAGAAAGTAGTAAAAGATCAGCATTGAAACAAAGTCTCTAAATCAGTGACATCAAGATTTTTAGTAATATCGCATATTTATAAATAAAAAATTGGGTCTGCTGCGGGTTCTGAACCCACAAACTCTGTATTATCAGTCCAGAGCCTTACTAACCGTTTGAGTAGTGATTTAATTTGTAAATATTTTTTAATTTGTTAGTATACACCTAGGAGTAAGTTAATTGTACGTATATATCCATAATTATTTATGTTTTTATTTATTTATTATTATATATAGTAAATAATAATAAAAAAATGCGTCACCCGCGCCCCCTGATAATATGCTCCGTAAATCAATTGATATTTTTTTGTAATATATTATTCAAGTGTAATTAATCAATTTATTAGGTGTCTGTTCAGATATAAAAATAGCTCAAATTGTATTCTAAAAACCGTTTTTATATTCAAATAAATATGTTTAGTTAGTATGAGAAAATAATATTAATAGTACAAAGATCTTAAAATGTCTGATAGTTTTGAATAAGTATAACATATCTCGTGAACTATTTAATAATTTTATTTATTTATTATATTATCTAAAAAAATACGCTGCTGTCTATTTGCTTAATTTTTAATTAATTTATTAATTTAAATTATATGTTACTCAAAATAAATAAGTACTATTTTATATATATATATATATATATACATAAGTAAATTTTAAGCTATTTTTATATAATAAAGACAAAATCTTTTACTGCATTGCTAAATGTAATTTTCTTTCAATACAATTTTAGAAAAACTTTTTAATAAATTCATAAATAATATTTTATTATCAGTGTAAAAATACTTGGGTTTTTTTAATAATCGTAAATTATTTATAATATAATTTTTCGATTATTAACGTATTTTTTTAATGATTAAAACTGCTTCTGCTTTAGGAATTGAACCTCGCTTATAAATTTGAGCTATATCACTTATCTTTACTGTACTTTTTATACTTTTTAATTGTTATAAAATACCTAAATCAATCAGTATGCATAACAATAATCGCTAGTGAAAGAAATTATAATAATGGTTTAAATCTGCTTAAATTTATCTAACAAAAAAATTATAAAAAATCAAGTTTTAATGTGTAATTTACCGTCTGATTTAATAAACTACAACAATATTATTTTCAAGTGGAATTGAATAAAATGTTGATACTGTTTTTTTTAATTTAATTTAGTTAGAAAAATCTATATGCAAGTAATGCAAAATACTTTTTATTAATATATATTATTTTTTAACGATACTTTATAATTTATTATTTCTTAAACCTAAGATACCTATTTATTAAATACTTTATTCACAATTCTTAATTGTTTCTGATAACTATTTAATAACAAGGAACCACTATTGAATTATTGATTTAATAATATAAACAAAAACATGGTTAATAGTGAATATTACACGTAAAGGTGCATTGATGTGTCATTAGCGTTCCAAAACAAATAATATTTATTATGTAGTAAACAATTTTTAATTTTACTTCCTACTAAAAACATTACATCTATACAAAAAATTCTCACTAGAGTTAATCATAAATTATGATAATAAAATATTATTTATGCGTAATATATATATATTTACATTGTAAACCAATCGATCCTAACTAAATTATTTTTTATTAAAATGTTTTATTAAATATTTAACTGACCATATAAAAATATAATTATAATACAAAATCAAAATATGCAAATTTATTAATAATATTGCATATTTACGTTTCAAGGTCGATTTACTTGATACACATTTATCGATACCAAGAAATCCAGCTGTGTGTATAAAATTAGTGATAATACTGAAATATCATGAATTTATAAGAAAACTTGGAACAGATCTATTGTGAAAGAATATTAATAATCATTACCATATTTATTATACAATGAATAAATACAAATTACTAAGAAGTTATATTATCTTATCATATTCTGATGATACAAATAATTTTCAAAAATCTTCTTTGCTGGTTTTCCTGTTCACATTCTTCGCGGTTTCCGATCGAAATTGCATATCGTGTTATACCGCGAGCCAGAGGTTGTCAAGCTTTTTTATAGAAATAAAATGAATACATCGAAGCTCACTCAGATACATAATGTTACGTTCGTGTGTTTGGAATTCTTTTATTTATCCGAATCGGTATCGCGGACTGGAATGCAAGTCAATATTGTTTCTCGTAAAGCCATTGGCAAGTGTCATGGAATGTTATGGCGTCGCTGTCAAAACAGATAATACCAAGAAGCGATGCTTTATCACGTACCTGATATTCAAGAAAGAGAAACTGATCGTGTCCAGTAATAAATAAATGAAATCAATATGACTAATACAGTTTGAGATCTCATCTTGTTATAATCAACGACATGTAACTATCTGATGAGGTCAAACATAGCTTGGTGTGAAATGCACCGCGATTGAGCTGCACATATAAAAAGATTTACGATGTACAGTTTGGTCAGCAATGGACCCCTTGAACTCTCGCAGACGCCAAGAGGAGGAACGAAGATGGTGGATCGCGTCCTGGCCGTTTGTACATATCGAAACAGGTTTGCCGGTGGAAGGCGAATGTCACGAGAGAGTGCCTCCAAATGGTCCGAGGTCAAGTCCCTTCGTCATCGCTCAAGCCCAGGGGTCCAGGCAGTTTTAAACTGCTCGGTCACGGACCAGCGCCGGAGCCGTGTCTGAGAAACGACCTAGGTGTCTGGTGGACTAAGGACGTGCTTTTTTATGTAGGGGCGCTAAATGGACTTTATTTAACCATCTGTATCCGGCTGGATGGATTATAATAAATTTATTTTACTTTCTAGTTAAACCAGCAGCTCCCAACTTGTGTTATATACCAGCTAAAAAGATCAAGTGGCGCACCAAGTTCAGGTGAATATGATTGTTTCTAAGCCACCTCTATCTACAGCATGGGCGAAGAGGGGAATATAAAGGATGGTTTATGTCATATATTTTTAATTAATAATATAATTTAATTAATATTTTATGTAATCCAGTAATAAAATGTTGATAATTAGTCGTGTTTTATTTTTGCAGTGGGAACGCTCAGTAACGAGCGTTTCCACTGCGACGGCGACGGCACGATTTTATTGCTTTTGCCGTGGATTTTTGACTTCTGAGAAGGGATAATTGTTAAATAAAATATTTCGTATAAAATATGATTTCAGAAAATATGTCGCAAGGTGGCTAATTTTTATATTTTTTTGCGGCATAGAAATGGTTAACTAGTATCTATTCTTATTTATTCAAAAATAATGTTAAAAAATATATAAAATGCACATTTTTGTCATGAGGCCCGGAATCATTGTTTTCCCAGGGTCCGGGTTGACTCTCGGCGGTCCTGACCACAGATCATGATTTTAAGTAATCTTTAGCCTCTTGACAAATGTAAAAATATTGGAATTAAAAACATTAAGTGACATTGTCTTATTAAAAATAAGCTACAATATCATTATATACATATACATAAAAATTGAAATTTGATAAGCAATGATAAAAAAATATCTGTCGGAATTGTTTTATTGCTTTAATTTATTTGCCACTAAACATTGATGGTAGTTACATTTGAGTAACCTAAATTAAATGTTTTAATAGTATGAAATGCTTAGAATATACTAATAAATTTATGTATGAATGAATTGAGAATATATGCACATTAACATTAAAAAAGTGCACTCTTCAAGTTGATGGCTATGCGTAACACACGCTACTAATAATTAAATAACATTATTTCTCACACTCTCCTATATGTTCTTTGCAATTATTTACTTCGCATGTATTATCATATTAGCATAGGTTTCACAAAAGGGTAATTGTAGAGATAATTTTGTGTTTTTTTGTAGCAATTTTGTACAGAAAAAACCCTTTTTTGTTTTATTAATTTATATTTTCGAATCTGAAGTCATTCAAACGACCATTTCAAATATTATAAAAAGAAAATAACCAATTCGCCAGACAAAATGACAAAATAAAAGAGATAACTCAAAACGAAAAAAAATCAGTGTGCTAAAACAATTTACGGACTACCCGCCCCATTTAATACTCGTAAGCACATGAAAAACTACTCATTTGTGAAAAAAGTATGCGCGATAAACAATGCGTCTAACCTGCATACAAACCACTAGTGTCATCTACCCCAAGTATTAATGATCTTTGAAAGTTTCACCCCGTAGTTTCACTTCAAGGCATTAACATATTTCGATGATTAGATTCTTAAGCAATGCAATTAGCCACCAACATCCTCATCTGTGACTCGCCAGAGTTATCTTGAATCTATACATAACACTTTATCACATCAATAAACGGTCAAACGATTCAGAGGGTCAGAGGACAGACGGCATTCAAGATAGTAGATGGCATTTGAATCAAGCCGAGACACGAGAGACATCAGCGGATCGTCTAGAGCAGTGTTCTTCAACCTGGTGGTCCGCGGACCGGCACCGATTCGCAAGAAATTATTTCCGGTCCATGCAAACTTTCACCTGATTCGGGGAATCTCATACTGATGCGACACAGCCCTGCCAGAAACCAAATGTTATGCCTGCACTACACTCTCTGGAAGTTGTCGAACCAAAGTTACAACTGAAGTCGGCCAAGACCTACGACTTCGAGTAAGTACAACAACACTCGAAAATTTCATATACCGTCCGGACGGCGGCTTCTGTCACGTACAGCTGGCATATTTGCGCGCGATCGAAAAATGTGCCAAATATTCGCAATTTTTAAATTGTCATATTAATAAAATTACGCTACTGATAATTATAAAAGTTTGTGTGGGCACTCGCCAATACAATATTAGTGAAAAATTTTCGATCCTAAATATTAAATTTATGCAAAATCTTTGTCGGCTTTTGCAAAATGCCATATGGCATAAAAATGCTACTTCAGAATACGAACACTACATCTGTGACTATCCTAGAATTTGTCGCCATCGATTCTAAATAAGAATTCGTTATGGTGTGACATTTATATAAACCGATCTAGGAAAATACAAAAGGATATTTGAAACGATTTTCTTAACAAAATCAAGTACCACTAATTATTTTTTAATTATTTAATTTTATATGAAAAAAAATATAATAACGATATCTGCTAGAAGAATATACTATAAAAAATATAATTAATCCCTTTTGCTGACCCTAAAATATTCAAAGATGTCAGTAAGAGTCTGTTGAAGTCCCCGATAATAATGTGGTATTATAACTTGACCACGTGACCACGATGCAGCGCTTGACATGCGTGTTAACCATAGGACGCCTACGCGCATACTGAAATTGAAGCGAGTTACTCGTTCTATCTCAGTTTGCGAAACACCATATCATTAACTCTCTCACTCTCGTCACTTAACACGCAAGAGAGCGAAAGGGGAAGTATCTCACCGCTCGCGCTCGAAAGAGCAGCTCCGATAACATATCCTACAATATGGATAAAAACGACAATCAGCAAGACCTCATAAACTTCTTTAGTAGAGGCAAGGACAATATTCAGAAGAAAACTAGTGATAAGCCACTGGTCACAAATTTATCTGAAAGTGAAGATCAACATAACCTATGAATAAATAAATTTTTTTTAGAAGTCGTAGAAAAGAAAAGCTGATCGAATTATCTTCTAAAGTCACTCTGGTGTGCAAACATAAAATACACTCATTATCACAATTCTAGATATCTCTCGATAAAGAATATAAAGCTATCAAATTCTTGGTAGTTTATTCAACTTCATATTTGTATGAAAAGACTTTTCCATCTATGTTAATAACAAAAACCAAACAGAGTTATCGATAAAATTCTATCTAGCATTGGTTTTTATTTTGGGTTGACGCCGGTTGTAAAAAGGTGGAAGAGCACTGGTCTAGAGGACATCACGACGATAAACCTAGCTTCCCCACCTGGACTGTTACCAGCTTTTCCTAAGTATATTTTGACTATAAAGTCACGCCTTTTCGACCTCTAACCCCGAAACATAATCTAAGAGTAATATATTATATTACAATGAAATATAAAAATATAGTTAAATAATCTGTAAAGCAAAATAAAGTGTAATATATTTAACCCATTACATGTCTAATTGTATCTTACTGCATTCTTAATTACTAGCTTCTATGGGAGATAGTCCATTGCACACTATCCCACATTTTCTCAAACATTAGCAACCATTTTGTGGTTACATTTGCAGCCAACAGCATAACTTCTCGATTACACTGAGATTAAAGCGCCACACACACACACGCCAACCAGATTAGTAGGAGTCAATTATTTCACCAGTCTATTGTCAAAATCGAGCATGTGCGCCTATAACCCATAGACATAGTGTTCGTAACGAAAATCTAAAATCGCTATTGTTGAGCGGCATGAGTCCCACGCTAAGACCATAAATCCATTAATTTGACGAAGTGAGAAGTAGGTGAACGCTACACTTTTGTTTTAACCGTGACGTAATTTTCACATATAAGCGAAGAGGAAGAGACGAGAAGGTCTTGACTTTTAACCCTTTGAATGTCAAATTAATACTATCGAACATGCAATACTTGTAATCATTAAAAAATATAAAATTGCATAAAAAGGTAACACTAAGTTGTTAAAGCATAACTATGCTTAAATAGATTTACATATTAAATATATAAATAAATAATATTAAATTCTACTCGTTATAAATTACAGGTAAAGTGCTCCTGTAGCTCTAGCTTTAAAATTCTACGATAAAGATTTGATTTTTTAAAAGTAAATGAGCTTTGATTAATTATGGATAAAATTGGAGTATTAAAACAGTCAATAAAACTTCTTTATATGTAATGTAAATAGGTGGCAGCGTTAGATGTATAATATTTCTGAATATATTCAACATTTCGAAAGGTAGAATGCATTGTCTATCGCGCATCTTTTCAACACAAAGAGTAGTTTGTCTAATTGCTAAACCCTCACACTAAATTAAACTAATGATTGATTAAAAAGCATCATCATTTTTAAATAACAAAATTTAACATTTTTTTAAAACTTTCTTTTGTTTTATAATATAATCATATTTGGCATTAAATGGGTTAATGTATGTGGGCATAAACTCAACATGCATACAAGTTGATATTGTTTTTAGAAAACCGTTTTTCTTGTGACTCCTTCGGCGATTCGCCTCCGCATATTGGTGACATGATCGCAAATAAACGTGTCTTGTGAACTGTGATGATGCAACGCATCTAAAAATGATTTTAAATATATCGGTAAATGCATATCTGCTTCGAAGATTTATGATCGTAAATACAATTTAATGATTAATTATATTTCTTACGATCCAAAACAAATCACTGTCACATAATCCGTTACGCATTACTCAAAAATAATGAATCCCAAAAGCGTAGAAGAAAACAACCATGCATCTTTAACACTCCAATTACACAGGCCAATTAGAGTACAATATTTGGTGATCGGATTCTAACACACATTTTACACCGAATAACCATGCACTGGGCATAGAAAAAACATTAGACGCCATTAAACCGGTAAAAGCTGAATAGATTAACCATCACCTGTAAATCACGAATGGTTCGGTTTCTAAACATTATTCCGCCTTTTAGACAACTAAAACAAAGAATAAGATAAGTAGTATATTGTTTTGATTAATATGGCCAAACTCGCCACTAATGATTGAAATATATTTATTTATTCACCAGATTCACCCGATTCTCGATGAATCGATTCGTCCCGAATGACGTAACAACAATTTCTTCTCTTGGTCAATGGGAATATAAGGCAATTGCATTGACGAGTGGGCGAATAACTGGTCACCGACGATTCAGTGGGTGGAGACGGTAGTCGTGATCTTTTCCTATAGATCCTCGGAGACGAAAATATGACCCACGTAATGGTACTGAATAAAGAAAACCGAACGCTGCGTCGGTGAGCAAAATGACAAAGCAAGATAGTCCACTTTCCAGTTTATCTGATCGAAAGCCATCTTTGACGAATGTCTTCGGACATGGATACGAGATGGTATCGGCGTTTTCCTAAATGGGCTTAGAAACTTATTTATAATGTAAAATATTTGTTATATATACATTCATACACGACAGGAGAATGCGGAAGATTCACTAGCAAAATCACGTGTGACTAGGTATTGAATAATTTTCACATTAACAAGTACCGTTTATATAATTAACGATTTTAGATTTAAGATCGATGTGGTTGAAACATGCATTTATCTTTAATTTAAATGCAACATTTAATATAAATTCACTCTCTTGCCTTCTAGCCCAGCGGAATAATCTCAAATTTTGTGCTGAGATGTTTTAATCAGAAATACTTAATAGCTGAGGGCGAGTTTTTCATTAAGAAAAATTGCAATCGCTCCTATACGTGGAAAAAAACATATAAAACTGTTGAATAATAAAACAGGATATTCAGCCTTCATTTCTGATAAAAAAAGTCATAGAACTGACGACGGTTAACTTCACGAGAGCGAATAAAGTTCACCGCTAGAACAACTGGTTCAATAAATCACGATAGATTAAAATGTCTCCCACAAAGTACCTGCTAGTGAATAATACAATGAATAATCACTTTGTATTTTCACAAGCTTCGTATTTTTTTACAACTTTCACTTTAGAACATTTAATGTTTTCTCAACTCCATTATGAATATTTTTTTCTGTAGTTGTTTCATGCGGAACATTCATGGAAGCTAATTTTTTAGTCACTTTAAAGATTGTATTAGCTCATCGAATAAAAAAATGTGGTGCAAACTAGTAATTCACTTAGTAAATCACTGTTTGTAGAAGCCTTTAAAAATTGGTATTGACTGTTAGTTTTTTACCTTACTCTTTAATTATACAAAATATTAGCTATCTTGCAAAGTGCAGTTGTTATAATTTGACATAGGATGCCTTGGGAAAGTCTAGATTCCGCAAAAGCGCCGAGAGTCGATTTTTTTAAGAAACACCGATTAAGACCAAAAAAAGTTGGTATTTAATTGCCTTTTGATGTTACTCACAATGTACTCAACCATTCTATACTCTATTTGCGTTAACACAGTCAGTTTGAGAGCTATCCATTTCATCATCATTCGTAATTTAGAAATAGATGGCAAGTTTGGGTTTACATGATACGGATATACGTTCGATAAACTTAAAAATTTAAATTATGTTCAAAAAATAAACCGGAGTAATGATTTGATGAAGCCTTTAAAAATTGATATTGCTTGTTACTTTTTATCAAAGTGCACTTGGTATAATTTAACATAGCGCACCATGGAAAGGTCTGGATGAACCACTGTGTGAGACAAAAAAAATATTTGCTATTTAATTGCCTATTGATGTAACTCACAATGTGCCCAACACATTTTAAAATCTGTGAATATTTATCATGTTATGTAAGAAGAGACTAGTGTGAATTATTTTCTTACCAAATTATGTTTATTATGCGATGTCTATATACTTCTACTAAAAGAATACAATATATCCATTACCAGACTAAGTACTTAGCACGATATTTACAACTCGGAAAAAACAAAGTTTAAAACAGAATTATTCATCACAATGTTTATCCTACGCTCTATTTGCATTAACACAGTCAGTTTGAGAGCTATTCATTTCATCATTATTCATAATTTAATTTGTATTGTAGTATTGAATATTTTTCAAAAACAAGTTTTTATTTCCTTTTCATACGTTTGAATAATAGGTGCAGCTAATTGAACCCCCAAAAAAATAAATTCACGCAGATATTATGGGAACAAAGACACAATCCTACATACATTACTTTCAACATACAACCAATCATAAGGCATTTAACACGTCATTACTATACAATATACTTGTTATCTTTTGTGATTTAGAGCTCAAAATGTATCCGACTTAAACTAGAAACTACCTTAAAATCTAAGTAGATCTTCTCATCTACATTTATTTATTGTGAAGTATATATTATTATGTTTAATGATTCATTGTTTAAACAGCGTGCAGTTCACATAACAGAACGTGTGTCAAATTAACTACACATAATAAATATAACATATCATATCATTAGCTATCCGAAATTATACATATTATGAAATTATTTCAACATCAAAAAAATCTCGTTAAAAACAGAACCTCGGCTAATGACCATTCTAATTGCTAAGTCTGCGTTTCCATACGAATTAACAACATTATTAACGAACTATATAAACATACAAACGTTAATTTCTTATGACTCACTATTCCAAACAATGCTTTAGGAAGAAATTAGCATTTCTGTTATTGTGTCGTTGCATTGTTGTATTTTTAGATATTTTATCATTTTATAAGTATGTCTATAATTGTATATTATGTATTGTTTATAAGCGACCTTAGAGGTGTTTTGAGTGGGCCATTTCGCCTCAGGTGACTTCATCTTTTCAACGCCTGCACTGTCTGAACTGGGAATTTTATTGTTTGATTGTAAAATTCCATAATGCACTCATGTGTGGTAAGCATATATAATAGATTTACGACGAAGCCAATTAAACAGAACTACTAAAAATATTTTCATAGTAATGTTTATAAATAATAAATACTTTTGACACTAAAATAAACGTACACGCTGATCTCAACTGCACAAAAGTACTGTATTTTTTTATATATATATTTACAATATAAGTTTTTTTCTTTCTTAGTTGTAAAATATATTTAGATGTTTTTACAGCTTTTATACCATAAATTATTTTTAAGCCCTTGTGAATTCTAATGGTATTTTTGAAATTAATCTTAGTCACTTTAAAACATTTGAGATAAATCATACTTAATAAAACATTCTAAGAATAGCGAATTATATAATAGTTTTAAAGCTTATTGTATGTAATGAAATAAACGCTAAAATTAGATCTATAAATTAAGTGGTTTAAAAAAATTCAGGGTCACCTCCCACTACAGCCACTGAAAAAGGTACAGCATTTATAGTTCTGTATGTTCAGTACTTACAAGGAAACAAAACTTATATTAATAACCAATATGGCAATATGAAGTTGATGATTTTGAAAAAATAGTACAAAGTCAATGATATATTTAACCAAGAAAAAAATCAAGGCCTAACTAATGGCATGTTAAGTTTTTTTAAGGGCTCACTAATATTTTTTTGAAAAAGATTTACTTAAATATTTTCTATAATAGTAATAGTAATGATAACAATTAAACCAATAATTTTCCTGTACACTTGCATGACCTAATAGTTACGCGTCACACTTAGCCACAAAAAATTACAAAACAGAATATAAAAAATCACTTAAGTTAATAGTTTTTTTTATTATTACACAAACGTATATTTTATAAATAAAAAAGTATAATCAATGCGTCAAAATTAGTTGCTTAAGACCAACTAATTGATTTGTTTTTCAAATATATTAGGATTCTGAATTTTTACCGGCGTTTCAAATAAGCAGTAATGCATATAGTTGCAGATTTCTATTTAGGGTTTTCATTATTAGTAATAAAGCATTGCACTACAACCGTTGGACCCTACTTTAGCAACAACATTTTACCATAAAGGTACGAAACACAGCATCACATTACGCCATTACACACGCCAAAGAGTCTGATAAGTTATGTTTTTAACTTAAACATAAAGGCTGATTCTATCCCGAATCAAAGAATCAATGATTGTTAGATATATACGACTTATTCTTATTTCTTAAGATGATATATAAAGAACAATGCTTATCATATAACTTCCATCAAGACTTCTACTTCACTTTCAAGATTGATTGACTTTGTTGTAAAAATATGTTATATATTGTATATAGAAACAGAAAGATTATTAAAATATCTATGTTTATAACATCAGTTCAGTGAATTTTATTGTTTTCCTGAAAAAACTGTTCTTTCAATAGATATAAAATAATAATTATTTTTCGACGCATATTATTCGATATCGTGAAACTATCGAGCGTGTAGATAAATTTCTAATTGTCTAGATTGCTATTAAACGCTTTCGTTGTGATTGAGACAATTAAAATATAAAACGCGTGTTCGCGAACCCGCGTATGTGTAAAGTGGCGCGTTCGCGAATCTTCGCACGGAGAGAGTTTGACATTTGACTATTTCAGCGTATCGTGGGAATTCATTTTCTCGTTGTGATTATCTCATAAAGTTGTAATTAATAATAAGTGTGCGAGGGTCAAAGCCATGATAGACTAAACTAAAACATTTGTATGATTTTTTCTAGATAGACATTCTGTTTGAGTGTTGCCATATTAATAAAATTATTAAGGTAATCTAAAAAAAGGGAGTCATATATTGGTTTAATTGATAAAAACACTATATATATATATATTAAAATATTATAATTTTTATATTTTATAATATTAACGCGATTAATCATTAATTCACTGTCATGTACACCAAGTCTACATGGCACCTAATTATGCGAATATGCTTATGTTTGAGATATTCTTTGACGATATAATTTATTTTTTAATTAGATAATTTTGATTTATTAGTAAGTATCGGAAGTAGAAAAAATAAATATTCTGTCCACATGGTCAAGGCCCGAGTGCCGCATCAAATTTAGTGAAACAAATTTATGTTGTGATAATGCAACAAAAACTTATTTTTATCAAACAATTCATCACCGGCGGTAAAAAAATCGGTCCAGCACTACATTAGTTGCAAAATATCATGTTTTATTTCTAGTTGAATTAGAAGAGCATTGTATACAATGAACGTCACTAAAACAAACTTTCGCGCACAAAGAGCAATCTTAAAAAAGTTGTCCAATAAAAGAGCACTATATTCCTCTCCGAGATTGCCAAAATACACTTTTCTATGGATGCTTTGCAAAAACTGTTACAACTTAATACAATTTATGATCAATAGATATCACTGCAGCTGGAGCCAGTTTTAATAATAGCGCATTTTTATAAACAAAAATTTGAGTGTCGCTGTCGGGGCTCGAACCCGCGACCTGAGAGTTACTAGTCTGAGACGTTACAGACACTATCCCGTCCTTATGAATTCAACAAGAAAATTGCAAGCAAATCGCTTTAATATATATTTAATAATTTATAAATATTGTTAATAAACGTTGGAATCAAGAAACTCGTCTCCAGATTTTGATGTAAGTGTATATATACTTAATACATATTATAGTGAATATCATTTATTTGATACATTCACAATGTATTTTAATTAGAGATAATTTTATTTTATCTTATCTCCTTATCTCGAAAGCGTTAAATCAAATCGCGGCTATGCAATAAATTAAATATTAATGTGCGTATTATACGCACACTGTTTGCACTCTGCAACCAAATTTGCATATTCATACGGATATTAATACGTTTCTGAACCACTGGTTTTTAAATATAAACCATTAAAGTCTAAAATAAGTCATACGGAAAGTGCAGCACACAACGGCATGTTCGCTTTCTATGGAATTTTCTTTTCTTAAGAACGAAACGATCTTCCCATGATATGAAGTTTACAGGGTCTCGACCTTTTATTATGACACTCGGTTACATGTCACGCACTTAATTGTTCTTTTTTACAATAAAATGTATGGTGCATTTGCACGATCCATTGTCAACACTGACAGGGAAGCTCAACAATTTATTGATGTATTATAACACAAAGAGCGAAGAACTCTAACATAATCACTAATGATATCACATTAATCTTCATTGCTATTTAATTGAAATTGAAACATGGCAGTCGAGAAGAAAAAAAAGTTACACTGAGTGATGTACAACTAAATGTAAGTGGGTCACATAAATACTATCGATTGAAAAAAGATAGCGACTAAGTTGTGAATCACTGGAGGAAGTTAGGAGGCAATCACGTATAAATGTTTGTCACGTATTCGCTTGATGGCCACGCATAGTTTTCGTGTGTGGACGCATTTTACGTTATATGCCATAAGATAAAAATTAAAATAAAAAACACATACATATGTACGTGATCTTGTATCATCACGCCTCGGCGCATTATCGGGTGACTGCACATGCATTCTCTTATGTTATGATATAAATAATCACATTTGGAATAACAAGGATGCTATAACAAAAATCGCTTTAATATATTATCGGCATTAAAATAAATCTTCAACCCAAATATAGCCAAATTTAAGTACGACGATATAGAGGCACCACTCATCAGTGATTTAATGGGCACTTCAAGAAGATATTTTAACATTTTAAATGAGCCTATTTTAAGAAAAACATTATATACAATCACTAGCCATATACGGTTGGTTTAAGATGGACAAGCATATGTTTTATGGATCCCGTTGAATTTATAAAATAAAATAGGATAATATATTAATCATTTTACCAAGCCATTCTTTCATTACTGATTTGTTTTATGAATTGCTAAAAAATGATTTATTTTTATCAAATGTTCATCAGAAAATCGTTAATTTGATTGTTGTTCTACATAAAGAATTTTTATCTAAAAAGATCTTATTAAAAACTGCAGAAGGAATCCTAACTGTTATGTTCATAAATTTCGAAAATAATAATAAATATAAAATAACTTAAATTAATTTATATACCTTTAAGAAATATACCTAATTATAAATTAAAAAATAAACCTATCAGTAAGATGTTTTAAAGCAATGGTTTTTTTATTTATTTTTTATTAAACAGACACTAACAGGCGTAAGCCCAATGCGTTACATCTGAGTAAGACAATTAGATTGGCAAAAAAATATTATTCACATTTTTTTACCCGACAGCGTAATAAAAGCTTTGGACAAAGCATACGGTAGATGCCCAAATAGTAGATGCCCAAAACCGGTAGATCATACGACGTTAGCAAAATGTACTGATTTCGAATCATTATTAAACAATAGCGAAGATTCTAGTGCCACCTCGAATTATCGAGATTGGCCAAACGATCAAAAACTCGCACAAAGCGGAGCTACGCCATATCGACCGAGCAAGCAGCGGCGAAAACAGACGTATTTATTATTGTAAAATCGTACGGAAAATTTACTATTCAAGTTACAACTACTTTCAAATAATTTATAAAAAATAAACGCGTGCACCGTCAAGTTTTGTATAAAAAGGATTTTTTTTATCTATGATTAAGTCTACATATTGCTAATAATTTCATTACAAAAAAACCCAAATGAACTAATAATTTTGAATTTCAGTAGTACATACATATAGTTAAGAGATCTTAATATATGTAAATATCCATATATTATTTTAACTGTCAGTGTAACTATAACCATATAACCATAAAAAAATATTTTATTATAAATAAAAATAATTAAATAAAATGAATCATTATAGTTGATGTGGTTCATATAAATATTATTATAAAATAAAAAATACTATAACGATAGATAAAGCTTTGCCACCTTCGCTAAATTAAACTTGATTGATATGAGTAGGATATGATTTATCTTATTTAGATTTTTATTTTTATTTTGTACCGTCAAAACTGATTCAAAAACAGCCTTGTTAATGCTAAAAGAATATGTTTATATATCAAATTACATATAATATTATGTATTTCTTAATAATCATCATAATTCATATCGCCTAAATTTTTTTCTGAATTTATTACAATTATATTGTAAGATTAACATAGAGACCATAAAACAAATTTTTATAGCACATATGCATAAAAAAATGTGGAGCGATTCAATAAAATATTGAAATTGAAAAGAGTTCTGATATTTTTTACAATAAATGCTTGATATATAAAAATTTAATGGCAATTTTGTTTTTACTGGAAATATATATATGGCAACACTGAGCAGCAAAGAAAACACCAGTAATTATCAGGTAAATAATATGATTAAATATTTTTAATAATTTTTAATGCATAATTAAAATATAATTTCAGATAATATGTCACAGCAGTGGTTAATTTTTAGATGTATTTGTAGCATAGAAGGGGTTAATTCGTACATATGATTATTCATTCATTGTTAAAAAATATTAAAATTGCAATTTTTGTCATGAGGCCCGGAATCATTGTTTTCCCAGGGCCCGGGTTTGCTCGTTATGATATAATTTTATTGCTTTTGACCTGTACTGGAAATTCACTATATTGCAACACTGAGCAGCAAAGATAAAACGATTATTTATCAGGTAAATATTATGAGTAGATATTTTTAATAATTTTTAATGCCGGATCTTTCGCACAAAATATGCTTTCAGAAAACATGTCGCAACGGCGGCTAACTTTTATACACCCATACCTCGTTATACGGCCTTTCGCTATAACGGCCCTCTTCAATTAAGGCACGTTTTCGATTTACGGCCTAAAATGTTTCGCTATAACGGGAAAAAAACTTTTTTTCGATGTCGATTTTTAAAAAAAATTAAAAATAGATTTATTTTGCATAATTTTAAAATGAAAGGTGAAGCAGCTAGCGCCGATGAGGCCGCATCTAAGGAATATCCTAACATTTTAAAGGGAATTATTGAAAGAGGTGGTCATAAACCTGAACAAGTGTTTAACGTAAACGAAACAGGGCTTTATTGGAAGCGAATGCCTGATTGCACGTACATTTCAAAAATCGAAAAATCTGCGCCTGGTTATAAGGTGTCTAAAGAACGATTAACTTTGCTACTTGGTGCAAATGCCGCGGGTGATTTTAAGCTAAAACCACTTTTAATATATTTGTCCAAAATCCAAGGCCTCTTAAAGGACTAAATAAAAATCAATTACCCGTCATATGGAGATCCAACAAGAAAGCTTGGATGACTAAAGCTACTTTAGAGGATTGGTTCAAAAATCACTTTTGTACAGAAGTGAAAAAATATTTGCGAGACAATAACTTAAGCAACAAGGCTTTGCTAATTTTGGATAATGCACCAGGGCATCCTACTAATTTATCCGAACTATCTGAAAATGTCATGATTGAGTACTTTCCGAAAAATACAACAGCTCTGATCCAACCAATGGATCAGGGTGCAATAGCCACTTTTAAGGCATATTACCTACGCCGAACTTTCCGACAACTTATAAGGGAAACCGATGGTAAATCTTCAATTAAAACATTTTGGAAAAACTATAACATCAAGGATGCTGTTGACAGCATCAGTGAATCACGGAAGGAATTAAAATTAACAACAATGAACCATGTTTGGAAAAAAATATGGCCAGAATGTGTAAAAAGTACTGATGCAGAAGTTAATTGCCTTCCTGAAATTAGACAAAACATTTTGGATCTAGCGCATAATCTCGGCTTTGAAGGTTTGAACGAACGTGATGTGCTGGATCTACTTGAAGCTGATAGGGAACCCCTTTCATATGAGAAACTCATTCAGTTGCAAGCAGAACCGGCATTTGATGAAGAGACAGAGCCTGTTGTATCCAAACAGCTAACATCAAAAAAATTGTCGAAAGCTTTTTCCTATTTCGAACAAGGAATAAACATCTTCCTTGAAAACGATCCTGACGTCGAACGTAGCGCTAAAGTTTCTCGAGGAATTAACTCAGCCATTAGCTGTTATTAATCACTGAAGAACGAAATAGACAAAAAGGCAAGACAAACAACGTTGGACAATTTTTTTAAGCCAGGCCCATCCTTACCAGCGAAAAATGAGGACGACAGTGATCTGCAGGTTACCATTTCTTCATCGTCTTCAGATTAAAGCCATTTAAAAAAAAATATGTATGTATACATACAAATATTTTATGTAACATGAAGTTGTTTCATTTTTGTTTATGGATTATTGTTGGTTTTTGGAGTCTGTTATTATTTTATGTACAAATGTATGTACTTGTTATGTATGTACTTTTGATTTAAATGAAATAAAAAGATAAAATGCATTTTAAATGATAAACCATGTTACATATTTACCAAATTTGGAACCGATACCATTGAATTTGTATGAATTTGTATTAGAATAATTGATTCGTTTAACGGCTTTTTGCTTTGCGGCCAAGTTTCGTGGAACGTATCTAGGCCGTAAAGCGAGGTATGGGTGTATTTATTTGTAGCATAGAAAGGGTTAACATGTACATTACTCGTAACTATTATTATTTATTCAAGAAATTGTATAACGATGTTAAAAAATATATAAAATGCCATTTTTGTCATGATGCCCGGAATCATTGTTTTTCGACTTATACCACTGATCTATCATTGAATGTTTTTTCAATGAAAGTACAAATTTATGAATCATGCTCTTATGAGTTCTCATAAGCGATTCAACTTGAATCTACTATTCGAACCTCAATCGCCTTCACCCGCTGATCTTTAAGATATTGATCTTTTGGAAGCTGTCCTGTTGTCTTTAGCAAACCGTGTAGCATTACGGCATTGTCCTACTTTTATCGAGCGAGTGAACCCTTTCAGTGCGCCTTTTTATGGAAGCTGAGATGATAACAAGAAGAACCGGTGACACAATGGCTTTCGTCCCTATTATCCTAGTGAACTCGTTTTCTAGCCGTAACCGGTCAAGGCCTTCTTCAAGAGCTGCAGATGCGGTACATTTTGCCCTTTTTAGAAACGCCACAATAGACAGTTTGGACATTTAAAAAGATATAGAAGAACGGACACAGGGTCATATTCTCCATTATTCAACTGCGACAGATGTGGGGTTAATTATCTTAAAACGCTCGATAATTAACGTTTTTTTTACTATATCGATCGATCCAAACATTTACTTTATGGTCTTGATAGTAATTATGTAAATCTCATCAAGTGTAAAATATTGGTTATGTTTTCTCATACGGAACGATTATTTGTCGTATATTTTTATGAGTGTGTAATAAATGTGCCCACGCTGTATATTGTGTATAATATTTTTACTGCAAGTTTAAAACTATTTTTTTTGCCCGCATCGTTATTGTTTTGGTGTGGGATCTATTGTTTTTGACGGCCATTGCCAGTTTCGCAATGTAAAAAGCATTGAAAATGAAATTGTGCAATGTAGTACAAAACTAAACAATAATAAACACAAATATATATATTAATGTAGATACATAGGTGTATATGTATTATATAAAACTATACAAATGTAAGCCAATATTTATAATATAAATTGTATTATTATGCTGCAAATACAAACATCTTAATATACATATGTATGTGTAAAATATGGATTCTTTGAATTATTGGCATTTGTGCTTTCGGATTTCGTTAACAAAGACACTAGACTTTTCTACTCTACAAGTCTGAAATCAACACAACTCACTATAAATATTCGCAGTAGATAAAAGAAAAAATAAGCACCTCATTGATTTAATACATTTTTTTTATAAAAGCCAATTAAAACTAATTTGGAAGTTGCTTCCAAAAATATATTTGAATAATTTATAGGAACGACATTTTTAATTTATATAGTTCGTTATTGGATATTAAAATAATTAATATACAGAATACTGATAACGATTTTATAAATATAACGTAGAAAATCGAATTAAAATTTACTTAACCATCAGTTAAAAAAAGAAATCCAGTCGAATAAATAAATTTAATATTTTACAACCAACTGGAAAACGGACTCAAAATCTAAATCAGTAATATAAATATTTGCTCACAATTAAACCAACATCAACGGAAAGCGAGCGAATATTCTCAACGCCAGGAATATTCACTACAAAAAATCAAAAAACACTATCTAATTTTTCTCTAAATTCCTTGGTCTTTTCAAAAAATGATTTGGCGCAGAAAAAATAAAATATCACATGTATTCTTATTTTTATAATATAATTTAACAATTTCTGTTTTGTATAAAAAATTAAATTGTGTTTTTTTAGTTATTATAAATAATAAATAAATTTAATAAAAAATATTTTACACACATAGGTACATAATTAACCTGTTCACCGTCACGCGCATGTATACATGCGTTGCTTTGTCGGACCCTCGGTGCCAAACGCAACCAAACAAATTGTTTTTGCGTCCTCCTATTGACCAAAATTTTAATCAGTCCATAGGATAGCTATGATATTTTTAAAACATATTGTAATATCGAAATGCAGACAAAGTAAAGGGCAAAATGCAAGATGCAATACATCTTCTTTCGCTTATTTCCCATGAGAGTTGAGTTGACTAAGTTTGTGTTTTAAAATTGTAATTGCTTTTAGAACTTTCATTGGGTCAAGTTGGGTTTGATAATTCTTGTAGGCTAAGTTTGGGTTTGAAGAAAAAATTTGCGTTACGTAAATATCTGTAGTAAAAACCTTGTTCCGACACCCTTTTTGTTAAAAAAAAAAGCTTTGGTTATAGGTATTCATTATGTCTGACCCTCTCAGTTGCTACAGATTTACATAGTTGTAACGCATTAGGCTTATGCTTGTCACGTTACAACAAGACTTGAAAAAAAAATTTAAAAATATTTTTTTCTATGATTTACCATATAAGCAAACAAAAGTCATACTTTCTAGGGATTTCTGCGAGCTAAATTATTTTTTACGACTAAGAACAGACATTCTTTGAATATTACATTTTAATTAAAACACCAATGTTGACTCATATTAAACTATGAAACGTTATTCTTCAAGTGACGCCTTTGCATAGCTATTACTATAATCCCATAAACTTGAATGAGCTTCCTAAATAGTCTGAGCTGTTTCTGTCAAAGATAAATATTTGTTACATATAAAAATTGCCTATTTCGTTCGACATATTAAAATAGGCAATTTTTATTTATAAAAAAAATATTTACCTTTGACAAAAGCAAGAAGCGTGATGAAATTGTTTATGCAATTAAATAAGAAGTATGTTTTATAATAAATACATATTTAAAAAAAATAATACAGTGAAAACGCGCTTATGAGATGACTGTAAGCATCATAGAAGATTGATTGATTCATTTTTAATTAACATTGTTTATCAAAATATTACAACCATGAATAAAATTATCGTATTCATCAATTAGAATACTCTGAACAGTATACATTCAAATGCAATAAGAATTCAAAATATGCTATAAATTTCAAGGGATTAGCGCTTGGTACAGTTCAGACCGTACGTGACAATAGACGAATATATCATAATAGTCATTCAGAATCTATTTGAATGATAAGTGTTCAAATATATATTTTATATACAGCACTTTATAGATGCTTTTGGATTAAAAATGGCTATTGATTCCAACATAAAAAATAATGGTCATAAATTGTGTATCAAATTGATTTCCTTAATTGTCGCCGACTATAATAAAATACCCACCAATTTCGATGAAACCCAACACCAAAGCCATTTCCGAAACCAATGATTAACAAAGCAATTAACCAATAGAATTTTAAGGATTTATAGTATGCTTAGACATTTATTCATACGTATATATAAATAATATACGTATTCCACGTGTGCATTTTGACAATTTAATTAACGGTTGTGCACGCGTGAACGGTGGGCAGATTTATTTTTTTGTTTACCAATTGTATCGACCATATTCGAGATAACGAGAAAATTGGCTTTTTACAATGTGTGGGTGCTATATATAAAACGGGAATGTCCAAACTTGTAAGACGGGAATTGTGGAAATCACATTTAAATTAAGCGTTATAAACAGATAAATTACTTAACGACACTAATTAATTATCGGCTGCCTCAGCTCAACTAATTAATTGTAGAACACGCAAAATTTTAATGTTATATACTTATACATGAATAAAATATTTATATTTATGTATTTGCCAACATAACAGTTAACATTTGCAGTATAAACATTGTAATTATTTGTGGTATGTATTTTTTTAATGTGTGCTACATAAAAATATTTTTTATCTGACACTTAATGTAGTACTCTTTTATTATGGCATCTTAAGTTACTTATTCATAATGCTTCGTCTCGAGAATTTCTCGAAGAAAATTGCAAATCAAACATTTTATTTTTTGATACATTGGATTATTTCTGCATAAAAAAGGTGGTTCCGTGCCAGATGCTTATTTTTTCTTAGAAGCCTCAGTAGAAGTTGAATGGAAAAAGTTGGATCGTCAAGCGATACAATTTGCCTGCTACCATCCTCATCTGTGCTTCGCTAGAACTGTTACATCGCCAGACGATCAGACAAATTAGAGAGTCAGAGACGAGCTCAGACAATCTGACCGCATTACACGAGAGACAACAGCGGATACTCCAAAAGATATCACGACGACATTCCTAGTTTCTCCACCAGGACTCAATCACGGAATACAACTCGACACTATTTCTCTACTGTGGTAAATGGTACTTAATAAAAATAAACTGTTACCAGCTTTTCTAGCGACTATTTTGGCTGCGAAGTCACAACCCTTTGTTCTCAAAACTTGAAAATTAACACATTTAAATAATATGCTATTTTATTTTTTATTAAATTCGCTATTTTATATTCTAAAAAATATATAACCATATCATAAGAATAAAAATATTTAATTAACTACTACTTCTTAAACCATTTACGAAGCTGATTCAATTTTATATGGACATATTTATTTTTTTAGTTTAGATAATAAATATCACCCTCATTACTAATTCAGATCGACTTACTCTATTCGTAGAGTCAGTGTTGAGCTACCTCTGTTCATGTACTGATTTTTATTTAAATGAATAATGACTCCTAATATTTCTAATTATTTTTTTTATGAAAAATATGCATTAAGGAATCCACAAATTCACAGCTTGGTTATACATATTAGGTACTAAAATTATAATAATAAACTACTTAATTTAATAGAGAATATCATATATAATATGTATAAAGAAGACTAACCGTCTGAAAACAATTAAAAGTGACCTAATCTAATCTTAAGAGATGAACCGCCTGCGAAGTTTAATGATCTGCGCCTAGGTGATTACTGCTGTGACACCTGTAAGTCCCCGGAAAATGTAGGAGCACGAATACGAGAAGAAGTCGCTTGACGTTAGTTTCAGTACTCGTTTTTGTCTACAATATAAGCACACCACTCGAGTACTTAAATATTTTTTATAAATAATAATTTTAAGTTTTTTACGATGACTCGTCCGGGTTTTGTGTGAAAAAATTTCATTAGACTTGAAATGCAATATGAATAAAATAGACATATACATAAAAAGGTTTTTATCAACTTTTTTACAATAAATAAAAGTAATAAACAGCTCAATATCTATAATTATTTCATCATATTAAGCTAAGGTAATAAATTAGATTATATATTTAAAATTACATAGACTAAATATTTTAAATGTAGTATAAAATTTAGTTTTTTAATGTTTAGAATCATATAAAAAATATAAAAAAAAAAATATTTTACACTAATTTATTAGTGTAAATAAATATAAAGAAAATATTTTTAGCACAACTTAATTTAAAATTGCAATTTTTTTAATAAAAATGACTTTTTTGGTCTAAATCTGCCAAAACCATTTGCCAATTTTTTTCTTCATAAAAAATACATAAAATTGTAATTTTTTATATTGACCATAAAAATCCTTTAGTTATCATTTTAAGATAATTTTATTTCGATATCAGATTTATTTTAACGGCATAATTGAATTTTAATCACTACGAGCTAGCTACGACGTAAAGATCGATATTATCAGTGTCCTGGCGGATAGTATGGTACAGAATGCTATATGGTAATGCTCCCTGTATAATAATACAAGCAGTCTTACAAGCTACTAACTAGAGCTCGTTTCCAAAAATACGAATTTTCACTCTATAAACACATGAATATAAAATATTAAAATACAAATAATATAACTTTTTACATACAAATCAAAGTGTTATTAAACAGTACAAGTTGGCCTAAAAAAAACATAATAAATATATTTGTAAACAACCTCAAAATTTGATTAGTTCGATCCAAGTTTTCTATGGCTAAATATCGTCTGACATTTGAACGATCGAAGCGACCTCGGGCGTCGATTAGCCGTTACTATTTTCGCTTATTGCCAGATTTATGTTATGATAAGTTGACACGGTGATGAATGGGCCTGAGTGGGCGCTATGGCAACACCAAATACGTTCAGTCGTATGGAGAGAAAAAAAGCGAAGATGTGCATACGTTTACCCACGTACGCAGATCGCAAATATGCAAACATACGAATGACTAATGTGTTTCCTCTTGGTCTTTCTTTGCAAACAAATGGTTGCCGTTCGGACACGACAATGGATTTGCATACGTTGATATGTCGATCGGATAACCTTTGAGTCGTATAACAATAACTATTGATGGAGTGTCTATCGACACGCGCGTCTATTGAATGATGTGTGTATTTGAATTTCGCGTTAGTGTTGACAGTTATTAAATTGGCAGGGTTGCCCCTATGTAAATGTATTTTTTTATGTTTAAGTTAGTCTGATATGTATCTTAACAATGTAATATTATAACATATGTACCTAAGAAATACGACGGAATTTTATATTCCCAGCAAATCCGAAAGAAGGGGTTGCCTTGGCTATTTCCCCTGAGTTAAGCCAATAAGCTCAGCGAAGATGTTCCTAATTTTAAACAACGCAACAACTGTCAAATGTGTTCGTCCTCCATCCCATATTTTTTAACCGAAACTGAATGTTGATTAGTCTCTTGATAGACAAAAAATATAAGGTACTATAACAAGAGATATACTAAATAAACACCACGCATATTGACCAGAATATGATGTGGAAAACAATAAAAAAAACGATATAATAAATATGAAGATTGCTTAAAATATATAGAAAGATAACCATATGACATACTAAATTAAGAGTATAGAAGAGATTGTAAATTCATTACCTCAGTTACATACATAAATTAGTACAATACAATAATGAAATATTAAATGTAAAAATTGGAGAGCTTAAATCAGTATCTTTAGAAAAAAATCAAAACATAATTTGATAATTAAAAAAAGAACATGTACCGGTGAATTGGTTATAAATACAATTAAAAAAACATGGGAAAACTAGGAACTAAATAGTTATAGATATTTAAAGATATAAAAGAAAGGAAGGAAAAAGTTAAAATAAATTATGCGTATTGCAAAGAGTAAAATATACCTCTCGGAGTACCACAGGGTATAAATTGAGACCTTTGCTGTTTATATTATGTATTAACCTTCATCCGTCCCTCGGGTCTTTTTCGACCCGAAGCGATTTTGTTTTGCAAATATATCTTAAAATATTAATACTACATATCTGTAATTTCGTGACTTTGATTTTGTTGAGATAATAAACTAATTTTTGAAAAGAAAAAATAAATATGTTACCTGGATTATCTCTTGTAAAAAAAGTAACACTCAAGTCCCTCGGGTCGAAAATGATCCAAGTCTATTTTAGGTCAAATTATTGGAATTCCCTGCGCAAACAGATGTTTATTGTTTATCACCTTCTAAGAAATACTCTTTTGAAGTGATTATAATAGAAGATAATTTACTTGAATTTTCATCGGGAAATGATACCTGCTCAGAGACGTCAGATCATATTGAAGAATTGACTGAAACTTCTGATAGTGACATAGATGATGTACCTCCTGGATCTACATCATATCTTTCTAAAGATAAAGGTATTAAATGGCGATCAAAGCCTTCAACATAGCCGTCAATCATCATCAAACATGATTAGAACTACCCCTGGAATCACAAGGTATGCTGTTTCTCGCATATCAACAGAACTCTGCATTTCAATTATTGTTTACAAATTCTATAAAAACTATTATTATTCAAAATACCATTTTGGAAGGAAATCGTGTATAAGGAGGGTTGAAAAATATTGATATTATCAAATTGGATGCATATATTAAACTTTTGTTGTTAGCTGGTATATATAAATTGAATAATGAGGATTTGGAAAAGTTATGTCACGAAACAAAGGGTCGACATATATTCAGGGCTACTATGTCACTAAAACGATTCAAAATTATATCGAGTCATTCGATTTGATGATCGTAGTACACGAGCTGCTAGAAGAAATACTGACAAATTAGCCCCGATTCGAGAACTTTAGAATAAATGGGTTGAAATACTACATATGAGCAATTGATTTTCATACCGCGGAAAATGTCCGTTTCGACAATACATGCCAAAAAAGCTGGCTAAATATGGGATTAAATTTTGGGTGCTAGCAAAAATAGTTATGTTTGGAATATATATATATATACACTGGAAAAGTAGCTGGTGAAGCACCTGAAAGGAATCAAGGAAGGCGAGTGGTTTTAGATTTGTGTCAACCACTTGATGGGAGAAATGTAACAGTTGACAACTTTTTCACTTCTTATGAACAAGGTCAAATGTTACTTATAAAAAAAAATACTATGATTGGCACTATTCAAAAAAATAAAACGTCAATTCCACCCGTATTGCTCGAAGTAAAAGGCAAAGCAATTTTTACTTCAAAATTTGCATTTACAAAGAATACATCTTTAGTGTCATACATTCCTAAAAAAAAGAAATGTGTTGTTCTTCAGAGCACTCTTCACATAACGAAGGAATTGTCAGGTGGTTCTGAAAATAAACCTAACATTATATTTATTAGATTATAATGCAACGAAAGGAGGAGTTGATGCCTTAGACAAAAATAGCCAATTACAGTACTCGAAGAAAAACCAATAGATGACCAATTACTTTTTTTGCCAATATATTAGATATATCTATATCATTTGCATTTATTATATTTACATGAGTTTATCCAGATTGGAATATAAAAAAAAATTATCAAAGGAGAATTTTCATTGAAACCGTGGGCAAATTATTGATAAAAGACAACAATTTATATTAGAACAAAAATGCACAACTACATCTCCTTTAGAAGTACCAACAGCAAGGATACGTGTTCAAAAAAAAGGTAGATGTCACATTTGCCCAAAATCGGACAATAAACATGCATTAGAATGTAAATATTGTAAAAGATTTATTTGTAAGGCCCTTTCCTATAATGTATGTAATAAATGTAATAAATAAATAATTAACCCATAAATCGCTCTTTATTATTCGCAAACAGTCAACATTACCTTTACTAATAAAATTAATTTAATTAATTTGCATTTTGTTTCTTTTAAGTCAAAAAATTCTGCCTGGGTCGAAAAAGACCCGAGGGACTTTAGTGTACAGTCGATTTGAGGGACGGATGAAGGTTAATGATATAATTAATAATATTTTTTTTTAAATAAATCTGTTTGCGGGTGACATATTAATATATTACATAGGTGATAATGTTAAAGAAGTTGTAGATAACTTTAATAAGTTATCTACAACTTCTTAATTATAAAAATATAAATATAAAAAGAGTTATAGATAACTGTTTTATAGAAATAGTTGATAATATGAAATATTTATAAGAAATTGTAAATAATAAAAAAAAATTTAAGGAACATTAAAAAAATAGACAAATTTATATATAATAAATATTATCCAGCATGAAAAATATGTTAAGTATAAACACAAAAAAATACAATATTGCCTCATTTTAATTATTGTGCATCAATATTATATATGTTTAATAAATTAGATAAAATAATGTTGCAAAAATTACATTGAGAGTAGACTTAAATAAAAATAGATTTACTAGTTGTAGAAGTATAATTGGAATGGTTACATGTTCAAGAAATATTGAAGATGAATGTTTTAGTATTTATATATAAGTTAGAAAATAATGTTACCAGAGTATTTTATTTAATAATAAATAAAAATGTATGTAGATTTAATACTAGAAATAGAGACAATTTAAGAATAGTTAGATATAGATATTAGAAAACGAGTACGGCCAGGGGAATTATGTACGGAATTGTAAATTTGTATAATAATATTCGTAGGAGAATCCGCAAAAATAAAATTAAAGTGGGTTACCTAAATGAAATAAAGAAACATCTTTGCGCATTAAGAAATATTTTTTATTTTCTGTTTATGTTTATATTATGTATTATTTGTATGCCTATTTTAAATTTCTTTAGTGTTAAAATTAGCTATGAAAGCTAAAAAAATAAAAATAAAAATAACTGTAATATATAAATTGTTGAAAATATGAAATATTTAGGACTAATTGCAGATAAAACAAAATTACATTGAAAATTAAAAAGCAACATTAGAAAAATAGGTATATCGTCTAGGAAGAGAAATATGTTTAGTATAAATAAAAAAAAATACTACAATAGTTTTGTGGAGGACCACACAAATGCTTTCGTTTTTGAGAGATCTTTTGCTTGAAACTCAGTTTAATTACTCTGACCAAAAGTGATTATTTAATAATGTGATCACACAAAGACTCGTTACGAGCCTCATAATGACTAGAAAAAAGGGTCAGATAAATAGCACGTTATGATTCTCCAGTGCATTAAATGAATATTTTTTGTTACGAAACGGTCACGGGAAACAATATATCACCGGAAGACTAATACCACCGTAATAATAAGTTGAAAATAATATTTTACAATAGTTTTTATTAAGTATTTAAAAAAAATAAAGATGCACGAACATTTAAAACTAGAAATAGAGATGATTTAAGGATAAATACGTATAAGAAAACGAGTACAGCCAGGGAAATATTATATGAATTTGTATAATATTTATTCTCGAGAAAATTCACAAAAATAAAAATAAAATAAAGAAACACCCTTGTTCATTAAGAAATAAATTATAATAATAAAGTATTTTTTAATTAATTAAATTAATAAAATAAATAATTTTATTAGCAATATCAACAGGAATGTCTCATCGTATAATTTATATAAAAATATACATACATGTAAGTATGATATATAACAATTTATAAGACAACTATCAAAAATGGTAACTCTTCTAATCACTGCTAAGTTATGCAAATGGGTTTTATTTTTGTATATAATACATAAAAAGCAACAGTTTTATAGGAAATTTCCGAATTATTTTTTTTAATTTACACTTTTTACGTCGAAAATTTATACTTTTCAATAAATTATAGTCAGAAACGATTCTGCGTTATGTATTTGGCGTCCGGTCGGAATCTGTAGCATTTTATGATCATCGTGACTTTTGCATAATTGCCAAATAAAGTGGCGGGATACCAATCTGCAGAATAAATTTCGTATAATTCGATTTGTACAGTAAGCCCCAGTTATTTTTACGTATTTTTTAACTATCTTCACTCGTCACTACATAATAGTTAAACATTTTATTTAGTTTATCACATGCCATACATATGAATCATATGCTTATACCTAACTAAGAATTCCACAAGTGAATATAGCGTCGAGAATATTGCGATTTTCCGTAATCAGATTCTCAAATAACGGTGTTTCACTGTACCCGCATAATAAATGTGTAATATTTTCGTCGTTTTTTCTTCTTATATTATATTATACGATCTGCCCACGAGAACAAGTCAGGCCAATGTAGAGAAATAAATAAAGGTCGGACGTGTTCACGTGCGATTTCACGGAAGAGCGAACCTGACGACATTTTGTCCGAAACATTATATCACATCTCGTTCGTTTCGGAATTTGAAACTGTTAAAAAAAAAGATCATAATTCGATATGAGCAAACAGTAGCATAAAAAGTAGGTAACCCCTAAACACGTTTTGTTTTTATACAATTATTGCGTCGTTATAAAATACTTGAAAACATAATTTGTAATATAAACAGAAAAATAATAATTTATTAAAAATGAGCTATGATAGTACTTTTTATCGGGCGGACAACCTATTGGCTACTAGCGTCGAAAAAACTTAGATATTATAGATTTATTTATATTTTTAATGATCTGTTTACAAACTACGCTATTATAAATAGTATTAACTAGCTGCACAAATAATTTAGAGGCATTCTAATGATCATTTCGAGCCAATTTAAAAAAGAAATGGACAATTCAATTTGAAAGTGTGGCCTAGCAATGGAAGAGATATTTTTGGACCTAATAGTTGCATTCGTCCAGAGACGTTAAAAACTACTCTTTGCTTGGAAAGGATGCGTGATAGACAATGTGTACTACCCCACGCAAAAGACCCTCTTTTAACTGCCGAAAGGGACCATATGTGTGTTCAAAAAGCGATGCAATTGGCCCGCCAATATCCCCATCTGCGAATCACCAGAGCTGACTTAAAGTAATATAAAATATGTGACACTTAGTCACAGACAGGTAAAAAGAGGTATACGAAAGAAAACGCGACTATTTTTTACTGTACCAGAAACTAAAATTGCAACTTTTGCTGGTGATATCACAATCATATAAGCGGGAAATACAAACAAAACAACTGTTTTACATTAAAATGCAGTAAATCGAATCAGTCATTGGACAAAACTTTAGCATTAAGCCCAACATTTTAAGAATTTTTTTAAAACCTGAAGAAAATATTTACTATTTTATAGCCTTTGAAAAAATTTTAGTACACAATTTTGCCAAATTTTATTGACAAATAAGACGATATATGAATAATATCTAAACTTTAAATAGATTAAAATAAATATAGTATTAAAAAACGATTCAAAGTATTTCTAAATTTCTCAATACGAAGAATCTTAATAATATTAAAAAAATATATATAATTTACCTGCCAATATTTTTAAATAAAAGTAAAGGTAAAGTTTCTGACTTGCAAGACCCAGCATGATAAACAAGTGGTATAAGTTTCTGACCTGAAAGACCAGGGTTCAAATCCCATATGAACCATAGTGTTTTTAAACTTCTATTGTGTCTGGGATTAAGGTTTGGTCAAGATTTTTATAATCTCACGAGCTAGTAAAATCAAAGTCGTACATATTATATAATATTATGTATTGAACAATTTTTAATAATGAGCTTTTTTATTTAATATAGGATATCCGAAATATATCAAAATAAATAAAAACATAATTAATAATTATTAATAAGAACACACTATTAGAATATTTCTGAAACATAACTTAAAAGGCTATTATTAAATACATTGGTCTGAATATTACAAACATACAGGAAAACTAAGAAAAAAACAATAGATACATTTTATTAGATCGGTGCAAGTAGTTGTATTTATTTTTGCTTGCGATAAAAATCGTACTGTGACTAAAAAAACTGCTTGATATTGCCTCTCTTAATGATTCTACCACAAGCGAAGATATTTTTTAGAATGCGTAGACGTTCTAAAAAATAGAATGTGTAGATATACTAAAAAGCTCGTATGAGCTTTCAAGAAAATGCAAGATGTATTTATCAAAATTAGAAAAATCAATGACAGAAAAAGAAACGGGTTTGTAGTTAATTTATTAGCTAAGCGGAATGAACTTTTTTCCAAAGGCAAAGTTTACCTCATACTTAAGATAGTGTTATGTATTTTTAAGTCATAAAAATGTAATATGTGTTAAATTTTATTATAAAAATGATAAATTTTTTTCCATTTTTGAGAATTAAATAAATAAAGTGAATATAAATGTTTAATTTATTATACAGGAAGTACGTTGACTCATTGTCATAAAATTTTAATGCGATTTTAAGAATTTCACATTAAAATTAATATGTTTTTAGAAATGTAATTACCATTAAAACAACTTAAAAATATAAACTGAATGAATGATTAAGCCTTCATTACATACATATATCATATTATGCGGCACTAAAACTTCAGTCCGTCATAAAAAGTCAAAATATAGTTGTCATATCTATCTGTAACTACATTAAAGCATTTGAATCAAAACTTTGATGTTAAATTGATTTATTTTTCTACATGCAAGAATTATATTACAGTTGTGATTCAGCAAATATGCGATTAATATACAAGAGTTATTATTTACATTTCAAGCCTGATTTCAATAAGTCAAAGAATGTGTTGTTTATTTTTAATTACTTAATACTTTATACAAAAAGTGGCAATGCTAAAATAACAGTATAATGAAATTGTTATCGCACATTTTAATGAAATGCATAAGCTTTAAAAAAAAATATTGGCGATGTGTAGTACGTACATATGATAACAATTATTTTATCTTTTAAAGACTTATTGTATAATAATTCACATAGGTCGAGATTAAGATATGAGCAATTAGAATCAGTACTGAATACATTATTATTTCAAAAAATTACACCTGATATTACGTATTAAAAAAGATGAATGTAAAAAATAATAATTCTCTTTAAATATTTCTCTGATTTTAAATATTAAAAATATTATTATCGAATACAAGTAAAATACATTTAAATGGTAGTTACAATTTTAGAGAAGGAGGGAGATTCTATAAAAGAAAAATCAAGAGAATAATGAAAAATAATAAAATAAAAGTGTGAGTTTTAGCATTATTATGGACCAATTGTTTACTAAGATCGATTGTTTTACAGGGACATTTAGGCAAGTAGGGGGCATTTGCACTTCTATCCCCTTAAATTTTGAACAGAAAAATTTATGTCATTAATTTAAATACTATAAATCTAAATAAAATAGATATATTAAAAAAACTACCTTTACGCCTTCGAAAAAAAATTGTGAGTAGAATGTTTATTAGCCGTGACTACTACTACCGAAAATCGCAGAATTAATTCGTTGAATGACACAAAATGTTGAAAAGGCCCATCCTTTATTGACGTAAAACACTTATTTCAAAAACAAAGATTATATTTTAAGCAATTTAATAATTTGATAACGCATAATTGATTTTTATTTATTTAGTTTATATGCAAATCCGCACAAAACAAACGGCAATACAGATCCGATCTTTGTTTGTCAAATTGATTTTAAACATCATTAACTATTGTATAGATAAATAATTAATTTAGTAAAATTATGTATTTAAAATGTATCATTTTTTCTAAATAAATTTAATGGCAGTTGATCTACATTCTGACGATTTGAAAAAGCTGACATGATGTCCTTGATCAAAAATAAATCATTTAACTTGCCACCCTCACTGATCAGTAACAATTCTGCGAATTTTGGTAGTAGTAGACACCGCCGATAAACATTCTATTCTTGTGTAACGCACAACTGTTTTTGAAATAAGCGTTTAACGGCAATAAAGGGTGGCCTTTTCAACATTTTGTTTCATTTAACGAACGATTTCTGCGAATTTTGGTAATAGTAGATACCACTGATAAACATTTTATTCACAAATTTTTTTCGAAAGCCTAAAAGCATGTTTGTTGAGAAGAAGCGTCTCATTGCGTCACACATTTCAAAATAAAGTAAAAGCGCATCAAAACCATAGATTTTGGAGCGGCACTAGTCACTCGGATATAATGAATGAAAAAACGATTATTTGTGTTTCTCAAGTATAAAAATTAATTCGTCCTAAGATTTTTTTCAAATTTCATAAGTGATAGTATAAACGAATATTTTATAAATATTTAGTCAATTATTCGAATATTCACATAAAACACATACTCACCACTAAACATATATTTCTACAGTGAAAATATAATTTATCTTTTTAGTAAAGTTATGTTTTTACTACTGAATTCCAAAAATATTTTCACCAGTAGATATATATTTTAACTATCAAAAATATAATTTAGCTAATAGGCGCTAGTGAAATTATATGCTGCTTTAAAATGCCTATGAAATTTAATTTGACAGTTGCGAAACGTCCATTTGCAATTCTAACCCAAACCTAATCTAATGTAGGTTCTAAAACAAATCAAAGTTTTAAAACTTTCATTGGATTAAGTGCAAGGAACAACTAAGCTATCTCATCTCTCAGGGAAAAATAAGCGGAAGAAGAAGTACAGATATGCGTCGCATCTTGCATATTGCTCTATAGTTTGTCTGCACTTCGATAATACACTATGTTTTAAAAATATTATAGCTATCCTTACCGATATTTCTATAGACTTATCAAAGTATATTTAAACCAAATTATAGTCAATAGGAGGTCGCAAAAACATTGATCACTTCTCAGAAGTCAAAAATTTACGTCAAAAGCAATAAAATCACAGTGGGAACGCTCAGTAACGAGCGTTCCCACTGTGTCCTTCACTAAATCTCAATTTGATTTTCCTCTTAGCCTGCGCCAAATTGGTTTTTAGTTTGAACTTGTACAAAAAGGATACGTAAATCTTTTGTCAATACTGCAAATAATAAAAAAATGGGCCACTTGATATGAAATAATTAAATAATTAGTATACAGATCGGTCTACAAAATTACGGCTCAGAAGGTGTATAATGTGGTTAGTAGTATTTATCGGCGGTGACGCAACCAGGTGAGATATGTCAGATCCGGCGGCTTATCTGCAGCAGAAAGATTTGGGGTAGGTCCATATATGGAAGCTGGCCGCGCACCATCTGCGAACCGGTGTGGTCTCCCGCCACCCGCGGCTAGTCGAAGGCCCAAAGACAAATTATTCACGAATAAGCCCGACATGATACAATACATTTATCGTGGGAAACTACCGAGATGATGGATACCGTTAGCTGATACATCGGACGTGAGTGAGCTATGGATTTAATAGGCGCTAGAGAAGATATTGCAGTAAAAGAAAGTCACGATGAGAAATCAATTGTTATTAATGAAGAAACTTAATAATCGATAGATGCTTTTATTTAGATTGTTGAGAATAGAAAAAGCTTTAGCCGTATTATTTTTCTAACAATGGATCCACTCTGTTATGTATGTTATATTGTAATTGGTTCTATTTTAGTATATTTATTACACATTGAAAAAAAGATTAAGCAAAGTTGCTTTGAATGCACACTACATAAAATGTCAAAACCCATAACTGTATATAGCGCATGTTCAAGGTCATTAAAGCAGCATGTCCATAAGTGGATAAATCGATTTGGACAAAATTGGCGCTCGGATCACGCAATAACTATTGACCTGTTCGGACATTCGGTATTGAGCTATTTTATCCATATTGGTATATCTTAAATGCGTCTAGTCTCCAGTGTAATAGTTATTACAGTTTATATACAATATGTTATCATTGAATTAGAGCTACATAGTTCATTATTTGACAATTAATAATATACATACCAAAGTTAATTAAGCATATTAGCATGGTAGTAATAATGAAAAATATCATATTAATGTAAACAAAAAGTTATATTTTACCCACTATATAGTATCGTTTACAGTTAATTTTCAGTATCATTTACATATGGCAAACAATTAAAATATTATGTATTGTGACATTAGTTGAAGAAGAGATGCCAATCTCTTTAGTTATTGTTTATAATTTATTTTTAGAAGCCATGAGAGAGCAATAAGATGACTACACAAAAAATGGAACCAGCTAAATAACCGCCTGCACACAATTAATGTCACACGATCGTAAATACGTTTTATTAGCATTTATATGGTTTGATCGATATTAACTTTCAATCAACACAAGTACTAAGTATGTGTATATTACAGGTTTAAAGCGTACCTGGTTGATTTGCAATTAGAGTAATTATATTCAGTCAAATCTAACGAATATCTGCATTAAATCAGAAGCAATGATAATTTTTATGTATTGTAAATGAAAAAACTCACATTTCGGCCATGGATCCCGTCGACAGAACTGAAAATTTTAAAATTTCATTAAGAAGATTGTTTATATAATTTAATCAATGTATTGTTATAATCCATACACACATTATGTATATATTTCATTTTCATAGTTATAATGTACCTGGTTAATTTGCAATCCGAATATTTATATTCAGTCTAATCGAACAACGCACATGAAAAATTATTGACAGGTAAAATGAATGTTATAACGTTGCTAACGGCCATCTTGTTTTATATTTAAATGCTTATTTTTCATTGGTCGACAACAAAAGAATTCATTATCGGAGATTCAAAAATCATCAATTTTTATTTTTATTAATTATAATTAAATATATTTCGTATGTAACTCTTATGTCAAAAAAATGAGGCTTTTATCAATATAACGATTTATTATTTCAGCTTTGAATGATATTGCTGCTTTTGATATGTGAAACGAAGCTCAATAGAACCTTCTAAAATCGTTGAGCTTTTTAAAGTTTGTCTAAAATCCAAGGACGTCGATATGCCATAAGTTACTTCAACTCATAGAGAATATCTTAAGATATAAATTAAAAATAACTTATGTTACTTCATTACTTCATCGAAAGCAATATGTTTTGCTGATATAATAGTATAATAAATTGATTTTTGTTGTAAAGAAATATTACTTTATTATGCCTTATTTTTAGAATGGTAAACATCGATCGATTCAGGACATCATTGCCAATAAATAATAATCAAAAATATATATTTTTTATTCGATTTAATGAAAAATGGTGCGTCTCAAAATGGCGTCCAATGCCCACTCTCTTTGGGACGTGGAATATTTTTACAGAATATTGAAGAAGTTTGAGTCATGCATTAAGAGTAGGTTTGTGTGCTATGCGAGTTGCCAGGTTCGATGCCCACCGCCCCCGGTTTGTAGAGAAGGACGCAATTAGCTTTATTTTGGATAAAATAATTTAATATGAGATCAATCTAGTATCTTGTAAGTTTTATAAATAATATTACTGAATAAATAATCCATTACAAAATAAAATACTCAATAACAATAATTGCATAATTTTGAAGGAAATAAAGAAAAATTATTAAAAGACACAAACTGGTATCCGCTTTAACGCATTTCTTCAGTGGGCAGCTGGATTCAGGGACGTATTTCAGCTTTTTACAGGGAAGGGGTAAATTTGTTTTCAATACAATAGTCGTTTTTTTAATATTTCCATTTCATTAGGATTTATAGTATTTTAATAAATCACATTTTGGCTAAATTTAAGGGGGCACGTCAAAAGCAATAAAATCGTGCCGTCGCAGTGAAAACGCTTCGTTATTTAGCATTCATATTTGATAACAATATCAAATGAAGCACATCAAAATCGAATTTTGATCAATAGGAGTGCGCAAAAAACAATTATCGCTTCTCAGAAGTCAAAAGCACCAAAACCGTGCCGTCGAAGCTAGAATAAAAGTGATGGATGGTGCAACTCTTTATTTTTTTAATGTTTATTATTGTTTGTATAATGGCCTTCATGACGCATTGGGAAAACCTTACAAATCATGATGGTCAGATTTGTAAAAAAAATATGTAATTGAATATCAAAAATATCAAAAACGATTCCATAACATTTTGAGTGTTTATTTTGCTATGTTTACAGTATGTGTAATTAATTCTTAATAATCCATTAATATTCAAGTACATCCTTTAGTCGGTATATGAAAAGCAGTTAAGGTAAAATTTATTTACATGGTTAATACTTTTTTACAGTAACTCGTCCGTTAACTAATTCAAACTCCTATTGCAGATATAAGGAGATATCTGTCCTCCTTGACATGGCGAATTTCAAAGAGCTGAATAATAAAATGGTTAAATTACATGTCTTTATAAGTATGTACGCAAATAAATAATTAATGTTATTGCACATATAAAGACGCAACAGTTGATTGGAAGATGTAAAAAACTAAGTAGCAGATGCTCTTATTTGGCATTTAATTTATATTATCAACGGTTGATTTAGAATTTTAACGTCATGTTTATGTCGTGCTAGAAATTAATAGTGACAATTAACCTTAAATTAAAATATACAAGTCATAACTTGTAGCTACTATTTTATTTCTGTGACTATATTCTAGATAAAAAATAATGTCTTCTTTAAAGGTAATCTTGATTAACCGAGCGTTCTTCATCTTAACGACATATCCTCATTCCTTTAATATCTCTTTAATAGCGTAATAATACTGCACGTTATATATCGCATTATCGTTTTTATGGTGTCATAAACAGATGTCAAATGACGCATTGGCCACCATATCGGCCGAGGTCGAACCGATTGCCGATGAAAGCGCAGATGATTGTCCAAATTGTTATTGTATGCGTTGCTTTAAGGTGAAGATTTTCAGAAGAGTCTTGATGATTTTTAAATTAGTGAAAATTGTAGATCTATCGCGAAATTTTCCAGAGGAAAATGTGAAAGATAAAGGATCATGGTGGATGTTTACACATGCGAGAGAAGTTGCGGCTGTGACGTCGACCGGTACATTTTTTCTGAGGATTAAACTGCATTGCATAAACTACCTCGCGGTGACATACAACCAGTTGATAAAAATGTAGGATTTGTATATAATAATTACAATAAAAATAATCTAGAATAATTAAAAACATCCTTAAGATTCGCGCAGCACAGTCATATGAATTTTGACAGTTTCTTTAGTAAAAAAGTATGCAAATGTAACGCTATGGAGAGGCGGAGGGGGCGGGCCGCCCCGGGCGGCACTTACTTGGGGGTGGCATATTCGCGATGGGATCGTCTAGTGTGGTTTTTAACCCTGAATGCACTAAAACATATATAAATCCACGAATAACAAGAGCTTAATAATAACCAATTTAAAATTTTAAGAAATTCTGATTTTACGACCCTGCAAAATATGTATGGGGGGGGCGGCAATTTTAGGCGGCACATACCCTAGCTACGCCACTGTGTAACCCTACTCCCCATATGTTTACTGACAATGGTAAAGAAATAAAATCATAAATAAATACAATAAACACATTCATCCCAATTTAACCAGCTGTGTGATAATGTTGATATATTCTCATTCGGGTATTCACAATTGTCGGATGCTTACAAAAGAAATAAATAAATCATATTATATCTTATTTAATGTCACCGCGAGCCACATTAGAAAAGTTCACCGAGCGAAAATAATGGTCGGCACGCGTCTACACAGAGGAAGATGATGACACACGACTAAACGAAAGACGTCGAGGTCACGAGTAAATGGTCTGAAAAAAACTCATTGTGACCCGGCGGAACTGATCTCTGTTGTGTGACAGGTTCGGATATTTCTCTTTATTACAAGCCGACTTTGGAGCAAGGTCTCCTCTGTGTCTCTGTGACACACAAAAAGTATACTTTCGCCGACCGAAACAATATTCGAAAGGCCGCCAAACGCACGAAAAGCTCGGGGTTGATTTTTGGCTAAAAGCGCGTCACGATGCGGCCATGAACGACATTGTTTTTATCACTATGTACATTTATGTTAGACGGCAGAATTAATTATATTTATAGCACTAGAAAACATTGTGCTTTTAAACATGAATGGACCTAACAATTAAACTGTGGGACTCCTTAAAATCAAATGTATATTGATTACACATTTTTCTTATTCGACTTCCGTCATTAGTTTCATTTATCATACATCAACAAAACTGAAAGAATATTAATAAAGCTCACTAGAAGCTGAATCGATTAAGAAATAAGACTAATAATTACCATATACTTCTTAGTATTAATTATATAAAAGGGTAGATGTTTATAATTAATATACTAGTATGTCAAGGGAAAATATATTAATTAATAAGACACCTTATATGCATGCATATACTGAATATATTATATTCATTCAATTAGTTTTTTTTTCATTATCAATTCAGTGGGTGAAAATGCCTTTATTTGTATTTATATCACATATTGTAAAATATATGTAATGTATGAAAATTATTTATGATATTAATGGATATATCAATAAAAACCCTGCACTTTTTTCTCATTTTTTTTGAGTAACCACCAACGCTTATTTGCTCAATTAAATCAGATATAATAAACAATTTTATATTTGAGTGAAATACGAACCTTTGGCAACCGAAATTTATAATGCCAATATAAATAAGTTAGTTTGATGTATTATATTATTATAATACACAATACAACAAATAAAATTAAAATAAATACGTGACTTCTTCCTACTCGAACCATTAAATCACATCTTGACGTTTGTTTATTTTATTTGTGAAACATATTTTTTCTATCTAAACTGTCATAATGAGTAATACACACAAGTAGAAGTATTTCAATAGACATATTTTATTTGTAAATATTATGTGTATACATAATACTCTATATAAGGAAAAAGATAAGTTGTCGACATTCTTATTAATCTCACTGACCAAAAACAGCGAGATTCAATCTCGATTAAAGACTATTCAATTAAATATGTGAAAATTATTCACAATTAAAGCGGAATTAATGCAAATGATCGCTAAGCTCCTAAAAAAAAGAACAAAGGATTTTTTTATAAATATACATATATTAGTGCATTATGAAGCACGTATGCACTCATCACATAAACTTAAACAAAATTATCAGGAAGAATTATTTCAGAGACACATGACATCAAACATGAACGATGACATAATCTTAATATGCAGTTAGATTTAATCTCAAAAGTGTGGGGTAAACTTTGTTTATAATGAACTTTAAATTGTTTCCAGACAAACACTCATAACATCATCGTAAATAAAACACAATTGACGATTGACATACATCATACTTATCTTTAAAGTAAAAAATGCGTGTCATTCTGTTTTCAAGTATATTTTAACACATAATGGTTCACATACTGATTCGTAAAGTATCTTGACCAAGATTTGGGGATTATCAAATCTCTGTTTAGTCTGTAGTTTGCTGGTTAACGAAGACTGTGAAGTCGTTTCAAAATGTATAGACTCCAACTTTGACTCTGATATCAACAATTTTAATAAAATCAACCTTTTTAACAGCATATAAAATTGAAAGCAATAAAAATAATTTCAATGATTTTCAATCCGGAAAAAAGATTTAAGAAATCATTAGACATTAAAAATTGCCACACTTACTTTGGTCGAAAGGTTTTGAAAATATACATTTTCGACTAAAAAAGTTTGAAAAATCAAGCAAAAAATTTTTAGGTTTGTATTTTGCCTAAAAATATGTAAAATATCAATAAAAAATAATTAAATTTTTGACCAACAAAAGTTTAAAATAACATCAAAAAAGATTCGAAAGTTTTATTTTCATCTACAAAATGTTTTGTTATAATAATTTAAGCACCCTACTTTTATTATTTTTGTGCGACACATTTTGAAAATTTCAGAAGTGAAAGTTTAAAATATTGATCAAAAAAAGACTAAAAAAATTTATTTATAATATTTTTAAATATCCCACATTTTTTCTTTATAAGTGCGACACAATTCAAAAAATTTAGGCCTTAAAATAACGGTCAAAAAAATTAATTTAGTATATAATATAATATTGCTTCTATAATTCTAGAAAAATAGTCTATTTAACACGCACCTTTAAAATTATAACTTTTTATTTTTATTATTCATAAAATAGCGAAAATTAAGAGTTAACTTTTTAACGTCGCCAGGGTTGCCATAAGCAACATGTACCTTTGCAATTGTTTATAATAATGGCTGGCATTACGGTCGTATATTACGCCAAAGTACTTCGGCACATAAAGGGTTAAAAAGCACAGAGACTTAAGGAATAACCTGATAATAATCACTAATCTAATGCTATCTCCGATACACGACAGAAAACACTTCCATTTCCATTTGGAATGTAAACCATTTTGGAAGATTTTCAGTATTATATGTAAATAAGTAGTACAAAATGAACAAGTATTAATACAATTATCGCTGAGTATGATTGAACTATTGAACTTAATGGCTTTGCATTTATTTTCTGAATGTCCATACATTTTAGAAACTAATGACCTTTGACAGTTACAATCGCAATTTATTAGCAAAAAATATTCGCCGTTCCACTTGTAGCAGCGTTTCGCCCAGAATGGAAACCTGGTGATTGGCACCTTGTGTCAAAATGTGTCCATAATTTATTACTTTATTTTGCCTTCGGTGCGTGCGCGACATTAATGCGTTTTCCAGTCGAGAAAACGGTCCGGTACCAAAAGGAGCTAAACTAGCCATTAAGTATTCGCTGTGCGTGCACAGAGATGCTAATTGTTTAGGTGGAAAAAGAGACTGGAGCGTCCAAAGTTGGAGTTCGATTCCAAGGAATATAAATATGGAAATATTTAGGATTTCGCGAAATCTAGGAAATCAGTTCAATGTTGACACGAACAATCCACAAATACTGTAAGATCGTTCCAAAAATAATTCAGAATACCGCCATAGTGTCTGACGTTCTTCATCGACCTTGTCGCTTTACCAGGGAAGCGTCTTGAGGTCGAGGTCTGATCTCCGCCCATCGAACTGCCCACGCGCCGGCATAATGCCTTCCTAATGTGGTTGACAGTGTTGTCGTTTGGGTGTTCGTCAAAAAGGATTCGCCCATTCGTCACTTGGTTAGACAAACGTGGGAAAATGTATGATGCCATCCATCAAAAGCGTGTTATAAAATGCTTTAAAATTATATGTTGCTAAAGGCGTTGAGTTGTTATTTCAGTATTTCTCAAGAGCATTAGATTTGAAAATATATTGTTCTTTTGAAAAGCGATATGATGTATATCTATATATGAATATACATTTAATAATAATCAGATCTAATAAACGTATCGTGACTTAAATCATAAAACCCGTAATATCAATAATACATTTATAAAATTGCAGATATTCATTGCTACATCATTGATCTTCGGTTTTGTTGAATGATGCGAACGTTGAGAATGATACAAGCCATTTCATTGCTAAATACCTCTATCAAATGACGTCATACTTTTTACCCAGGTCTTTCAGGTATTAGACACCTGCCTCTACCACTGCTATATTATGCTGTTTATATTTAATTTAAAAATGTAAAAACATTTAGTTGCGATTTTAAAATGTTTTCCCAATAGAAAAGTGACATTAGTAAAACAGCTCACGTAGAAAAACTGATCCATAAAAAAAAATAGAAGAAATCCTCTCTAAACTCATCATTCAATAATAATTTAAATTAAAGAAAATTATTATACCGTCAATATATTAAAGTATTTTTTAATTGTATAAAATATAAGTCAACGATTACAATACATGTTTGAATCGAAACATAAATCAATTTTATTAGCTGGCAACACCGACACAAATCGATCAAAGCGTCTGTTAATTTTTAAACGACCATTTGTCATAAGCGCGCGAAAATGCGGCCATTAAATCATCTCGCTACAGTCGGAATATTAGAGAAACCGATTATGATTTATGTGCTGAAACAAATGTTGCCAGATGTTAAAAATCCGCTCAAGACATTAGCGGCATAAGCGTTTGAACTTTTTTTCACAAACGGTTCGAAGGCATAGGCTGAAAATCGCAATTGAAAATTGCTTACAAAAAAGAGTTGTCCGGCGATTGCGAAATAGCTTCACCTTGTCCCAAAAAGCCGATTTAAATCCAGGGGTCGACAACAGTCAATTAAACAGAACGTACACCTATAACACGAGAAGATAAATAATTTTAAATAAATCATAGATCAAATATATAACATGTATGCATATACTCTGTCAGAAATTCCCTGTCAGTACTCCACAGCGCTGGCTACACTGACAAAACAATAACTTCGGGCAACTTTAACTTACCCCATATACTTACAATATTATCAAAAAATAATTTATTAATATAATAATTTTAGAATTTTATCAAAAAATAAAATAAATAAATTATTCTAAAAATAATTAAGTACTTCTTCAGAATGTCGGCGCAACGCTCAGAAAAAAATGGTTATGAACTCTCCGCTGCGTCACATTACTGGTTTGGTCCTAACGGCTACGAAAGCGTATGAACGAGCAGCAGCGAGTGAACGTTGGTCAGAACAGTGAGCACCCCATGAATAACTCACTGCAACGAATCAACTTAAAAGGATGATTATTTAAATTGGCAACAAGATTTCTCTTACATGAATGATATAAATGTTCTGACTAACACTAAAAAAAATCACTAGCTATATTCATATGCAGACAAACCATGAAGCAATATGAGAGATACGACGTCAGTCTTTACTTTTTCTTTCGCTTATTTACCCCTGAGAGTTGAGTTGCCTTAGTTTGTATTTTGGACTTGATCTAATGAAAGTACTAAAACTATAATTAATTTTAGAACTTTTATTATGTCAATCTGGGTTTGATAGTTCCGAAACATACAGCAAATGTATGTTTTGTAGCTGTTAATTAAAGTTTCATGGACATTTATAATTCTGCTGGTAGAAATATATATCTACTGATGAAAATATATTTGGACATCATTAGCGAAAATACAACTTCACTGCAACATTTGTACATCGCGTGTAAATAAATAATGATCAAGTGCGTAAATATATATATTACTACGTATGGAAAAGTTGAAATCATATAATTTTACTACCACCTGCCAGATAAATTATATTTTCACTGGTAAAAGTATATGTATATCTACCGGTGAAAATGTATTTCGATATGATTTCACTGAAATGAAATATTTAAAAAAATATTTTTGGGATAGATTCGAGACTGTTTACTTAGATTTTCTTTTAGGGATAACTCATTAATTTCTAGTTTAGAATCAGGGACGTCATTCCAGCTTTTTCCATGGAAGGGGGCAAAAGTTGGCAAGTGAGCGGTCGTTCTTTTTAATATTTTGATTTCATTAAAATTCATAGTATTTCATTAAATGACATGCATTTTTCTGACCAAACTCAAGGGAGGAAAGCAAATGCCCCCTTCCTCCCCCCCTAAATGATAATTTATGATTTGTATGTAAAGGAAGATGAAATAATTCGAAATCACCTTTATTGAAGGATATCGAACCAAAATTCACAATACAATAGTGATTCATCGCAGTGCGATAAGAATCGGTCGTTGGCGTTCGATTGAGACTTCAAAAATCGACAGTTGTCCACCTGCGAGCGCCACACCGACATAATAATTCTTGGGTAAAAATCACACAGAGCCACCTGGACGGCAGGCAGTTCTGCTTTGTAAGTCTGTAATTGCATGTCCATGTAGGGAAGCGGTCAGAATGACTCTCGCATTTGGCGCGATTGATCTCAATCGAGATTATATTGCGACACCGCGATCATACACTTTTTTTCGTCGGTCATTTTCGAGACCACTATGGTTTTTCTTCCCAGAGGCCGCAGTTGATCTTTTATCCTCGGATTCAACGCGTTAGCCGTGATGAAATAATTTACCATAATAAACATGCTATACAGCCTCATTAGTCAACCATGCAGCGCATTTTCCTCCTCTTCATATCAATACCAAGGCTATGGCCAATTGTTCAATACCAAAATATTGTTTATAAAAAATAACATACTTTCTACGTAATATAAAAATATGAGCAATTGTATTGTTAGCAAATTGTTTAGTATTATCTACGAGAAGCAGTCAAGCAATATCACAGCCACCTCAAAGTTAACAAGGTAGTAGTACAGAATAGAAATTGAACGTTAAATATCTGTATGTGCATCTGAACTCCAATCTTATTTTCATCGAACACATTTAGGAATTGCCGCCAGTGCGGCCATAAAACCGATATTTATTAATTATATAAACAATACTGTCAAATTAAGTTTCATATACATTATAGTTTCACTAGCGCCTATCAGTTAAATTATATTTACGCTGGTAGAAATATTTATCTACTGATGAAAATATATTAAATATAGCCAAACAATTTGAGCATTAATAATAGAATCAGAAGTCTTTCCTTTGCCTCTGTTGCAAAAAACAGCGTCTATTTTCAGCTACTGTAAAAGGCCGATTCAGTTGCCACACTGTATGTACGCTGGCAACACCTAGGCAGGGTGGCAGCAGGGAACTTGCTTGATTAGCGCTCGCCAAATATTCTAGCACGTGAATAGCAACCAATTTGTGTCTCATTCCCAATTTGTTATCACACAGAACTAATACAATGCCTTTATGTTGCATGCCTGATTCCTACTGCTACCTATCGGCCACTGTTCAAAATATATGTGATGGTATATAGTTTTTAATTTTTATGCTAATTTATTATAAGTTATTTAAGAAGAGACAATCGGACAAAAATCCTGGACTGAATTATTGAAGAATCGCTGTTCGAATAAGTTTATTCGATTTACGTAATCAAATTAATATTATACAAGATGTCGCTCATACCTAATTTAAGCCTGCCAGCAGCTGTTTCGCGTTGCCCGCTCATAAAATCTCACTTGACGTTTACAATAACGCGCACACACTCGAAGATTCATTTGTTGGAATTGCATATTATTTTTTTTTAAATAAATTCTCATAGCAACAACGAACTTATTTTTATACACATGTTATAAATGAATTAAATTATATGTAATTAATTATTTACACGTGTATCGTATTAAATATTTAGTATAAATATGGAGCGATTCGAATAAATAAATGTCATTAACCATTTGTCACAACGACACACCGTCATATTATTGCTAGAGCATCTACGCCCCACTTATTCCTGGTTTCCACTACGACAGTGTCTCATGGAGGGTGGACGCTAAAATGGTGACCCCGACGTGATCTGAACACGCAAATCTCATTCGAGCCATTCAAGACCATGACGGCGCAAAAACGCCATGATGACACAATTGCTCACGCTCTTCACCAATCGCCCCTCGCCTTCACAAACAACAGAACATGCCGATAGTTGCCCGTTGGCCTAAAATAATCTAGTAACCAATAACTGTCAGAATTGGAGCACTTGTAGTCAGACAAAAATGTTACTGAATTTGCTGCTTTTGGAGCTGTGCGATGCGATTCGAATCGATATAATACTTGATGCGCGCAATCTTTGTGGCACCCGGTTTAGGCCGGCCTGCCGAGAAAGTCTGGCAGCGTCCACAAAGGGTGTTCCGACCTTGATGACAGCTGAAGATCTGACAGACTCGAAGTTCTAGTTAAAAATCAGATAAAACTCAATGTCGGTCATTGTATTTTGAACATTTTAAATGAATATTAGAATTGTAAAAAAACTCACTTTGTGAAAATATAATAAATTTCTCTCATATCTACATTCTTTAATTTTTATTTTAAACTCAGCATCTCTGTAACAGCAAAGACAAACACGACATAAATTAACAAATTTACAAGATATTTTCTGACAATTAAAAATTTGAGGACTTTCAAATTTAAATTATTAGCTTTATTAACTAGCTTCGCCGGGAATAGATTCAAACTCATTGTTTAATCATTATACTTAATTTTATAAATACTGTTATTATAATACTTATTTGCTATATACAATATTTTTAGTATCTTGTCTTCACGTATTACAGTAGCACTTTCTCAGTCGTCAGCACGTCATTGTTCAGCTCAACTTTCAACTTGTCCTGAAAATTGCTGCTAGAATGACATGTTGCAAATGTCACGTCGCCATTTTTCACCGTTTTAATGGACACATTTATTTTCCGTTTTATAGTATATGTAACAATAATAGATTATTATCTTTCAATAATACTTTTTGAATAATGATAAAAAATAAGTTATGATCCACACACGATTTTTAACGCATATAAACAGTTTAATAGTGTTTCAATAAAATATTTTTAGCGCCACTAATTTATATTGAAAAATATTACGAGAACATAAATATGGTTTTTAATACTTCACCAATAAATGGTACTTCATAAAACAGATACCTCCGTGGAGTGGACCTACACAGGATGCACGGACGTATTGGGTTTTACCGTGTTTCTATGTGCTGGCAAAAAATATATGTAGTTCATAGATGTTTTTAATACTTACTTTTGTAGTACATGTACTGCTTAACAGATGTCACTATTCAACATTCTGATTTTATCGACTACTCCGATTGACTTCCTTCTTATGGTCAAAACTGCAACCATACAAGGCACCGCATTGCAATCTACTCTCTACATCGAGTCTAAGCATTGAGTAATCGCCAAGAATCAACTTGAGACAAAAACCACAAATATAATTTTACTCCAATCAAATTTTGCACGTGATAATTATGTGTGGGACACGAAGCTAACTAAATACAGCGTAACTCGTTGCAAATATGTGATTACCATTTTCGCACACTGGTCTCGCGAATAACTATCACCCACTCTATAACAACCAATTATATTATCTCAAAAAGAATAACAAAATAACAAAAAACGCATAGGAAGTATGATTTTACAATATTTATTTACGATATATCGTTAAGAATATAAATTTTTTTTCATATAATTATGTTATAAAAATATAAGTCGTAAAACGATAAACGTATATATTGGAAAATATTTAACGAATCTGATTCTCTCTTTATCATATACATATTTATATAAAATATTATATAATCATTATGTTAATAATTAATTTGTAAATATAGCTCAAAATATTGGCACTGTATAATCACTATATAAATTTTAAATTGTGATTTTTAACAAAGTGATTTTATACATGGAAAATTATTAGGAAGACATTTGTGTTTCACAATAAAATATGAAAATTGTGATTTTCTCTCATTTCTTATAAATAATTATAACATTTTTTATATGCGTGTGAATAAAACTCACATTGGAAGACATAAAAATGCGAAAAACCAGACTGCCTTTGGAAGATCACTACAGCTCTGATAAAAAAAAGACAGTGCTTCAATATAATATCAACATATACAATTAACATCAATGGCATAAATAAATTTACCTAATCAATTTAAATAGATTTGTTGCATATGCAATGTATTTATTTTAAAACATTTTTAATTTGAGTACCTAAAAAGTAGTTTTCAGTTGTACAAATTATTCGATAATTGATAATTATTAAAAAAACAAATAAGATAAATATAATGGCATCATTAAAGAATAAGAAATTAGTACATTTCATATGAACAGACCTAAGTAACATTTATACAACTCTAACGAAACATAAATTTTAATATTTAATATATAAATCATAAACTGGCCACGCTAACAATATATTTTACAATGGCTTACAGAGTAAACTAATGCATAAAATAAAATAAGGATCTCTTATAAAATGGAAGCATTCTTTGGAAGAACATGTCAAGAATATAGATCAAAGAAAAATGAGATCAGTTGTTCTCAATGAATAAAATACAACAAAAAAAGTAGATTAAAAAAATCGTATACATAAAAAAATCAATGCTGCCGTATATATCAGTCTTAAACTATACATACACTTTTAATATATCACAATAACTTTACTAACATATTAATAAGATAAAAATCTGTATCAAAAAGATTAAGGCACATTTTTTAATAGATTTTGCCAAAAAAATATTGCATCGTAATTATGGAAGACACAATGAGAATAATAAATAATTTAATATGTATAATAATATAATAAAAATAATAATCATATTGGCAAGTCATTGTTATATTATTATTATTACTATAACACTAAAACTAATATTCATAAGATATACGATATTTGACACATTGTGAGGTATGAGATGTCAATAAAAAATCCGCTATAATAATACTGAATCAACTAAATACTTTTGCGATAAAACGACATGAACCATTCGTTTTAACTGTCATGACAGCTCCTGATAAAGTCCTTGCTCGTCCTGTCCATCGCTCACTCCCCTCATGTTCAGCTGTCTGATGACCCGCTCTAAAAAGTGAGCCGTCTCCTGCTGATTAATGAATTGCGATCTTTCAGTCCTGTGCTCGATCCCGCCCCAAGTGACCACATCTTCTCTTCCCGTCGTAACCGATCTTCCTACCGTAAATACCAATCTACGTTCCCAAGCGACCGATAGTAAGTTCAGTACCTGATATAAATTAAAAATATATTTAATTATAATGAAACGATAATTGATTTTATATCGAATGATAAATAAACATGGGGTAATTACTCTTCGTCCTTGTTGCGTGTCCGGTAAATAGCAATGTCGAGGAAATCCGACAGCATAATACGGCCTACCAGGATTCGGATGTTCTGGACTTTGAGCTCCCGATACAACACTACATGCAAAATAAATAACACACTCAACAAATGTTCTACGACATCACGTAAGCTTATTTTCAATATATTATTTTATTCAATTTCGGGGGTGCTGCAGTTCTATAGCTCTTTGGGCGATGCTTTTTTTATATATTATAATCTGTAGGCTGCGAAAGCGAAGCAAATAAGAGTGCAATAAAATACAATAAAAAATAATTAACACCACTCCATTATCAGTAACCGACAGGTGGCAATACAAAGATATAGTAGTAGCTTACAATAAGCACCGCACCAAAGTAAAGCAGCTTTTCATTCGAGTGACAAATGAAAATTAAGTATGGAGATGCACGTCTGAATCCACTCTAGAAAGTGTACAAATTTTTAATTATTCTTTCAAATTAAGATTATTGTGACCTAACAGATTACCCCACTGCCTCATGATAGTCAAAACATAATATTGTAACCCAGCATCAAGAGATTTCGTCACTGTTTTGGTGAAAGACAAGGCTTAGCGAATGTGAACCGGGCGGGACAAAAGCCATGATGTTGATCCATTTTAATTTCAAAAGTAAGAACAAGAACAAGCAAAAACTACAGTGCATATTTATTACAAATAACGATGTACATCAATTCACAATCAACCAACACGAAAAATTAAAAAACTCACTTGTAAGTTATTTGTATCGTGTGCGTCGACTGGGACTGTCCCGGAAGCGGATGAGTCTGAAGACACCAAATCATCGTCCCAGGCGGCTGGTTGCCCCTCATCTCTCCATAAACTTTCGAACACACTGGGCATTGTATGTAAAGAGCGCCCTAAAAAAATAACATATTCAAAAACCTCATTAGATTATTAATATGTAAATGTCGTTCAAACCTTATTTGTCCGCTGTTGCTTGGTCAGCATTTTATTGAGGCACTCCAAGTGCATCATGTGAGAGCAGAGAGATAAAGCGACGACCACTCGCGGAGGATGACTCGTGTGAATGTGCGCTTGCGATCCTGGTTGAGGTGGAGCGAGCGGCGCAAGACATGGAGGACATACGGCGCCCCATTGAACAGCTTCGACCACTCTGACGAATCCACTAATTACACTCGATGCGGCATCGACACCTGAAGATTATGAAAAATAGGATAAATGACAAGATAATCAGCACAAACCTTCAGATCGCCTGTTTTATTATGCTGCTGAGGATTTGGATTCATCAAAACTATAATTAAAAGCGATTTTTATGAAGCCATTGAACACACCCAGCGAGCGAATATGTTTTCCTTGAATCTTAGGTTAACTGCTTCCCGGGCGCTCGCACACATATGCGCTCAATAAAAGTACCATTTTGGGCAAGCGCACACATATTTTATTATGTGCTTTTTTAACACGGATCCTCCTTGAATTTGGCCAGAAAAATGCATGGCATTTAATGAAATACTATGAATCTTAATGAAATTGAAATGTTAAAAAATGACCACTAACTGACCAACTTTTGTCCCCTCTTGAAAAAGCTAAAACTACGTTCCCGGACTAGATGCAAAAATTTTTTAGTGTTGTTGAAATCTATGAATATAATGAATTTAAAAATATATTGTCCATTACTAGTATTATTCTTACCAATGATGCTACCATTCGACGGTGTCTTTGGTCTGCTCATTTGACCCGGCAATATGTCGTTCTCGAATACATCATCACTGCCAACGCTACAGTCCAATAGATCGCTCACAGATTGCTATTGACAATATGTCAGCATTAAAGATATATCTAAGTTAATTTTACTTTTGAAAACAAATCAAATAACAAACCTGATTGAGACTGTCTTTACTTTCATGGCTGAGATACGTAGAAATAGTATCGACGCTCGGTCTTCTACCTGATCTTGTACTAGAAGAATCGACGTCCAAAAGACTGTCTTTTTTATTTGAGGAAGACGGCGGAATAAGACCATTCTGGATACCGCTTCCAGAACTAATAGGCGTTGCAATAGTTGTCGATTTATTGCTAAATATATTGAGATTATGTAAAATTTGACGTGCGAGATTCGACTTGGTTTTATCTCTTGGCGTGTTCGAGTGTCCATTCTGATTTTTAACTTCCTTAGCCGGAAGCTTCGCCGGTGCTCTGTTTGCGATCGAATTGTTAGATTTCACCGTTGTCGTCGATATGATCGATTTAGTCGATTTTGTACTGGATCCCGTATGCTGATGGGGAATAGACATCATTCTCCGGCCTTGGATTAAAGACGGATCTCCTTGTACTTTGGTTAATGGATATGGATCTTGATTGATTCTTCGAATGTTTTTTAAAGCGCCCCCAGGTCCCGCAGCAGTAAGAGTATTGAAATCGACGCGCCAAGGACAAGCTAAGAGTGGATCGCGTGATAAATCTACGATGCGATCTCCGTTGCTCCAAGCTTCTTCGATTTGGCATTGAACGTCCATGGGTAAAGTGTCCCATCTGATTTCCGCTGAAGGCGATTTGTAGTTTCGGGCCCATTCCCATCTGGCTCTGCGTCCGCCCGGACTGTTGACGGAATAGCACATCCGTCGTATTCCACATTCTATGGAGGATCCTTCTGAAATTTTTGTTACTTTAGCTTCAGATGAAAAGACAAATAAATACATACAAAATTCAATTACCATTTCTATCGATGCATTGTGTTTGCGTGCGAAGATTGACGTAACATCCTTGCAGAGATGGATCGGCATCGCTTAAAATAACTCTTGTGAGTTGCTTAGCGTACGCCCTCTCGAGATGTTGAGTTACAGCCGGTCCGTATGGCATCCATTTTGAGTTAGTGTCGTCGAACCATTCCCAAACGACGACGCAATTAAAAGCTGACATTGCACAAGTAGTGGACCATCTACAAATAACAAATAAGAAACAACATATTATTGCGAAACTAAAACGTAAAAAAATATCCAGCTTTCTTTCAAGGGATTGTTTTAAAAATGTATCACACTAAATTTAAAAAACTACTTTCTGTTTGTTTTAATTATATTTGTTTAGTGAATAAATTAATTGAATAACAAAAATAAATCCACAAAAAAAGCACGTCAAGTTCGATCAAACATATTTTCTTCGATTTTAACGGTATAGCCCACTACGAATTGTTACCGCCAGATTTTACGTTTACTAAGGAGCATAACTTTATAATTATGAGACAAGCTCTTGTATTTTGGACAAAAACGACTTCAACAGATATGGCTCACTGCGACTTTCTGTTCCAACAGATAAAATAGACAATGATCTGTTAACCATAATCACCGAGTGAGCTGATGGGTTTAAGAGATTGAAAGAAAAAATTGCGAATCCACAAGTCGATCAAACTACGTTGAAAGAAAAGTTTTCGTGCGACGCGAAAAACAGTAGCTAGCGACGAGAGGTCAATCAGAGCAGTCTGTTGGACGAATCAATTGACGCGAGACGAATATCACAAGAAGTACGATTGCGAACATGCACAATTAATGAGTGGAGCGTTTATAAAAAAGAGACGCAGACATTGGTCAAAACGGCGTCGAAATCGGCCAAAAACAGCGGAAAACAAAATAGAAACTATTCACGGAACGCACCGGATGTTTTGAGAGGCGAAAGCGCAACAAGCGGCCGCCGAATCGCGGCATACGGCCTCTCACGACTCTCCTCCGTAGTCCGCCGCCATCGCACTAACAAGTCAAATGTTGTCATATGACAAAAATCGACTTTCAATTTTTAAATTATTGTTCGTTAACCTTTCATTTCTATCATCTACCTATAACTAGTACACAATACTTCAAATCATTTAAATATCTATATAAATATAATAAATACTCGATTGGAATTTTAAGTATTCCTTTATGCAATTATTACACATTGAATAATATAATTATAACAAGCACTCATCAGCGCAGCAGATATAATTTGTCGAAAATCGAGGATAAATTCATCAATTCAAAAAAACATTTTTGCAAACGGACTCACACATGTTTTGCATTTCATTCCCGCTCTTTAAGCAGCAAGAAACAGAGGACTCGGTCGTGTTGTGTACTTCGATGTTGCGGGTGAGGTTTGTGTACATGGGCCTCAAAGTGAATTATCATTTCTCGTCTATAAATAAATAATAATTATTAGATATGTTTGACTTTTTATTTTTCTGTGAGTTTAAAGTTTTGTCTAAATCTTTAAAATTTCTTATAATTTAAAAGAAAAAAATATTATAAAGAAATATAAATATAATAGTGATGTCGAATTTGAAATGAACGATGACCTTACGGACACAAGATTATGTTAAATATTTTGTGGGGGCCTATTTATATTTATATATATATATATATTTATTTAGATTTCTGTATGTCCAAAACTTGGCGGAACTCTCGTGGTTGTGGGCCCGCGCCCCATTCATTGTATATTCTTACATGTAACTTGTATAATTTCAATAAAAACATGAGTGTCATATTGACACTTATCACCTCCCGTCGCCAAAATTTAAATGATACGGACTCAAAACCAGCTAATGATAACGAAAACGAAAGAAAAATGAACGATAACATTTATGACAAATAAGATTTGATTAAATATTTGTATAATACGGACTCGGAACCGGCTAATAGCTAAGCACACATGCACATATATGTCCGACGGACACCAGGATAGATCTGTCCGAGATTCACCTCACATGCGATCTATCTGAACTCGGACATAAGTCTTATCGGACATCAGATTTACGTGTATTTAGATGATTCTGAATTTCAACTAAACAAGCATATTATGAAGCTCTATCCCTACAGTACTAGAAGAATAACTAATGGCGATTGGCGTCAAAACAATAGTCAATTACACAGTTTACAAATATTTTTAACACATGAATGATGTTTCACAGTCTTTGATAACAAAAATGTCAAAAATATTGCGTGACCGATGGGTCATAAAGTAATAAAACCTTGTCAGCAAAATCTTATTTTAGACGTTTACCGATGGCGGCAAGTTTGGCGCAAATTAATACAGGCGAGCGGAAATGGCCCGGGTATTAAAATCACTAAAGGGACAAATTATAACAAAAAATACTGGAAACCATCGGGTGTCGATGTTTTGTCGTTTAATTGTTCTTTGTATTTTTGTATTATAATGACAATTAGACACAGATTGAGCCGCTGCAGTAGTTTTTATTGCGATATAATGAAGTTACACGTTAGTAAATACACGGGGCGCGAGCGCGCGACGTCGCACGTTCGAATGCCCCGAAGATTGCCAGTAGTTAAAACCGCCACGCTAGTGCTACCAGAGTGCCGCCGAGTTTTGGTCATAATGAAAGATAAAGAAATACATATATATAAATAAAAATATGCTCCAACAATCTTTTCCACAAATTTTGGCTATGTATAAAATAATAATCCATTTGCATTTTTCTTGTCAATATATTTGTTTTTATCCTTTATAATATATTTTATTTTAATATTTTTACAATTTATAATTTATTTTGTACATTTATGCAAACATAAATAAATAATTAATTAATGTATGTATGTATATTCTCAAATATAAAACATAATTCATTTTGTGAGTTTCATTATTTGTGTCTGATTATTTTACCATAAAAGTTATATTTATAAGTAATATATTTCTATTTTTTTTTTGCATAATTTTTAACTTAAGCATAATAAAAATATCATAATATTTCGAGGACAGGAAAAACCAGTTTTTGATTTATAAAAAAGTGAAAACTGTTTCCTTTTTTAGGAGTTACAGAGACACGTGTTTTTAATATCTATTTATTTCAATTTTCGCATTTATTTTTATTTATTCTTAAATATGTTACTCACGAAACTAATTTTATGAACCCAGCACTAAACATAGAACATATTTTTACCTATCAAAACGTTCTGAAGTCATCTAAGGAGCTGAATCAAAAATAAACCCTACAATGTTATCTTTAGAAGTGTCCACTATTGTTGGGCAACATGTAGTAGCGTTTGCAGAGTCCAAAATATTACAAGGTGCTGAAACAATATTCTGTTTGTTTGATGGTAAAACCGTTTTGAATAACCCTTCAAAAACAGCGTTCTATTTTGTAAATGGTTTCATTAACCAGTATCACAATCGACTTGTTTTTATCATTCCTTTAACTTGATTTTTCGATTCAGCTCCACAAGTTGGTACATATACCCTTCGTAAACGATCGGCACATGGTAAATGACCAGACCAATTAATATATTTAATTAGGTACTGACACACTGATGACTCCAATTTTTCTAGTGGAATTTTGGCTTTGAGTCACATTTATAGTTTCTTTAATGAATTAGGACTTATCGTTAACTATCATCGTCTTTGCTTTTATAATGTCCGGAATTGTAGGCCGGCACTGTTGGAAGCCATGGAAATAACTTTCTGATGATATACCGATTTTAAACAATTTTCAATGTTGTTCTTCTCCACTTGCCTACGATTGCAATGCCTACATATCCGTGAGCTTTATTATAGAAAACATAATATAACAATATAGCCAGTGGCTATAGATAACACCATAGAGAATAAACATAGACAAAACTATTGTCATATTAATATTTTACTGCATTTATTTGTGATTTTACATCTATTCGTATTTATTAGCATCTATTTAGCATTTATCGGAAACTGATAAAAACACATTACTACTGATATACTTGCAAGTAATTCTATATTTGAATGCTTTTATCACATCATTCACAAAATATCATAATGAGTTTTCATATGTCCTAAAAGGCTGGTTTTATATTTGAAAGCTTTTTCACATTTTTCACATTGAAAGTCACAAACATGAGTTTGCAAATGTTTTAAAAAATATTTTTTCAAAAAGTATGCTTTTCCACATTTTCCACATTCATAGTTACCAACACCGTTGTGAGCTTGGATATGTCTTAAAAGCGTATTTTTACCATTAAATATTTTTCCACATATTTCACATGCAAAGTCACGAACACCACTATGAGTTCGCATATGTTTTAAAACTGTTTTTATAGTTTTTAATGTTTTTCCACAAATTTCACATTTAAAGTCTCTAAAGCTATGAGTTTTCATATGTGATGTAATACTGGGTCTATTTGAATACACTTTACCACATTTTTCACATTTATAGTTTCCAATACTGCTATGAGCTTGGATATGTTTTACAAGATTTATTTTACCATTAAATGCTTTTCCACATATTTCACATTCAAAGCAACGAACAGCGCTATGAGCTTTTACATGTCTTAAAAGTGTTTTTTTTCTTTTTAATGTTCTCCCACATATGTAACATTGCAAGGGACAAACATCGTTATGAGTTTTCATATGATTTGGAAGATTATATTTATATTTGAATGCTTTTCCACATATATCACATACAAAACGAGCATCTCTATAATTTGTATAAGACATACGTTGTGTAAGACAATTCTCACCATGCATTAAATGTCGATCTCTAGTGCATTTTTCTTTTTCTTGTTTCTAAAATTCAAATTTTAGTCGTTTGATAAGTTATAAAAATATATAGAAATCAAAATCAATTAGACTATTACTTTGGAGATGCTGCAAATTTCTTTAGATAAAACGTCCACACGGATAGTATTTGCCTTAATTATATCTTTAACATCGTGCATTTCTGAATCAAACAATGGGGAATAATTATTGGAATATCTAAAAACGCAACAGCATCCATACACTTATATAAGTATCTCTTACCTATTTCAAACATATCGTCTACATGATTTATGAATGTATCTTCATTTTTTACATTTACGAACTTGAAAAGAAAACACTATTTAAGATCACATGTGTTAACAAGCGTTATATATTACGTTTCATTACCTCTTTTTCACATAGATTTGTATCAATAGAAACAAATGTTTTACTGTCGTTTTCTATATCAGCTTCTGCAAAGATAAAGTTTAATAAGTCAACATCTAATCGACGAATAAAGTGAAATGTGCATCGTTGATTAAACTACAATAGTTTTCGTTGCTAGCTGTTTTTATAACATAAAGAATTTCATAGACAAGTGATTAGTTAGACTAAAGCGTACATTGCAATTTTTAATTCCGAGCAAGAAAAGAGTGAAATACATAGTTTATACCTGTTTTAATAAACGCCATTGTAACTTGTCAAGTTGACAGTAGACGTCAAAATAACACAAACCAAATTTGGCCCAGATACGATAAATTGTCAAGCATGACAGAATAATAGGGGGTCGCAAAAATTGTGACCAGACGTTCCGGATTGTGCGGGACTATTGCATTTTGTCAAATTTTCAAGATTACTTGTTTTAGTTATTTAGCATCGCTAAATGATCAAAAATTTCAGAGATGACATTTTTTTCATGCTACATTCATTACAACCTAGCAAATCTGATTACTTTAAATTTAACAATTTGCTTGAAACCAATATTTTATAAAAAAATATTATTTGCTCTTAATAACCAACATTAATAAATTATATTTTTGCGGATGGATAGTGACGGCAATATATAATATATTGCATGAATCTACATCTAGCTGTAGGAAATACTTATTTATTAACAGTAATATTTGCACTTGGTTTATACCAATTTTAACTATTTTCAATAAATCTATCACATACTGTAAATATCAAAGCAAATATATATATGTTTGTAACCGATGACAAAACGAATAAATCGTAAAATATCTGAAAACTTATTTCTACTTATTTGTTTGTAAGCCTTTTAGTAATTTTTACCTGATAGCTTAATCTGCAGAAACTACAATTCACTAGTGAATAATATATTTTTGCGAGTAATTTATATATTTATTAAGTAATTCTCCTTTATATAATATTTTATCAAGTAATTCACCTTCATTGTCATAAAATGTATTGTTATTATTGTTGAGAGATTATAAAATAGATTGCATATAATATAGGGGCGATTTTTGCCTTCTTAGCGAAAATGGTAATAAATTGTAGTTTGGCGACAAATGGTGATGGGTGGCAATTAAAAAAAGATTAAGCCGCTGCAGTAGTATTTTATTGAAGATTTATTAGGTTTACAAGTTTTTGAAATAGTAATTTACGGTGCTGCAAGTCCGCCAAGATAATGTGCTGCCGTCAAGTTAGTATGGCCAGAGTGCCGGCAAGTTTTGCCTTTAATAAAACCTATATATTTATTTATATTTAATGTTAACCCTACGCATATTGCTCGTCAAATTTTAAATCTATTTGATCCATAAGGTTTTTATTAGTTTTACGAACAAAAATATTGGCAAGAAAGGCAAAATAATCGTTTTTTGTTGTTTTGCAATTCCGATGCGACTTTATATTTATTGAATTTCCACACCTGCGATAGTTTTTGGTCTTAATACATAGCCGAATATACCTCGCCTTCCACCGCGGAAGAACTCGCAGTCGTTCGTTATTGATCGTTTGGATCTGACGTATGGCAACCCCGGGAGCGCGTCATTACAGAGGTTCCGGTCGAAGAAATTTCTATTCCCCCAACATGTACGGAAGAAGTGAGTTTATTTGATCATATTTTTACTCTTTTCATTCACAATAGTATAGTAAAAGCGTAAAGCATATTCACAACGTATTTACCTGTTGTCGCAATTCGCCCATTGCTTCTGGACGTATGTACATAAATTCTATAAATAAACTGGATTCCGTTCATCTCTTGCATACTTGTTGGTGTTTTCCCATCATATTTAAGGTTAAACGGGAGAACCGGCGTCAAAAAAAAACGATGCGTCAAAAAAGCAATGCACATGCGCAAATAGTCGGCGTCTTCGTAAACACCTGAGTATCGAATAGTTAGGCTTTCCGAAGCTACGGCCCGCGGTCTTATTTCGTAATACAACCTGTGTCGATCTTAACATTTTTGGTTTAATTGAACCCAAACATATTAGGTCGTTATGTGTATGTTAATGGTCGGTGTGATATTAAAAAAACGTTTAATAAACCTTTTTGCACTTGGAAATAATAAAACTTGCGAGTACTGCTGGTTGACTACCACTGGCTGCGTTATTGAAAATACGCAAATAAAATAAGGTAACCACTTCTTATTATTTTTGTACTTTGAAACTAATTGTGAGCAATTCACTGGTTTTTGCTTTTGTAGTTAAAACAGGGGTTAGCAAACTACGGCCGACAAGCTAAGATTAGATTTAACATTTATATTTAAATATGCGCTGTAACGGAGCTCCCAAATATAAATATTATACGACATAAAAACTTTGTGGAACTCCTATTGCTTCACATTTCACTGTGTTATAATTCAATAGCAGTAACACTCTTCGCAATTGCATTCTCATTTTATTACCCGTGGATGCTCATGATTTTAAAGCAGAGTGGAGTGTAAATTATTTTGTTATTGAATTAGATGACAAAGCATTATTCTCATTGTTTGTATTAAATCATTACCAGACTGAGCACTCGACACAGTGCATATATTCATTAAAATGGATTTTTTCATTCAAACGCCAAAATAAAAAAATAAAATAAGGCTATGAGCAGTTACTGCAGGTATAGCTAGATAGTAAATTTATTGTTTTATTGTCCTAGCCGAAGAAATGTCTCCGAGAAAAATAGATTTATTTGTCTTTTAGCGAAAACAATTGCTAGAAGGTTTGAGCACATTGTGAGTAACATCAATAGCCAATTAAATAGCAAAGCAAATGATTTTAAGTATTTTTTCAAACAACTTAGACTCTCAATTTTTGTTAAATACAAGTTTTTCAAGACGTCTTATGTCATATAATAACAAGTGCACTGCGAATATGTCGTATAATTAAAGGGTTATGTAAAAATTGTGCCAGTAAATAAGTTAAGTGTGAATGAAACAGCTACATATGAAAATATCATAGATTAACTAAGTACATTCTGAAGTAAAATCTATTAAAATGTATTATATCCGATGCTTGTAAAAATATACGTAGAACAGGTTAAGACTTAGTTGTAAAAAATATAAGGTTTCCAAAAATGCAAGCCTCTTATAATTCATTGTATTGGTTCACCAGCAGGTATTTAATAGGAAAATCTCAATTTATCATGTTTATTATTGAACCAAATGTGTCAGCAGTGAATTAATCCGCTTAATCTGCTCTCCTGAACTTAACCGTCGTCAGTTCTGTGACTTTATCAGAAATGGAAGCCGGATATCCTGACATTCTCTACCACACAATGATCCTGTTTTGAATATGTTTATGTATGTAACTTAGTCAATTATTTATGTCTAATATAATATATGTTACATATTAAAGTTTTATTAACCGTTAACTTCGTTCTACCATTTTATCAGCCAACCTTTATCTAGCGACCCAAAAGGCCGGCGTCAATTTGTAAAAAATTCAAGATTAAATTATCAGTTTTGAGATTTCTTGTTTTTATTTCCATTTAATGAAAGTATTTTAATTAGTTTATCAAGATAAATTGTAAATTCCTCAATTTTGTTTACAAATTTAAAGAAATATTTTTTTACATCATTTTTGCAAATGCTGCTTCTTATTTTTTTTATCTATTTAACCGTTTGGCTGCAATAGTCGCCATATGGCGCAAACGCCCAAGCGCGCCAATTGGCGCATATATTTCCATATCAATTAAAAATATATATATAAAAGGATACTTTGACTTATTAATTTTTAAATAAGGTCTGACATCTGTTAGCAATAGTATTCTTCATTATAACCCGAGAAAAGAACTACCAGTTTAAATATAAAGGATTCTATACAAAATATGAAGGCCCGGGGCTACCAGCATGCAAAAAATCTCCCACACGTGTGGAACATGTGTATTATTTTTTGCGTTGGAAGTAAACATCTTGTATTCTTTCGTATTTAGTTCGTATTTTGTTGTTCTCGAGAGTGCTAGTGTTTATGTTATAATATTTTAATAATAAAAGTTGCATTTATAAAAAATATTGTAATTTCGTGACTTATATTTTTAATAATAATGGCTTCTGAAGATACAGAAGAGATTTATTATATCGTAACTGCCGAATCTGAAGACGAAAGCGATAACGACGATTTGGATTCGTTCGTCGAACCTGACAACTAATACAATTTGATACTCCTGATGATACTCCTTCTACCAGCCAAGTAAATGTGCAGCCAACTTTTGAATGGAAGCACGATATATTTGTCCCGCAAATGCATCTATTTGATCCTAGCCAATCTGGATCACAATATCATATAAATAACTGCAAAGAAGCTGATTATTTCAAAAAGTTAATGAATGATGAAGTTATGAATTTGATTGTTTCGAAACAAACAAACATTATAATTTGTAACAAAGAACGGGACAAATTTATCACATCGATTGTAAAGGTGGGCAAATATTACAATCGATGAAATGTATGTATTTTTTGCTATATGCATGCTCATGTCACGCAATTCCAGAAATAAAATAGCAGAACATTGGTCAACACACTGCGTTTTACATTCAGATGCATTCAGTAATACAATGCCACGAAATAGATTTGAAATTATCCTACGTATGCTTCATTTGTCTGAAAACGAACACATTTTGGATTTTAATAAAAAATGCTTACAGAGAAATCTTGGTGAGATTCATTAGAAGACAATAACTATCTTATTCGTTACCATTTTTTGTGGTTTATGTCCATAAACCACATAAAAAAAATATTTATTACTATAAACGCGCGATAAATAAATTTTAATTACCTGAGTCACTATCTGATGACATAATGGAAAATCAAATTCAGGTTTGCAAGTACAACAGAGGTAAAAACAACGATACAAGCACTGCGTCACAAAAGCTGACACGCAACAAACTGACTATCAGAATAAACATTAGTGGAATACCGTTGAGCGTTGTAACAATACACTGCATAAAACGCTTCAAATTCTTAATTTTTGCATAATATATTAATTTAAAACAGTGTGACACGAAATAATTAATATAATTTTTTCGATTTCTTGATTTAGATCACTTTCATAATTATGGGCTCAGATAAGTCTGCACATTCCATACAACAGTTGTTTGATTTTTAAAATAGTATATTTATTTTAGTCTACAGCTATATTTTTGTAACGGTTATGTTATAAATGTTAAAAAAACTGGGGGACATATATTAGAAGTTAAAATTTCTTCGATTAAATTATGTTTAATCAATTTTTTATTTATTAATTTACAGACACTCGCAGCCAAACAACAGGGCAAGTCAAACGATACAATACGCCAGGAACATTTGTTGCACCACAGGTATGTATGCGATGTTTAGGGAAAAGATTTATTTTTAGTATAATTTAAATTACTAGTATATTTTGAAACGATTGCTTATGATAGTTAGTATTGTCTGGAAATTAATCACATAACATGGCATAAATCGGTAAGAACATCGTACGAAAGATGCTGAAGAAACATACTAATAACATTTTTTATGCTTTCTTTTAAAGACCAGATTTTTTTTCTTAATTAATAACCTCAAAATGTTAATAAACTCTTGGGTTGTCTTATAAATTATTATTTTTATTAAATCTGTGATATTCAAAACAGTAAATAATGTGCAAATGTTATAAGACAACCCATACAAAATTCATTGAGAATAAATTCTGAAGTTTACGATTCATTTTATGGTTTTTATTGTTTTTTTCTCTGTAAAAATATTATAAGGGATATTTTCTCAATGAATTACAAAGATGAAAGTAAAGGCAATTTATGTGTAAAATTCAAATTTATGATAAACTTCAACGATGAAACTGAATGTTTGATCCCACACAAATAAATTGCCTCTAATTTTTGATTTACACATGTACATTATTTTTGGCGTTAGTGAAGGTTTCCGAGCGTGAACAAACATTTGATAATTTTACTACAATTACAGCTTTCGCCGGCCAGAGTCCGCAACAGAGCCGTGGATGTTCCTTTTCTTCCCACACCTGGTCATGTAGCGTGCTTCATGTCTGCGTTGTCACTGCACAGCATTGAAGCCGTCTCAAGTTGACACCCTAACTGAGTCGCTCGCTCTCTTTTAGCGTGCTCAACAGAGGACGGCGCACTACAGCATAATTTCTAATTAAAAAAATCGGAGTCGTTGTTTCTCTGTATGCAGTTTTGGCGTTCTGTGCTATGCCACGCAGAGTGAACCACCTATGGGAAGGACACTGTTTGTTATTATGGAATGACAGGATCCTTAATCGACATTCGGTGTCGTCTCTCTTGGACTCTGCATTGCCAATTATGTCCGGGTACACCGCGTTTTCTTCCTCAGTCGCAAATATAATGATGTTGTGTATTATTTGCGGCGTGGTCAAAGGAAACGTTGCGTAAGCGTGCATATATCGGTCGCGCGAGGCGTTCCCTTCAAGTCGAACTTTGTATGTCTGAAACGAGTAGTTTAAAACGAGTGATCGTATTCAATATCTTGTACTACATTGGGAATCAAAATAAAAAAAAAACAATTATACACGTTGCTGTTGGGAAAAGCTTATACTTTACTATTATGGACCTCGTTTATTTATATACTCCTCATGAAAGCTTCAGAATCATTTTACAACTGTTCGTCTTGAGGGTTGCGTCGTCGATTCCCTTCACCGTCCGATCGATTGAGGACGCGGCTGCATCGTCAATGCTCGCAGAAGGGATAGCGTGACATATCGTTCTATCAGGTAGGTTGACGTTGATAGAGTATGCGACGGTGACTTGAAATAAAAAATGTTTTCAAAATTTTAAGCTATGCAGGAGTTGTCTTGTATGATCTTCAATGTATTACATGTATTTTTACTCCATTTAAAAATTACTTGCTTTATTATTTCAATTTTTTTTAATTTATCTGAATAATAATGTAATAACTATCATTTAAAAATCATTTAATATGATTCACTATAGGTGCCGCAACCGTATCCGAACCAACAGCTATCCCCGCAAGTGTGGTCACAACCTCATTCTCCACCTCAACTGAACATGACATCTATTCCGCTTTTATCCGAGCCAGAGGAAAACATGAATTTGACATCTGGATCTGACGAAAATGGAAAGAGAGAGGGGAAGTGGCTCAAGAAAGGTAATTAAATGATTTTATGTTGCAATTCTTAACAATTCATTTAAAGTGTCAGTTGGTGCAGCACCCACTGCAGACACAATAAATGAAGCTATTGCATTCACTATTACTTTTACGATGACATCAATCTCATTGCAGTATGCCTAACCTGGTCGATAAGAGTGCTACATAATTTACGATGTTTTGAAACTTTCTAGTCCATTCGTACACTTGCTGTTCTGATAAAACACGCATCACCGTACCAAAATATTATTTAGTAATAAATTTCAATGCAAGTGTGGTGGCACCTCATGAGCTCCTAATTTGTTTCTTCAATTTCTACGTGTACATATGTTAGTCTGAGCAATTTCAATTAAAGACTTTGCTGCCAAAAAAGCACCCTCACTATTTTAAATTTTGTCTAGTTGCACTTTAGGACCCTGAATAGAATATAGACAAATTTGCCAAACAACTTTTTATTTATTTGTTATTTCGCAAACGCTCGAATTAATAAGTTATGAATTTAATTTATTTTAGGTTTTAAATTGAGCATGAAGGAAAAGCGCCGTCGTCAAAATAAAACCTTACGGAAACTAATCGCTCCCAAGAATGCACTAATGGTATTAAACGAACTGGCAGCTGGCTCCCAACAAGAATGCACAGTCGTCCCTGATGGAGAAGGCTTCGGTTGCGACACCGTCAACCGTCAATACGTTGCCATCCTAAACATGGGTGGAAAAGAGTACAGTGGAAAAGGTACATAATACACAACATTTAATTTTTTAAATTCCAGTCATCAAAAATGATTATCTAACGCTGCGCAAATCTGAACGCCCTTTATTAAATTGTCGATAATTATATAATTATCATTCAATAATAAAAAAGGGGCAAATGTTCTCTAGCTAATATGATTTAGATATCTGATTTAAGTATAATATAATGTAAATGTAAGTCGTTTATATATGATTCGATTTTAAAGGTTCGACAAAGCTGATGGCAAAAAATCAAGCGGCCGAGTGTGTCATCCGAGATATGATCCTCAAGCAGATGCAGGATTTGCCTACTGCAGATGGTACAAACGGTACCGAAGTTGGTATGATTGATTTTATTTATTTGTCATTATTTGCGTCATGATATAGTATTGATTCGATCGAATATTACAGAAGAAAAGGAGGACACTTCATTCCCGATGATACAATTGGCTTCATACGCTCTTCATAAACTGTTCACCGAGTGGACAACCGAAGGTTATAAAGTGCCGTTGTTTGGAAACAACACACAGCCAAAGACAGACTCTCCTACTGGAACTCCCGCAGGATCCATTACCGGTGGGCCAACTAAGCCAAAGAAAGCACCACAATTGCCGCCTAATCCGCAATCTTTGCATCCTTGCTCATTGTTAAGCCAAATGTTTGGAATGCTGGAGTACACCATGACCAACGCTGATTGCAATCCAGTCAAAATGGGACAAGTTTTCTCGATGAACGTCACCGTCAACGGAAAAACTTACACTGGCACAGGTTCGTTTTATTATTTTTCATGATTAGTAATTATAAATGCTAATTATAATGGATTTTTTTAGCCAATAGTAAGAAGGAAGCCCGCAAAGAAGCGGCCAAGAATGCGTGTATCGATCTATATGAGGTCAATTATAGTGACGAGGATGAAAAAATGGATACTGCAGTAGTACCTAAGGTTGAATAATTTAATAATTTAGAATGATAGCTTTGTTTTGATTTATGAAGCAGGAAGAAATTTTTAATAATTTTATGTGTAGTGTAATCGATCTTAATTGTTTTATAACAATTGTATTTATTTACAACTATGAATTGTATCTCAAATAGATTTATTTACAACTAAAAAATGTATCACAATTTTATATATAAAATTGTTTTGCCCTATCCCAGTGATTGTGTTTCATTAAAACTCCTGAGAATATCTCCAATAAAAATATATAAATTAGACCACAAGGTAAATGAATATTGTGAGAAAAAAATATAGACGAACTGCGCAAGATACTTACAGGAGTGATAAATTTCAGTAAACACATTGAATACCTTATTCACAAATTTGTGCGTTTCGTCATTTCAACTTCATATAGCAAAATCACACGTTAACAGATTTTTTTTCTATGAAAATATCCCAAATATACAGTAGACATTTGGGTGCCCGTTACTTTATATGTGAACGAGCCAAAGAGAGGATATCTCACCACAAGCGCCTGATCCGTAATAATGATATCAGTTCCATAACACTAAATGCAAAAAAATGCATCACTTCTCGAAATCGTAAAGAAATAAGATATTTTTGTTATCGCTTGTTGGAATTCTCGGATTTTTTTTTGTGTTCATTAATGGGTAAGTCTCCATTGTTTTCTACTAGTTACCTAGTCAGTTGACTGACAGCTTTCGCGAAGAAAATATTTTTAAAAGTTGTAATGCCGGATCGCTCGCAATTAAGTGAATATAAAAAAGCTAATGGAGTTATCGACAAGACAAATTTAGCAGTCTGTTAGTTGTCATCAATCAACAGTTCAAAGAATTAACAAAAAACACGGAAACAGGTTCAATAAATCGAGTGAAAGGTAGTGGGCGTATAAAATTTACCTCACCTGGTGAAGATCGGCTGATATGTAGAATCTGCTGAATACGCGTTGGTATAAAAAAATTTGCAATAAATTAATTGAATCCTTGATTAATTCTATGCCGTTGCATGTTTTAGCAGTGTTAAAGGCTAAAGGGGGTATAACAAAATGTTAATAAAGACATTAGTAATCATGCAAGTTGTCTTTCTAAGTTTCTTTCTTTAAAAATAGTTTTTGAATATAATAATGAATTTCAAAGTATTTTAATTATGGATTTAAATCAGGCGCATACGGTGAGATACATTCCCTTTCGTTCGCTCGCGTATTAAGTAACGAGAGTGAGTGAGAGATAAGGGCGTGCGCTACATGCGTTCCGCACACCCTTATCTCTCACTCACTCTTGTCACTTAACACTAGTCTCCAATTACTCGAACCATCAACTACTCGAGTATCGAATATTAAAATTTTAAAATACTCGAGTACTCGAGTACTTTCGAGTATTTACTAAATGTACCAAAATAGCTATTATTCAAACTCGTGCACATATAAATAAATAAATAAAATACTTAGTATGTTAATTTTTACAATTATTTTAACTTCACGAACATACTTTTTAAAAACAATAATGCAAAAAGTGTCTCGAATTTAATATTACTGCTAACCTTTGGTTTTATTATTCCCGTTATGGAAAAAACCCTTTCCGTTGCTGTTGATGTTGGTCTTATTGTCATTAACGCGTTGGATAAGGCTTCTAATTTATATCTGTTCGCTTTTTATAGATATAAAATTTTTTGAACTCTCTTTTTATGTTCTCTTCTTTCATTCCCTTCTCTGCTTTTCTCTTATTTCCTTCGACTATTGACAAAATAGTATTTTGTTATTCTTCTTGAATAGATTTTTTTTCTTAACAATATACAATATTCTACTCCTTCTGATTAATGCGAAGAATTTAAATCTATATCCTTCGAAGATGTATTTGGGTGAATCCCTTTCACTCTAGAGCTAAACGGTTCGCAAAGAACTGACTACTTTAAATGCCTTTAAAACACACAATTGTTTTGATTTATATTTTAAGCTGAGGGATCAGTATAAACAATTTACAACACTTTACGCTACAACTGCATAGTCATAAAACCTAAAATTTTTTTGTTGTTGATATTTCATATTGTTCATTGCCATAAATTAGATAAGTCGGGACTGTCGAACAGAAAACACAAAATAAATTTCTCCGTCGTACCCACTAACATAGCCGACGACCGGAACTATGCAACTATGGAACTATGAAAAAATTATACCTGATAGTAACCGCTCTAACTCGGGACTTCGGGCATAAACGCCAAATAAAAGCAAGACGTTAACCTTTACCGGACCGAGTTAAAGTTATTTTTGTTTCTGAAATATTTCAAAATTTTTTAATTTCGAGTATTAATCGAGTAATTTTCAAAATACTCGATTATCAAGTACTTGAAAAATAGACAAAAATACTCGAGTATCGAGTACTCGATTACTCAAATTGGAGACTCTACTTAACACGCGAGCGAGCGAAAAGAAATGTATCTCACAGTACGAACCTGAATATTTGGTGATTCTTAAAACAATTTTATTTCTTGTTACCTAATTTACAGTTTGACATTTACTGATTTTGGCATTGTGAATATATAAAAACAATCATTACGAAACTGTATTTTAAATTTAATATTAAATCGTTTATTAATTAAAAGTTTTGATAGTTTAAAAAAATTAAGTTTAGGTTCTAATTTTCACAAATAAGTCTCGCCATTTTTAGGAATAATGACTGGTATGCAATGTGTTAAGAATTACAGGCTGCTGATACACATATGCTTCGTTAGTAAAACTATCGCTTGAAGTTGTTAACTCACTTATGCGTTTCTGTAATTGTATTGTAAAAACAAGGATAGAGATATAATAAAAATAACCTAAAACAATATATATTAACAACTGTTTTAATGCATATCTTGATTTATTTACATCAGGGGATACAATTTTAAAATCTATTCGTTTCTATTTAAAATATGGCAAACATTATCATCAGCATTAATAATAAAAGTAAAATTATTGTATCGTTTCTTTAAACTAGCATCTATGTGTGACGTGAATTTTCGATTTAATTTTTATGTATTTTAAATATTTATTATTGCAATTATATTTATAGTATTAAATTAATTTTTGGCTATAAAACAAATACGCTAAAAACGTCCTTAATTCACAAATTAACAATATTATAGTATATAGGAAAATAATCAATTTACATAAATACATCAATTCAATTTATCTAAATAACAAGATTGAAATTATATTGATTTTTTTTATACAAATATTATATACAGAAATATTGAAATGTAAATTCTTGTGATAATGGAATGCTTCAAGAAATCGTATTTCAATCCTCTCAAGGCAATTTGAGATGTTATTTTATAATAAGTTATGTACGTTAATTGTATAAAATGAAACTTGTATTCTTTTTTATTAACTATTGACCAAAATTCACCCTAACGAGTTATCGTCGATTATGGAAAAGCTTCGAATGCTCATATTATATATAAAAATTGGTTATAAATTTTGTACGGTGAACTAATCTGGCGTGTGCGGCACCTCTGTGCTGAAGTAAGGCGCCGTATCGCGGACGAGGATCGTGTAGCAGACGTCGCACACGTGAGACGGACGTGCACGCGGCCCCGAGTTGACCGTGTGCGAAAGGCACCCATTGCAGAATATCTGGCCGCAGTGACGGCAGTGTTGCTGTGAAAATAAAACCAGATGTATTTTTATAATATAAGGAATGTGCACTTGTTAAGCCGAGCCAAAATTCCATTTATAAAAAATAAAGTTTGAATATCGACTATATACTATTGGAACATATATTTATTAAAATAAATAAAAATTTTTTTTTACATAATGGAGCATGTCATTAAGCTCATTATTACGTTAGCGCCCGAGAACGGATATATACGTCATTCGTTGTTCGAACCATATCTTCTTAAAAATGTAACTAGCTAGCACTAATTAAGTGGTGATGAAATTAATGGCTAATTACACGATTTAAGATGTTTAACTTTTTTCATTTCTACCATTATTGTTTGTTTTTAATATAATTAATAGGTTTTTATTATTATCTTAAAATAAAGTTTGATAATTTATATTTAGTTTGTATTATTTATTCATTGTAAGCTTATGCATTTTAAAAAGATAACTAAAAAACTGTTGCGTTTGACTCCCCTGGCACTCGCAAAATCAAGGACATTCTTCGCGCGCGTTTCACAATAAGAACATAGGGCACATGCTCTTATTTACAAACTAAATACAAGGTCATTTAATACATAAAAACAGTTGAAAGAACCTAACCTCAAATTTTGTATGGGTGCCTAGTCCCCTATAACGAAGTCCCAATCTCTACGTGAAGAGAAATAACAGGCGACTCACTAAAAAGTCACTGGCGTTAAAGGCTTAAATAAATTATTTGTTTGATAGTCTGACTGATCTTTAGTGACTGCTTAGCTCTAAATTGGATCAGATCTGAGGCTATTTATATCTAAAAATCTCTACCGGAAGAGGAACCTCTCTGATTCATTAATATCTCCAACCAAATGAATCTGATGGAGGCTTTTGAAAATCTACCTAAAGAAGATATTTTAGTTTCCTCAACATATTGGCTGAAGAGAGTAACTAGTTATGATTAGAGACATCAATACTAGTTTTTTCTAAATAATTTATTAACACACTACCTTTTTCTTAGCATTTGTAAAGTTGGAGCGGCACGACGAACACTCGTCAACGTCCTCGTCATGCTGCCATCGGACTTCATTATCTGACGCTCTAATTCGCTCCAATTGCACCTGAAGCGTCTGAGACAATTTAACAAAATCCTTCTGCACTGTTTCACTAGTGTTCAAATCTCGTTGTAACGAAAGCACTTTTCCGTGCATCTCCATCACTTTTTTATCCAGCAGCTCCTAAAATCCCATTTCGATATTATTTATAAAGCATTTTAATCTAAAATCACAAACGTTAGACACTGACCTTCTTCTCTAAAGTTTCATTGAGCTGAATGTAAGTATTTCTAGCTTGCTCTTTAATAACATTTATCTTCTCTCTTTCTTCATCAAAGTTTTCAATCTCTTTCCTAAAACAAGCATTACGTTGATCTGCCTTCTTAAAGTAAAATAAATTAAATAAATCAATACCTCAATTGATCGTTAGCCATCATGAGATCTTTATTGTGTGCTTCTAATTCTTCCGCGTCTCTCTGTAACAAAGCCAAAGTTTGCTCGGTCTCTTGCGCTCTTTCTCTCTCCATAACCGCAATTATAAGTTCTTCGCGTTGCCTCAATGCATATTCTTGTAAATCCTAAAAATAACAATACAAATCTATAAACAATGCACTATAACATAAATCAAACAATCATAATACCGGCAAGTTATTCGGTAAGTTAATATCCTCGGTTTGAAGCATTTTAGCGCACGCCGAATATTTACCCATGAGCTTTTCATTTTCAGTTTGTAAGCTAAAAATATTTATCGTCATTTTTTATACACACACAACATTTTCAATTTGATACGTACCTATTGAGCCTCTCTTGAAGAGTCTCTCTGTCTACTGTGAGTTTAGTTATTTTATCCAAAAGTTCCATATGCGCTCTCTTCATCTCTCCTTTGACGGTTCCGAATTGAGTTTCTGAAGTAGTAATTCTAGATATAACACTCTCCATCTGCTTTTGGACTTCCTCGCGCGCAGTTTGCCACTCTGCTAAAGTATCTCTTCTCAAACTGGTCTCTCGGTCTAATTCTTCAAAAGCCTGAATATACAATGTAAAATTCACTTTTTCTACTTTAAAAATTCAAAAATCACTTAACGCACCCTTTTCAAAGACACTTCCAGCTTCATTGCCTTGTCGAGGTTCTCTTTCGACTTTGCTTGCTCGGAAACTAATTGAGCTTCATAATTTGTACACATATCACAAGTAGCTTCTATTACATTTTCTAAAAAAATAATAAATAAATACATTCATAGATAAATTTAAAATCTACAATATTTAAATATCACTTACCTCTACTAGTACTCATCGAATCTGAAGTTCTAGATTTATCGTTACTCTATAAAATGCAAGATTAAATTAACAATATATATATTTTCCTCATACAAAATTTAAGAATATGAAATAGCAGTATATGATTTTTAATTACATACATACCTGAGTTGCTTGTTGCAATTGAAAATCAGTGTCTCTTAATTTATCTTTTAAAGCTGATATTTCTTCTTCTAGCGGAACGACTAAAGATCTTAAAACTTCCGCATCTTCTTGAGCCTATAAAAATCATTACAATTTATTTTATTTTATTTATATATCTAATAAGTTCATTATTGTTAATGTTTAACACACACATACACAAATATTATTAAAAATATTTAAATAATATTACCGTTCATTCACAATTATTATCAAACCTAATAAACGTTTGGTAAAAACAGACACCACATTAACATAAATACAAAGAATAGAAAAAAAAATAGCTACTGACATATTTAGTTACCTTCTTCATCGAGTCCTCTAGAGATTCTTGACTTTGATTAGGATCGGCACCCAATTTTCTAGCGATACGTTTTGTGACCGATTGTACGATTGCCGACGGCGCCAGAGGAATGTCCTGAAAGCGTGATATCTTAAATAAATAAAAATAAAACAATTTAACTAGAAGCGATAATAACAAACCGGCGACGAAGTCGATTGCCTATTTAACATATTAATTTGTTGTTCGTATTCTGTACATTTAACTTGTAACCTTTTAATTTCAACGTTCGAACTATTGCTGGACTCTTCGACAGTCTCTAAAAAATAAATTATTAGTATTAAATAAAAAAACATACATTAATTATAGCTCTGTAATAAAATAAATTTTATATTTGCTTATACATATCGCCAGTTTGAAATGAAATGGTCAAAAATTTTAAGTTGTAGAGAGTAACAACTTATAGATTGATAGTTATTGTCAGCTATTTCACGCAGTTGTTGATAATATATATTAGTAAATTATAGTGGAGATGAAAACATTCGTTAGCAGAAAAAATAAAATGGCTTTCAGAAGCCTCAAATTATCACAAAAACTCATTAAACTCTTTTATTCAATTTTGCTACATAAATACGTTTTAAAATTTAACGAACAAGCGGCAGCGACTGAGCGTTGGTCAGAACAGTGAGCACCCAATGAATAACTCTGCAATGAAACTACTTAAAAAAATCGCATTTATAGTTGTATATAAATAAATAAAATATATAAACAAATTTTAGAATAAATTCGACCCCCGATAACAGGAAAGTACCTTTATTTTAATAACTGATCACCTTTTTATTTTTTAACTGATCATTTATGGAATCATTTACTTATCAAATGATTAGTTGTCAATATAAAATTTATTATAAATCTATATTATATTTTTTTCTAATTCGATATGTTATAAATATAATATTTTTTTAGAATATGAAAATTACTGATTTGTTTTTATATTTAAAACAAGTGTTTATTGTTGGCATTATTTGTAATAAAACGTTATTTATTCCAATCAGTGAGCTCTTATTTTTCTTTATATTTTTAATTCCCTAAATTCAATTTGATAATGAAATTACTCACATATCTGATGTTATAACTACACTTTACACCATTAGTACCGCATGTGACAGGTGCAGGTGTCTCAAACATTAAAATTTGTAGGAAATCAACTTGATTGTTCTTGATGAAAAATTAATCCCAAAATTTTCGGGTTTATTTTTTTGTCGAGAACAATAGGGAGCTGGTATTAGAAATTTAAAAAAATGCACCATTATCATTTGATATTGTAGACTTTCAAAGCATTAGAATGTTCGCTTCGAATTTTTTACATCAACTAAACATATTGAGAATTGTGAAAAATATGTCATATATGAAGAAAGATTACATGTTTTTTTTTACTTTTTTAACACTGTTATAAAAATTGTCCATATAAAGATGGTACCACTTGTATTCATTGTCTGATGTAATATTGATTCTTGTAACGAAATTCCGGGTCTTGAATATATTTTAAATTTCGATATACACTACCAGTAAAAAATTTAAGACTAAAACCTGCAACAACCTTCATAGTCACAAATCCACCTTTATTTATTATATATTAAAAATATTGTTACCCAATTATAGAATAGACTATTTTCTATATTATCCATAATAATAATATTATGGCATATATTTTAGTCTCGCCCTTCTTATTCTACGCAAAGGGTCGTAAAAGGGAGAAGCGTAATTAATCCGGTCCAGCTGTTAAATATACAATGGCGAGAGCTTAACTACTCTTTTATTTTTTTTATCTATATGTATTCTAGACTAAAGAAATCACAATCTGAAAAAAAAATGTTTCTAAAACACTTAACATCTATTTTGAATTTGAGAGAAAACATCATATTCATAAGACGCAGATTGGCGTCGACGGTCTTTAACGTTTGGCAAGCTCAGGATGCCAATTAATAATGTGTTATGTAATCTCAAAAGGCTTGGCAATCCAAGGGTTAACTGTCAATGACTATTAACATTAAAAATACAATACCTCCAGAAACATGTCCGGTGCTTATTCTGAAATTCAGGCTCGAATTTAACAACGTAATCAGCAAGCGAATCATATTTTTCTTACAGCATATGCTGTAAATTTTGATCAAGATGCAGCATAATTTTTAAATTTGTTGCAAGAATTAGATAACTTTTATGTTGGTCTGTGTCATCATGTTTCTATTAAAAAACGTCAAACTACCTACAAAATATCCTCGAGTATGCCTTTTAAAAAAATCTAAAAATTTCAGTATAAATTGCTTCTAATCTCGGGACTTTTAAGACAAAAAACCACTGGAATATCATATTCCAGGATTGTAATACCTTATTGTGACAGTTTCCTTTCAATCTGATGATATGTACATTGAGTATGTATAAATAATGTAACAGATAAAATTCACCTTGCACTAATAATTGTAACGATTCTATTTCGCCTTTTTGCGCGTTGTTATCTAATTCTAGACGTTGCAAATGCTTTCTCAATACATCTAATTCTTCCTGTAGCGAGTATTTCTCTTGCATCGCGTGCTTCACTTCGTCTGAAATAGACATGTATATATTATTAAATAGAACAAGGGACCACACAACGTAAAGAGAAGCAATTCACCTTCTTTTTGTAAATATAGCTCCTTCATCTTGGCTCTTTGGCTGTTGAATTCGTCCCTGAGCTGTTGGTTCTCAGACTCCCTAATCGCCAGACGCTGCTCCGCGGTCTGACCTGGGCTCGGATCAAACGATAACAAATCGAAGATAAATTATCGAAACATATTTTCGAATCACAGAGACACTCACTCGCGTCTGGCGTGTCTGTAGAGTTTGACTGGTCCATTTCGTAGCCGGTTCAAGAGTTACGCCCGTTTTGAAGGGAAAGGGCGAGATCCAAAGCCCTTAGGGACATTCCGCCGTGCGACACCCGTACAAACGTCACCCACTCGGAGCAGGCGACTGCTTTACCGACGCGCGTCATTCGGTGATGCCATTGTGCAATAATTAATCGAATAAGTTAATGGCCGAAAAACAAACTTTTCGTAAAAATATATATTCAAATTTTCCTGTACAACCATGTAATCAACAATAGTAGGTTTTAACAAAAATAATTAGGACATAATAATAAGTTGTTTTAAATATAAACAACTAATTAAATAAAGAAGCAAAATTTTAATCTGAATGCATCCAGGGCGCACTACAAAGGCAAACAAATATTAGTATGCCATTTTTGTACTCTCTCACATGATTGATTCTATATAATTAATGCGGTTTTCTTTAATTATATAGTATCTAATGTATTTTGCAGTTTCTAGATTACCTGTCTATCTATTTTTGCTGGATAATTGTACTTTTGCCGCTGGGCTTGCTGCTCATGCCCGCTTCCTCGGGTCGTGTGTAAGGTCTTACCTATTGACTCATTAGCGACCATTCCCCACGTAAAAATCACATTTAAATGTTTCCCTCCCCCCCCCCTTTTTCCCTTTTTTATTTACACATACATACACACAGGGCCAATCAAATGGGGGGGGGGGGACAGGAGGGGCAGCTGCCCGGAGTTCGCAATATTAGGGGCCTCAACTTGGTAACTCAATTGACTAAATCCGTTCAAAAGAATCTTTATAAAATGTAATTCGTGTCTGGAATAATCCTCTCTGGAAAAATATGAGCACCACAGGACAGGATAACTATCATTTTTTGGATCAGATGCACGCATTGGAAGTCCACATAATAGTAATTTTCCTGGATTAGTTGAACCGTGGAGTAAATATTATCCAATATTAGCGGAGCATGTTTTAAAAGTTCGAGCTGCACAAGAAGACAAAGAAAGAAAGCAGGTTTATTATCGTTCAACGAGAATACAAAACGAGTTTATTAATATTTGCGGCTCGTTTATTCAAAACGCGATAATTGAGGAAATTAAGAATACTTAATATTTTGATGTTGCAACTAACGACGTTAATTATTCGTTACGTCAAGTTTAGCAAAATGGAATTTTCAATTGAAGAACGTTTATTATGCTTTGATCATTTTTCTGATAAAACGGGTCAGGAAATTACTAGCCGACTTTTAAATTTGCTACAGGAATTAAAATAAAACTTTAAAAACTGTGTGGGACAAAGCTAAAATAATGGTGACAATGGCAGGAAAGTATAATGGTGTGCAAGCAATTCTTTTGCGTGAAAATAACAATTGTACATACTCTGGATGTGGAAACCATACTTTTAATCTTGGAGTGGATTCAACAGAATCTTGCAAAAAAGCAAAAAAAATTTTTTGGTACTGTCAAATTTTTAATTTCTGTAGTGGAAGTACAAAAAGATGAGAGGATATTATTACCATTTTTCAATCTAAAATCTAGCAAGTTGACAAAATTTAAACGGTGGTGATTTTTCTTTGCTGTCTTCAAATGTTAGTTTGATATTCAACGTTAAAATCATCTTTATTGGTTAAAAATCTGGCAGAATATATATTTTCTCTAATAATTTTATCACACTTTGTCAGGATTGTGTAAAAATATAAAAAAAAATACATTTTTTAATTTAATATATTTTAAAACTTTTATATAATATAAATATGTTTGAGATAATTTAAATTAAAATCTTTAAAATTAAAAATAATTTCAATTATCCTTTCAAAAATATTATATAATAATTTGTTTGCCGTTGCTGTCATTTTCTCAGTTTTTAATATCGGTGAGGAATCAGGTTTATAACTAAATAAACTTTTATTACCTCCAACAGCAAAACAAATTTTTAAAAATCAAAATTATGCTATTAAAAAAATACTAGTTTCAGTAGTTATTTGTATATAAGAAATAATTAGCAATTAATAACAAAAATAAAAACAGATTTCTACAATATTGATATACTCTATATATTTATCTGAGATATTGTTAAATGTTAGAACTCCCGTTACGTTTGCAGGTTGCAAGCAGGTTGTCTTTTTTGTAATAATTGTTGAAGCAATATTTTTATATTAATACATTTATTATGACACATAATAACATTACCAGTGACAATTTTCAATAAATACATAAATATAAAATACTCTTTACAAGTTTTTACAAACTAATTTAGTTTTTACATTTAAAGTCGGCAGAATCACGATGAGTATTCATGTGGTATACAAGATAATTTTTAGTTTTGAATACTTTTTTACAATAGTTACACTTAAAATTATAGGATTTGAGATGAAAATAATTCATATGTGTTGAGAGATTAGTCTTGAATGCGTTATCACATTTGTTACATTTAAAGTCGCGGGATTCACAATGGATATTCATATGGCTCATGTAATTTTGAACTTTTTATCGCATACACTACATTTAAAACTATATGAAGAACTATGAATTTTCTTATGCTGTGTAAGGTATCTCTTGGTTTTAAATGCTTTTCCACATTTGACTCATTTGAAATTGCAAGAATCGTTATGAATTTGCATATGAAGAAAAAGGCTTCTTTCAGTTTTCATCGCCTTTCCACATTTGTAACATTAAAAATCATAAGATTCTCTATGAATCTTCATATGCAATGCAAGGTAATGTTTACTTTTGAATGCTTCTCACATTTTCCACAAACAAAATCAAAGGATTCACGATGAACATTCATATGGTGTGAAAGGTTATTCTTTGATTTTAATGCTTTATGACATTTATCACAGTTAAAACTATAGGAATTGTTATGGGAAAAATTGATATGTATTGAAAGATTACCTTTAGTCTTGTACCACATAAGTCACATTCAAAGTTGCGAGTATCATTATGCCTATTCATATGACTCATAAGACCAGTTTAAGTTTTGAACACTTTTTCACAATTTGTAAATTTATAATTGTAGCTTCATCATGATTTTTTAAATGCTGTGAAAGATATAAGTTTTAGTGTTTCAAAATAAAACTAATTTATTTGTTACATAAGTACATACATATATAACATCATAATTATTTATTAATTAACTACCGGTTTTTAATAAATGGAAGATATGACATGGCGTCAATTTGTGTTGACAGCTTGGTAGCTGTCAAAAATGACAACAAACACCATAGACAGTTTTGGTTTAAAAACTATAAATTATCGTCCATGGCTAATCAATAATATTGTAAATAAAATTGTGATTAAGGGATGTATTTCTTATGAATCAAATAGTAGTGTAATTAAAAAAATATATGCGATTTTATTAATCACAACAAAAAATAGATAAAGGATTCAATGGTTTATTAAACATTAATAAGCCAAACAAGCATTTTAGTTTTTGATGACTTTTTATGTCAGGGTTGTTAAGTTTTTATATTTCAGGAGATTTAAAATAGTTTATTTGAGAGAGAAAATATTATTAATAATTCTTAATTGTGCGAAGGGGTCAACTGTATCAACAATAATTTACATTGCTAATAAATTATATATTAATTTATAGGCATTCAATACACTTAAGATGATTTAGTTCAAAAATTATATTAATTAAAATTAACCTTGAACTATTTTTTATTCATATAAATAAAATATTCAGTAAACAATAAAAGAAATACATAGTATGTTTAAGGAATTCTAAAAGAATGGAGTGCCTATACGGCGTATTAAACTCACACACATCAGGAACTTCATCAAAAACTACCACTTCGCTTGCGACTTGGAACAGATGGGAGCTCAATCGTACTCACACCAAGTGGAGCTACCCCAAGTATCAATCAGGACGACTTGTAGAATACCGAAAAAGCAGCCAGACAAGGTCTATCAAATAAGTTGCCGTAATTCAAAGGTTGCAGAAATCTATAAAAAAAACGTGCAAGCCGTAAGGTACGCACAATAAAAATTGAGTTTTGCAAAGTTTAGAATGAATGCCATTTTTTATTTTATTTACTGTTCGTGAGAACAAAAATCAACATTAAAATATAGATTTTATTTGTTTATTTTCGAATACACTGTGCCAAATCGCACAATAGTGAAGTCATGGTACCTCACATAATAACACCTGAGGTTGCCAGGGCAAAAAATTATCAAAAATATTCTCACTACGCGATTAATTTTTTTTAAAACAAAATAACTAATTAAAGTTTTCAAAAAAATTAAACGTGGCTCTGCACTTACAATATGTATAAAATACATTAAAAATCTGTGCGTTCAACAAATTATTGCTAATTTTTACAAATAAAAACAAAAGTAAATATGTATAACATATTTTATTTTGCGCTGCCTAGCTAATTTCCGTTTAAAGTTTATTATAAGGAAAAAAGAGATTTATAAATAAAATATCCTGAACTTTCAAGGTAAGCGAATAATTATATAAAATTTTCGGTATTCCCCTAAAAAAATCTCACTACATACAATATTATTTATAATACTTTTTTAATTCAATTAAAATCTCAATATTTTGAAATATATATATGTTAATTTTTTTGAGTTTTTTTAAACTTTATCCTCTTAGAAAATGTAAAGTAGTAACAGTTGTTATTAACAATTTTCTTTACGATTCAGATATAATTATGTATGGTTGCAGTCGTCGATCATGACAGATTAGGTCGAGAACAGAGGTGGAGCACTTCGTTGGCGCTAGGCATTCTGGTTTTTCGATGTTTTAACTTCTTGATAAATAAGAATTTGCATTTTTACTTCTCGAAATTTTTTTCGAATTCGACAATGCCCATCAAGCGAACGTCGCTTTCTAAGGGCGTATACCTATTTTGCCGTTCTAAGAAGCAACTGCAGTGATTGGCGGGATGATCGCTGCAGAAGTGCGACTGGTCAGCAAACTTTGCAGCCCTGGATACTTAAGCCTGGACTCCGATGAGAAGAAGGCAGTTACCAGCAGCCACTCGAAGACTCAAACAGACGCCCGCCGCCCACGGACAACTTACGATCATGGACTCACACATCTCGCCGCCAGCTTCTCTACCACCGCTCGGAGAATATACAGTCTTTGCCAATTTATTGCAAGTCTTTCGTTCAACACCATACTTTGTAAATTAATTACATCATTATTACAGGTGACAATTAATTGATGTCACTTTTCAAAAGCTAGCTCGATTTTATTTTAATTATTCATTACGATATTCATCCCCTGAGATAAGGAAAGTGTAAAAAAATCTTATCTTTAATTATCGATCGGTTTTATAATTATATAATAATCACCAATTGCAAATCTCCCAGACACGATATAAATCGAGACAAAAATATCTATATATGGGATTCGAACCAAGGTCTTTCGGGTAATAGTTACTGTCTTATTTACTGGTTGGACAATTAGGTATTTTAATCGTATGACTCAAGCAGAATATAAACAATATGAAATAATTTTAGAAGACATGTAAGTCGAATGTAAATACGATTTGTGCTTCAATACAAAAATTAACTCTTTTCGATCTGCTGCATTGCTTTTTTATTACTCTTATCAAGATTAAAACAAAATTATTTTTAAGCACCCATCTATAAAATCATATCCAATTTGATCAAAGCTTCTCTATACGCTCGCTATTAGCAATTCACGACAGCAGACGGCTCATAAATCCAAATTATCACAGATTAGATTAGCTTTCGCGCACGAAAGGTCAAAATCTTGATTTGAGAACAACCCCCTCGGGAACGTAGCTTAATATACGTTGCCCAAATATCATACATAGTAATGAAAGTTAATTTTGTAAAAAATATTTTATTATAAATATTAACAATTAAAACGCATACATCAGCGATTAAAAATAAACGGCATGGTGTATTTGTTTGTATGTTGCATTTCATAAATGAATTAGCACATTAGCTGCTCATATTATAGACTCCGTTTATTATCTAATAAAAAGAAGAATCACAGAAAAATTGGTGCAAATATGCCCGAGTGTAAAACGTTCGTTTACATTTTATGTATTTACAAATAATTTTATTTATCATTTTGCGTATTAGTTTAAACGTGCAATGTTTTTTTTAAAGCGTGTGAAGACTCAGATTCGTTCAATAATTACCTAAAAACTATGCTTTATTTTTCTTATCTTATTTTAATAATCTTACCGTGTATCGCTTTGACATAAGAACGGAACAATACAGTCGCATACGAAAAATATATATAATTATATAATACATAGGCACGTAATATACACTTTAAAAAGAAAACGCACACACAATAATGTAAATGAATCATACGTATAAAAATAAATAATTAAAAATAAAAACATTTTTTGTATAATATCTACAATTTATCTCATAAAACTAGCATTAAATAACGTTTTTTTATTATTGTTTATTAAAATTTACAATAATCAATAACAAAGTATTAGAACAACGCTCTTGATATACGCACCGATATGTGCATATAAAAAGTATTTATAATACATATAATATTCAATAACAATTTTATCAATTTGTATAGCTTAAATTCTTTATTGTCGTAATAACAATAATACGCGAATAATACTTTTCATCAATAAAGTTGAACATCTCTGGAATGTGATAGTGATTCATCGTTTGACGATATGTTACATGTAATTATTTTTATTCATTATTTATAATCACATCGTTAAGGCGACATAATAAATAATCTGAATGCATATTTTACAATTATTTATTTTTCGCTTCTTGCGCCAATGTTAAAAAACATAAATTAAATTTTTAGCGCTTCATAATTTTAATAAATTTATTTAATATTATTTTTCTTCCCTATTATCCTTTAAATTTATACACAACACAAACCACTACGACGCAGTTTGGACCCGTCAACTTAAATTAAAAAAAAACGACGCTTCACATTCAAATACATCCAGTGACTATGTTTTTAATTGATTGCTTTTCGAACACTGGCAACACTGACGCGCTATTGAAGCGCTTTGTAAAGTTTCGTTTCAAAATGACGTCACAAAAATGGCGTCACACTTCAATGTATGCTGGAATTCAATAATCAATAGGTACTTAATATTAAACTGGACACTAATCTGTTGTGTGTTGACTGTTTGATAAATATTAAACTTATTTAAAGTTGTTTATGTATTAGTTTGTATAGTATGTCTGGTCACAGTTATTTTTTAAAATTATTTAAAGCGTCTGGTTCTGACCCATATTTTTTATGCAGCGATATAAAAAACCCGCAGTCATTGTAAGATATTTCAAAATATTCGAACAATTTATTTTTTAACAAAAAAATCTGCTGATTATTTAGATGAGAATTCACAAAATACAAATTTTTGAGTCAACTCGGGCATGACCAATAAGGGGTTAAAAGTTTTTACATATTTTAACGTGAGTTTCTACAAAATAATTATTACTCCATTTTTATTTAAATATCAATGATAATGGTTCTGAAATAAAAAAAGATTTAAAATAGTTATGCAAACGGAAAGGTGAAAAAGCTGTATATTTGGGTACCGCATGGTTATAAGCTAAGACGCTCAAAGATTTATTGATATTCTTAATGATTAATTTCAGAATGATAACAAAAATGTTCTGGGGAATCAATTGAATCTAATTATTGTGAATGATAAATTAGAAAAAAAACAGTCAATATTTAATATAAACAGTTCACTTTTACTTTTTACATATTTTGCAAAAAATAAGCTCAATTAGCGTTAAGCTGTTTAATTAATTTAGTAATAAGATACCAATTGTGAACTAAAAATAAAACAACATAAAAACGTGGGCGGATTGAGCCCAGACATTTTTATGAAAACCAGTCAAATTATCGATTTTCAAATTTTCTTTGATGTAAATATTAATGTACAAGTAACCTCGCTCTTCGTAATTAAAAAAATGTTTCATTTAGATAATTAAAATTAAACTAATATTTTTAGATATTTCATAAAGGCATTTTACAAACGAACCCTAATCAATGACCATCACAGACTTTTAACTGAACTTTTTAAACTAAAGTTAGACTCACGTTAAAATATTTTTTTAGCATTTTTTTATTCAGCGAAAGTTGTGTTTATAGAAGCCACCCGGGAGGCATACTAATGCTTTATTAGAGCAGTGAAGTATTCATGTTAAAATAAGCCTTTTCTAAATTTGTCCAAGCTTCTTTGAGAAATTTGCTCACTTGTTCAGCTTTACTCCAATGGACCTGGGTACTTTTGCATTCGACATCGCCGCCCGATACTGACATCCGAATCAAAATAAGATTAAGCAGAACATCCAATATGTGACGGACTGATGAAGTCACATAAATTAACTAATAATCGGTTTTTCACAATTCATTTTAATATCAAGTTTCATTAAAATGTGCAGCAAAATATATATTATTACACATCGCACAAATATGAAAAAAACTGTCCTATAGAACAATTCAGAGTATGGCGTAATGAATGCATTTTGGACCATACGATCTGTGGTTGTTGGTTGGTTGATTCATTAAACAGCAATCACACAACAGATAAATGCTTCAAACAGTCCTAAAGCGTCAGTTTTTATTTACAGCGGCTCGCAACATTGCTCATAATTCGCGTACGATTTTAATTTACTAGGTCCTCTTTGCTGTGCACACAAGAAGAGGTCAGTTTCGTAGTCGCACTTAAACCTAACAAGAAACAATGGACAGCGACCGGTCGCGTTATTGCTACTATTTACATCAGAAATCGCTCGTCATGTGCTCCTGGCGTTAACCCTCGGCAGGAACCACTCGGAAATGTCTCAGGTGACTTGTATGATGAGATTGTTCCAAGCGAACTGTACCAGCTCGCGCCACTTATCGGCGAATATCGCCATCAGGTCCATGGATCAGAAGCCCTGCTTGGCGTCCCTGAAGTACCTGCCTTCGGAGTCGTCCTCTAGGCAGGGCACTCTGACCAAGTTAAAGTAGATGTTGCCCATGAGCTGCGACGCTGAAGTATTGGTAGCCTTCAGGCAGGAGAAAAGCTCGTCGTCGCAGCGACAGTGCGACTTGCTGTAGATGGAGTTGTTGGTGAGATTGTACCTCTGGGAGAAGGCCCTGACCTTAACCGGACAGAGATCGTGAGTTCTGCAGCACCTGTCCATCGGCCTCTCTGGTCCTAAGTCGTGGTACGTTTCGGCAATGTCTCCAGTGCCGCACCATCTGGTACCTGCAATTTAAAAAAGAGTTATTTTCAAACATGTTTTCAGCTTCCTAGCAACCGCTCGGTCTTACTATCTTGAATCTTTACAATGGCGTGCGCGAAAATCCCGTTCAACATTTACATACATGCAAGCAATCTTATTTGTTATACTGTGAGTGGTTTAAGAGTTCGACGACTTTTAAACATATACAATCGTAATCATTGTCTTACTAAAACTGTTGTTATGCATCTAAAGTTAGATGATAGAATAGTGATTATTATTCCGAAAAAGGCGCTGTATTATGCAAATACAGATGCATTGTGCGTCACCCATATCGATTCGCAGTATGCAGTTGACTAGGGTTCACAGTTGCATAACTGAATTACATTAGATTCAACACAAACTTGTTAATTGGATTAAACTAGTTCACGTAACAAACGTGGTCTATCGTGTAATCATAACTTCACAATCATTTTTATTTGCCATTAAGGAGATTATGAATATCAAATCGCTGTTTGGGTTTAAAGTTATAATGAATACATAACTAAATAGTATATAGATAGAAATTAGATAAAGCATCTAGTAATTAATTTTAACGCTCGAATTCCGTGTATTCCAAAACACATAATAAAAGTAAATTTTAGTTTGAAAAAATATTTTTAGAAACATATCATACATTTACATTAATATCGTAGCATTTTAAAAGACAGTGTAACACAAAAGTAATATAGATTAACTTAAGATAAAAGAGAGAGTAGAAAAAAATACAGTGCTACTGTTTAAGTGTCGTTAGTTATCTTTTTTGCGCGTGCGACCTTAATCTACGTGGGAAACCCGTCTTAATGTGGATCGAAGGACCAGTAAAATACTTCTATATATAACAAATTTAATGCTATCTTCGATTTTTTTCGACGTCAGACGTCCCTGGTAATGGTCTCTCGTGAATTACATGAGGACTATCCTTGTCCTATATGCGGCAATTTTACTTATGTGCCTCATCAGAGAAGAAGATTTTCTATGAAAAATTAGCATCAACTTTTTGTTGCTCTCACACTTAAATTGTGTAAATTTTTCTCTGTCAAAATGCGCCAAAGGGAGCCATAAGAAAAGTACAAAAGCTGCGAACGCTGGCGAATCAACAATTCTGGGTTTTCGGCCACACTTTCACTTATACCAGCAATATTCTCGGTTGAACGGGCGCCATAGACCTTACGCTAACTCTTCCAATCTCTTCAATTTGTTTTACTACGTTACGAATTGTTCGCTCAGTAGGACGATGAAATTACCGATAATCTTTCCGTAAATTTGTAGAGCAATTGAACAATTTTAATGTTGAGTAGTGGTTAAGCGATCCTTTTTGTAAAAGTTCCACTTTGAACTTTGATTATCAGCAGCTGTCTGATTTACAGCGCTGAAAAAATAAAAAAAACTCGAACTGGATCACTATATACAAGCCCTCGCGTTCACAGATATTTATATTACTAATTCAATATAAATATTCTGGTATGCGCGATCGGTTTCTAATCAAATCAATAAAGAGTTGTATTTACTTTATATTTATATATTGTTTTTCTTTGCTTTAGAGGTGCCTTTAATATTAAATATATATTTTCATAATGGGTTTTTCAATTTGGTAATAAATTTTCAAGGTCGCTTAGGGAAACGGAAAAAAGGGAGACACGAAGAGAATTTATTAGCCGCAACGTGGTAAGGGTGGTTACCTAGAGAGGGGGTGAAATACTACTACTCGCCTGGTATGATGCCACTGAGGAGAGTGAAGGGGCTGTTGTCCAGGAGCCCCTTGTTGGTCCTGGCCGTCTGCCACGATCGATTCTTCCTGCCGACCCTGCGACCTTCCAGCTCCAAGCCTCCCATGCCGTCGACCTGTAACGAGCGATGAGTTAAACTTTCGGTATAAAATATGTTGCGCTGACCGCAAAGTTTCAAAACCGAACATTGTTCCGAATTGAACCGAAAGTTCGAACGTGTCGGAAAATCAAGAAAACCGGTTCGAACTATTTAATTAAAAAAATATTGCTTATTTTCGCCTTTCTGCATAACACCCATTAAATTAATTAAACTATTATAGATTAACCGCCCTTTTGTTTTTCGCAGCATCCGCAGTGGCGCTTCGATCGCTTTGTTTCGGCCAAAATTTGCGCATAGTCTGCAAACACGTTTTATATAATAATCGTTATAACAGCGTCGTGCGTTTACATTTTATGTTATTGTATAAGTATATACATTCAAGTCAATTAAATTTATTATTATAATGATCACCTTGAGTCAATACTTATTTTTTTTAAATAAACACACATTAAAAATCTTCCTTCGTACATGTTTGCAATCCTTGCGCAACTCTAGTCTATGTGTTTGAATCCTAAATGAAATCGAACGTCATTATTGTTACTGATGCAACGATAAATAATATAATGTGTTTAATTTAATACTAACTAAATGGAATTGAGAAACGATTATAATGTTGGTTATTCTGCCGAATCTGTTTTTTTATATGGCAACAATTTTTAAAGCTTGCCTATTTGATTAAACTTGTATATCATGAAGACAAATTATTGTTTTTTACAGTACGAATAATTTAGGAAGAAGCGTGAGTTTTAGAGCTAAAATCTCCCTTTGTGTTTTGTGTGTTCCTTATAAATACTACAAAAAAAATACCATATAATCAACATTTTTTTGCATTTTTTCTCGGCCTTTTATTATACTTTATTATCGACAGTGTTGCAAGTTTAAGAAAGTTGACCTCCTGTGCAGAAGGTAAAGACAAATATAGACTATTGATCCATAATCAATTTGAATGCCATATAAATAATTTTCTTATTCAAACTTGAGAGCTAAATAATGTCATCTAAATATAGACATTTCTATATAAATCGATTTATATAAATTTGGTAGCAGATATTTTTTTGATATTTTATTATAACTTACATTTTCATTATTTATAATTTGAATAAGAAAGTATGTTGGTATATTTAGCCGCACCAGGGCCGGCTTTAAAATATTCAGCGCCCCGGGTTTTAAAAAAGGTCATCTCGGATTTTTTTCATGTGGGAGTTAAAACAAAAAATCATCTTAGACATTTTTAACTAAACAAAAATTTTCGAGATGACCTTCTTTCAGTGCACGGGGGCGCTCAATATTTTCGGGCCGGCCCTAATTTTATTTGAAATTTAATAAAAATTAGGTACTTAAGTCTTTTTACAGTTAAAAAATCAGATTGGCGCAAAAGTTATGACCGTGGCAAAAGCAAATTGCGCAAAAGTTATGAAAATCTTATGAACATGGATATATCACATTTCATAAGTAGCGTCTTTTAATGTGCGAGTTAAACGAGTTAAGATTAAAACGTGTAATACCTATACTAAATTACATATATATACTTAATCTGTATCTACAAGTATTCTTCACATGTTATTTAATTTTTTTATAATTATTAATAATGTATTTTTGAAATCAATAATCATAGTTTATATCCGTTTCGAAATCATAAATTATTGATATATTAAGATTCACTATGAGAGGACAATTGATGAGATACCTATATTCTGCAAATTAATAACTTTCCTAATTTTTAAAATGTCTGTCAAGTAAGTAAGTTATGTAAGCGTATCGTTAATCTCATACCAGCTTTGATGGCAGCCCAAATATCTTCACTAACAATCACTAAGGACTACCCCCATTATGTGGATATTTAATATTAAAATTCACGGAATGCAATTTTTAAAAACACATTTGACACTTATCTGTTATGCCCTCCCATAGCATTACATATATATTAAAGACTAGCCGCCATTACGTGGATATTTAATGTCAAAATTCCCGGAACGAAATTCATAGAAATTTTATAAGTTGGTTTAACAATTATTTAAAAAATAAAATGCAAAACGGTAAAATAAATTATGCGCTTTTCAAAAAAATAATAATAATTCATAGTGTACTACAGGGGTCAAATTAGGCCCATTGCTGTTTATACTATCTATTAATGATATAATTAATAATATAAGACAAATTAAAATACATCTGATAATAATGTTAAAGAAGTTGTAGATTAATTATAAAATAATATGTTACCAGAGTATTTTATTTAATAATAAATATTTATTAAAAAATAAAGATGTACATAGATTTAATACTAGAAAGAGAGACAATTTAAGGATAGTTAGGTAAAAGAAAACGAGTACGGCCAGGGGAATAATGTACGAGGGTGTGAATAAATTAAAATATTAAGTATTTTTTGTTTATATTTATATATTATCTTAAATATTTATGTTTTGATTAAATTTGTTTAGTGTATAAAAAATTGTCTATATATATATTAATAAAATATATAACCAATCTCTACTGCCATTGTTGATTTAGGGTTGAAAACAACGACACAAAAAATATCTCGTTACCTAAAAGGATCATTGATATGACTACTTTTAACAAACACCGAAAGAATAGTTAATTTATCGTTAATTCATAAAAAGACTGAGGGGACAATCTGATATTTTATTTAAATTAAATATTAAGATGTGCCTACCTGTTTTTAATATATTTTGCTGCGAATTTAAATACGCAGAAAAATATATTAAAAACGGATGGTGGTGAATGTAAAACAATATGCTGCATTCAGTCTATAGGCAGCGTTTTTGCCAACTAAGCATTAAATATAGTAAAAAAATATTTCTCTATGTCGCAATGCAGAATTTGATGTAAAGCGCAAACACGTAGGAGATTATAGTTTTATTAATTGCCGTTCATACGTTCAACTATAGCTAAACATTTCGCCTCTAGTTATATTTTAAAATGATAAAACAATCGCTTTGTGGGTAATCAATCAAAGCGCACGTTTTTTAGTTGGCCAGCCTGCGCGTCCCGCATATTTAGGCCAAAAGCGACCCACTCATTTTAATTGCCCTTTTTTGAAGTTACAACATAAACTGAGCTTGTTTGTGTTACGTGATTAAATCGCAAAACAGGGATATTTTATTTTCCGAACGAGAAACGCGTGTGGGCGTTGCTGCTGGCTGACAAACAAACTGTTTTGGTCGTAACGACTAAATTTGTCGCCATGAACCGTTTGACATTTGAATATTGTGATTGTACAACAAATCCCCAAATACATTTAGTTAAATATCATACATATAATTAGCGATGTATGATTCACTAACTAACTCAATCCCCCTATTATTTAAAAAAATGTATTTTTTAATAATATAATATATTTACCTGCTGACACTGCGACATCAACTTCATCATCTTGTGGAACGATATCTGCAAAGGTCTATTCATCCGCGAGAGCTCGTTAAGCAGATTTGTACGATCTTCGTCATCACTGCAAATTATGAAAAAACACACACATTAACAAAAGGATGAAGTTTTAATATAATAATAACTACATACAGCAAAACTTTTTTAATAGCATTAAAATGTATACAATTTAGAAGCCTTCAGGTAAAACCATAATGACATAGGTAACACAAATAGCCATTCAAAGAATCGTCGACAATTTGTTTTTAATTTACAATACTCAAAAGATGTAATAATAAAAAATAAGGACAATGTATTTTAAAAGGAGAACATTTAAAAAAAAAAATTTTAATTGGAGTTTTTGTTATGAAATAAAATCATATGGCATAGTTGGCATCTTTTTGAGAACTTCACGTCCTTGGTTTCTAAAATAATATTAAAATTATATTGTATTAGAGCTGTTCTTTATTTAAAACATAGCTAGTAAAATTGTTGTTATGGCCAAGATGATTGTATTAATTCGAACATGTGTTTGGCGTATGCAGCTGTGCAAGCTGAATAGGGGCAAGAGCCTACTTATTTTAAAATTTGTAGAGGAACAAATAAATCAGACAAGAGTTTTGCTGGTCTTTCTATGTTCCGCTAAAAGAATTTTCACAAGGTCGCAGATGAAATATTGCAACTTCTATTTGTAAGGAGAAGTTAAATCATTAGGTTTTTTGCACCATCAAATATTAATAACATTAATTATATTGCACTCTGATCCACTGATCATTTTCCCAAAATAAAATTGACATATTTTATTTTGATTAATTAATATTGTGGCAAGATTAAAAATATATAATATGTTTTTGTTACCAGTATCACCATTACTTATGCTATTATCCTCTAAAACTAAATATAAACTCCCATATTATCGTAAATGATGAGTAAAACTATGTTGCAAAATTCAAGTCAAAATATGGAAACAAATCCTCATATTTGTAATATTCATATTAATTAAGAATCATATATTTAAAACACTAATAGTTAATATGGCTGCAAAAGCTACATTCATATTTTGACAAAATTTAAAAAATAATTGGGAATTGTTACATTACAATTTATTATTAAATGTGATAGAAAGAGTATTCCAAAGGTGGATGATTCAAAATTTTGTAGTTGAAAAGTAGGCGATAAATCAATTAAGTTTGAGAATCTATGATTTAGACTGACGATTTGAAAATAGTTTATTATTTTCCTTGTATTTCATGATGCAACATTTTATAGAAAGTACAATCTCGCAGGTATTTTTCTCAAAAGAGGAAACTCTATAAAAGATTTTGTTAAATGATAACTTGAATTTAAATTCTCACGTGGTGTAATATTTTTACCAAAGCATCTTACTTTGGATTGTAAATAAAACGTAAGTGCTTAGCTTATTAGAAATAATTTATTATATCGATACAAATAAAATTCCCATTATAGTTGTATCAAAATAAATATTAATCTAAGGAGCAATTGGAAATGATTTAACGAGTTTTACAAATTTGCATGTTTTGATGACAAATGGCGTGACTTGATCAGCTAGTGAGATTTAGGTGTCAGTATTGGGAAAGAGTCTAGGTTAACGAAAAGAGATTAAAGCTGATGTTCGTGCCTCTAAACTATTTTAATTTAGTTGCTTTGATGCAATATATAAGGGTTAATCAAAGTAAATTCAAACCGAATTTTGATCAATAGGAGAGTGCAAAAACAATTATCACTTCTCAGAAGTCAAAAATTCACGTCAAAAGCAATAAAATCGTGTCGGCGCCGTCGCAGTGGGAATGCTCGGTAACGAGCGTTCCCACTGCGACGGCGACGGCACGATTTTATTGCTTTTGACGTGGATTTTTTACTTCTGAGAAGGGATAATTGATTTTTGCGCTCTCCTATTGGGCATAATTCGGTTTAGATGTGCTTTACTCGATTCTCATTCGTAATATTGATATAAAATGTCTTAATATAAACGCTTAATAATCGAGCGTTTTTACCGCGATTGCACGATTTTATTACTTTTGAGCTGGACTGGAAATTCACTATATGTCAACACCAAGCAGCAATGAAAATACGACTAATTATCAAGTTAATATTATGAGTAAATATTTTTAATATTTTTTAATGCTTATTAAAATATTTCGCATAAAATATGATTTTAAAAAATATGTCGCAAGGGTGGCTAATTTTTATATTTATTTGTAGCATAGAAAGGGTTAACTCATACCTATTATTATTTAAAAAAAGAAATAATATTACTATGTAAAAAATATATAAAATGCAATTTTTGTCATGAGGCCCGGAATCGTTGTTTTTCCAGGGTCTGGAATACTACAAAGCATTGATATGATAAAAGTCTAAGACTGAACGCGTTAAATGTTTTATTACCCATCGAAATCACATTTATTGATTTTCACGTATATTTTGTACTAAATATAAAACTATTAAATTATATATAGACCATAGTCTAGGTATAGACATTATGAGAATTCGTTTCGGTTCAGCATCGGCTCAATTAAAGATGCTCGTGATGATCGTAATCATCATCAGACGTTAGAGAAAGTTGCCAGACGCGAAGAAAGTGCACGAGGGCAGCGTCTAGAAGAGGAACTCGGCTTTCGGGTCAAGGAAGCCAGCTGGAAGCGCTGTTCCGGCACCGTCGGATTTATGATCAGAAAATAAGAAAAGAAACTAGTTTTCACGCGAATCGAAACGTGCGAATTCAATTCTGTGCGTTGCGGTACTTTTTATCAATGAAGCACATCGTGAGAGTGTTAATGGACGAAAATACAGTTTTAAACAACGGATACATCAAATCCGAATTTTATATTAGTGATACTAGAATATTTGACACGTGTCGTCGAAAACCTTGACTCGGAGCCCTTTCCAACGAACATATTATGGAATATTTTAAAGCATCAAGCCAATTCTCTTACATCGAACAGGTTTCTTATAATGCAAGTCAGGTTTTGAAATTAACGTAAGCTTGTCGTTAACTTCATATTACATCATTTGCAATAGAAAAATTATAATATAAGAATAATTATAGCTATATATGTACTGGGAGACATATTTAATAAATATATTTTTATATTAATTCTAAATTTTTACTTCATCTTGTATTAAATTTGCGACGTAGAAACAGCATATTATGTTTCAATATATGATAATACTTACTGATCCTGTTGAGATACTTTTTACAGAGAAGTAAAGAAATACATTTTTGATTTTGACCAAAATGTAATCATTGCAATATCAATCGTCTATAAAAATGAAATAAAAGTAAATAGATTTCATACAGATTTTATATTTTCATATAAAAAGAAAAGCATTTTTTAGATTTATTTAAAAACATTTGATCTATTTCTTTAATTCCCTAAATATATATCACTCATTAATAATTGGTTATTGCATAAAAATCTCTAAAAAGGTAAAGACAAAACTGTTTCAAAATGTGGATTACTTTCCGGGATGAATAACTCAAATCTGGGACAGTCAAAGACAACTGATCATTTTAAGGGTAAAATAAATATGTTTTTCTTGTTTGAAGTTAAAATGATCAAACGCATCAATTTGTGCGCACGGTAGTCAATGTGTTAAACATTTTATCACACTATCTTAAAAATTTGCTTTCTGTTTATCAGAATAAAGCATCACATGTTTGATACTATTTAATGAAGTGTCAAAAAGAATGCTCAAAATATTATAAATAAAGCTTTCCTTTTACGAATATATAATTAATTTAATCTAAAGTTAAAAAAAACATTGCCTCAAGAATAATGTGGAAGTTGGTAAAAAAACTATTATTATTAAAAATATTTTACTGTGAATTTCAAATAATAATATCTCTCTCTTTTGATTAATATATTCAGAAGTAATATAACCCAAATACCTAGAAATTACCTTTGAAATTATACAAAGACGCATTTGTACAGACAACAGAACTGGTATAATAATATAATAAATATTATTAAGATTTAACATAAAGCAGTAAGATAAATAAAATTGATCAATTCTCAGAAAATATTTTGTTATCTTTAATATTGTAGAATAACAACGTAAAAAGTCCTTTGTAATGCAAATTAGTCCGCACGAGGGATTCAGATTCTTGGCACTGATACATCCTAAGCTTTTTTATATGATAGTCGCAAAAAAACTTTTTTTATGTTATTTCAATCATACTTGTTTGATATGCTATGTAAAAAAATGAAAACAATGTAATACACACAATCTGAAAATGAACATTCGTATAAATAAAATAATTATTGCAACAATCACTTCCTAAATCAAACATAACCATCGACAATTAACAAATAGAAAGTGTCACATAGCATAAATACTTGGGTACATGGGTGAGTGAGAAATGGGACTTATCTCAAGAAGTAAGAGCTTGAACAAAAATGGCAAGTAGTGCATATCTGAAAATTGGAACTCTATTCTCTAATCGTAACCTAAGCTATGAATGCACATGGTTCGTTGTTTTCGTATTATTTTCACCATTCTCCTATACGAAGTGGAGGTGTCGACCCTAAATGTGTTTTTTTAAGTGTTATTTCAGGAATAATGTGTAATACAATATTTTATTGTATTACATACAATTTATCATTCTTCAAAATTTTAGAGAAATTTGAGAAGTGAATTTTCATCTAGAGCATTACGGAAACACATCACGACAGATCCCAACTGCTCCACCGAAATCACAGCCGACAATAATACAACTCGACACGCCAGCGAAAATTTATCGACTTCCTATACCTGCCACTTCAACTCCACCGCATTTAAATTTATCAACGTTAATATGGCTGCAAATTCAAAACTCTTATTCCTCAAAACCAAAAAGAGTAATATTAAAAATGTACATACACACAATTATTTTATTTATCCCGAATTAAAATATAAATGAACATTGTCCTATAAACGCTATCAAATTTTCAACCACAATAAATCAAAATATATTTTTAATTATCACACATCGTTTTGAGGCCAAATCACTTGTCATTTCGTTACACCGAGTCATCTATGGCGCACACAGCAAACCGGATGTCCTTGATAACGAGAAAAATCAAATTTAATTGCAGGTTCGCATATAGAATTTTCCCTCCCAGAATGCGCATGTGCAATTCCATTTTCACTCGCAATTGGGTCGAACGCTATTAAGCACGCTATCTTTATTCTTAATTTTCTCTCTAATAGTCGTGTGTGTGCATTCGAAGAAGAAGTAAATGATGGACGAAATCGAAAGTGCGAGGTGGAAAAAATCTCATCTTGATAAGTGATGGCGTGACAGGTGCGACGATTGCGTGGATCGTTGTTTTTTTTATCGAACATTTATATTGACAAAGTGAAAAGAGATTGAAAATGGATAGACGTCTTACTGTTTATATTAATTAAGTGTTTAGTTTGAAAAGCGAAATTATTTACGGGGCAAAAACCTCAATCTAGAATGTCTTCTCTTTTATTTAGACCGCAGAAAGAAATATAAAAAGAAGTCAATACAATTAATATGTATAATAATCAAAAATATATGACCCCCTTATGGTTTTGTCTATACGACTAACTAGGTACATGTCCAGATTTTACTGGACATGTACCCTATTTTAGAGCGTCCAGAAACTTCAATAAATGGCTGTTATATCAGCGAAATGCATTTATGATTTTTTAATTTGCGTTTATGTGACAATTTGACTAACCGTTTAATGTTATTTCCTCGTTGGTCGCTCGTCGTTTACTTTGTTATAAATAATAAAAATCGAGTTAAAAAATAATATTAAATCTTCCTTCATTTGTCTCTTTTTTTGTTTAGTAATTTTAATATTTCTAACTGTAATACAAACGAACAAATAAATATTTAAAAAAATGATGCAATGAATGTTTAATAAGATCTGTTTTAAAAATTAAATATATATTCAATCAATTAAAATCTTTTAAGAATGGTGTCTCACTATTTAGCATATATTAATTGTGTTTATTCCATTTTAACGCCTTTCATGTTGCAATTGAAGATGGTTATAAATATATTATATCTGACTTGTGTGTTGAAATCTTAATATAACTCCCTAATCTGCAAAATGGCATACTCGCTATTGTTACAGATTAACCAAATATTAAATATTGGTAAAAGTTAAGAAGCTTTTAGACGCTCTTAAACTTTTCTTTGCACATGATATCCATTTAGCTGTTTGTTATATGCTTAATAATAAGAAAGCAGCAAATTGAATCGAATGATATCGCTGACGATAATTTAGAGAGTTTTGGTTATTTAGATTCAGGTTTTACTTTGATTTTGCATATTCATCTAACTGACATATCACAAGAAGTTTTTGATCTTTCTGACGCTTTTTTAAAAATAAACTAATCTATAGAACAATTAATTAAATAGCCTCTTTACTTACAATGTTAGAGCGTTTCATAATTTTAAGAATCAGCATTCATAAATACTTCTTATAAATCAATTAGATGAGAAAAAAAATCAATATTTGCCAATTAAATGATATTTTTATGACATCAAAGCAAAGGCGAATTTTAGAATTATCTTGTGTTTAAAATGATATCTAAACTCTTTTATATTGTATCAGGTTGTTCCATAAGTCTTTGCGTTTTTAAGGTATGGGTTAAATGAGATAATTTTACTGAACCTTTATATGGATATGGAAGATTTACTAAAAGAATTGTAAAGTGATATTGTGAAATATTGTATCTATTATAAGGAGTGTTTTTTCCATTACTCAAAATATATATTACTGAATTATTAGGTAAGAATTAATTTTTAAGCTTATAAGTATTGTAACCACAAAAGCAGTTATAAGATAATTAAATTTGACCGCACAAGTAAATCTCTATATATCAAAAAACATTTTTATTTCCAATAATAATTGGATTTTATTTTTATGTTAAAATTAACTTTTGACTTTTAAAGTATTACCGATTTGTATTAACTTATTCGCTACCATATAAGTTAGGTATGCCTTGCTATTTATAAAACCTATTTATTATGCTGCGCTGAATTTCCATATATAACATTATGCGCAACTTTTGACAGATTCTAGTCCATACAACCACGACCAGAATAAATTCGATCACTTAAAAGCTCTCTAAAATATTCAGCATTTCTGTATGTGCACTATTTCACATGAACAGATTTATTATTGCATTATACACTAATCGTGCAATTTAAACTCTGTCAACCAATATATTTTTAACAAAAGCGTTTAAATGAACTCTTTGAATTGAACGGAAATTTGTTCGGAAGCATTGAACCGAACACGTTATCTATTTCGGTTTAATAACAATGCCTGTTTTTATAACCATTGTGAAAAAAATATTTAAATTAAAATAATTGAAAGTCACGTTGAGGAATCCCACCCCAGCAATAAATTTAATATTCGGTGTTGGTAGCAATCTCGCAATAGGTGTGAAAAGACAGTTATTATTATTCTGGCGAAACAACAATTATAATTTTAATGGCCCTCGAGCTCAACGCCACTCGAATTATTATGCGATGCGGCAAAGCTTTTCATCTAAAACATGTGTATCAATTACATACGGAAATTATATATCGATTGAGAGAAGCGTGTATGCGCGCTCATAAATCGCTCGCAAAGTGATGCCAATAAATATTCAAAACGGATGGCATCCCTCTGAAAATGTTGCTATAAAATAATCGCATGCGAAGGGTTATAATGGCAAACGACGGCTTATGAATTATTAATGTCTTAAACGGATTGATACGGTAAAATTGCTAAAATTCTACATAAATGGATGTATGGAAACTGGGTGAACTAGTCTTGTTCTGTTAGCGATGGATTAATTTGAACTAAGTGAATTCGTTATGACCTAAACGATATATCTGTGTGGCAATTACACAATTAAAAGTTTATTTTTTTCTGTGCTGTGCGATATATAAATCCGTGGAAACCATAGGGTGACACCACTACATGTAACGATGAATTGTTTTTGCTATGGCTCTGCGTCATAAATATATAAGTTGCCTCAAGTATCAAGTTTTCAGGATTTTAGCATCCGGAAGTTGTTATTTAATTTAATATGTTGTGCTACAATTTAAAAGTGTTGTCCGTGTGTGCTTCCGTAGGCTGCAGGTGTGTCCAAAGTGGGTTTGCTCTGGATTCCGGACGTCGAGCTGAACCAGTGGATAGCGGTTTTGCGATTTTCGCTGGTCTGAATTTAAGTAGGCCTACTCTTGGTACTAGTCCAATATGAAGAGCTCTTGAAGTTCGGGTGCCTTGAACTCGAAAGCGCAAGTTCAAGTGTGAACGTCGGTAGAAGTCTCCCAGACGAAGTGTTGGAGAGAAAGTCTTTGTACGAAATGTTTGAGGGGGCAATTACAGAAAAGTGGCGAGTTTTTTTATAAATTGCCGGCTAATGGTTAAGGCAGATTAGAAATGGCTGCGCACGTTATCTTTTTTTCAGGGCGACGTATAAAAATTATGGGGTATACCTTGTGACTTTAGCTGTAAAAATGTCCCCCACGGTTATGTCGTATTTTAAAAACAACAAAAAAACATTTTAACAGCATGAGTTAATCCCTTAATTTTAAATAAAATAGTGATGCAATTAATGTACCCGACAGGATTAACTCTCGACGATTCAATATACTTGGCTTAACCAGATCTGACGATCGTAGTGGAAATGGCGAATTTTCTTATGAAGATATTTAAGTGGGAATAGAAATTAATTTTTAACGACAGAGATTATATACAATAAGAGAAATGGGAGGAGATCAACGATCTCTGATAGGTGATATGAGACAGAACTAAAATATATGTTTTTAATGTATGTCTCTGAGTTAAATATATGGTAATACTAATAGTTATTGGCAGGTGCATTGTGTCTATCTATCAAAATAAATATCTGTTAAATAGCACCATTTCTTGTCATAAAATCTAATTAAATAAGTTTGACGAATCTTAATTAAGAAAAAAATCTCAAGAATCTTTCACAAAAACATACAGAATTCACGTCAATGAAATAATAATAAAAATATTTAAATTAATAAAACAGTAATAATTAAGGAAATAAATAAAATTTAAAAAATACGGGTATAGTAGGTCAAGGATTTTAATAAATAATACATATATAAATATAACAATATTCCAACAACCGTGCCACACGAATCAAAAAGCAATACTGTCTTATGTACATACACATACCGGTACTGCTCCTCAAAGCGACCGACGAATCGCAGAGCAGAGATTTAAAAGCACGTGATAATGGCGCGATAAATAATGTTATTGTGCATGACTTAAAAACAAATAGACTGATTTATTATCTTCTGTAATTTATTGAGAAAACAGTTTTTCATGCTTAAATGTATTTGTAATAATATATTTTTTATTTTAGTTATGTGTCGATTATTTCATCACATTATTAAATGCTGTAAATAAATAAAAAAAATAAAAATGCCCATTTAAATTTAAAATTGAAGCAATGGCTATAAATATAATGTCTAAAAAATAGTTTTTAATATTATTCTATTTTATAAAATATTGAAACATATTTATAAATTATTAAATTGTGGTGTAAATACAGTGCTTATATAATTTAAAAAAAATGATTTTAGAAAAAGATTTGTAAAATTTATATACTATATGTTACGCCAAATTTGTAAAATTGCATATTACATGAAATCGGCAAAAAATTGCCTAATACACGAATTATGCTAATGCTTTTTACTATACTTCTTGTTAATAAAATTGTTAAGCTGTGTATATTTCTTGGCGTGCAAATTTAATTTATTCCCTACTGATTTAGAGTAACGTCGTGTATGTATATCCACATAGATTACTAGTGCTTGTTTTTCAAAGCTTTTTTTTAATTTATAATAACATGCGTATTAGAGAACCTCTACAAAGCAAAGTTCTGACTTTAAAACTGTCGGTTATTATTGATTTGTTCTCATTTATGTGCTCAAAGTAGGCGCACGCAATATGGTGCAGCCATCTCATTCATGTTTATACGTATTTTTTATTTTATAATATGACTTTCGAATTCAAATACACTTTTCTTAAGTAATAATTAACTGTATTAATCAAAATAAATACCATTATAATTGACACATTATTAGCAACTAATTTGATAAGATCTCGATATGGCGCCACTTTCGACAGTACTTTGGTTGTTGAAGACATTCATTCCAACATAAACAGCATCAAAATAACACATAACAACAGATTCCAACCCAAAATCACAGCCGCAATAATACAACTCGACTCGCCAGCGAAAACTCTCCGACTACCAAGATCTACTAATTTAACTCCACCGCCTGATATGGTATTTTATATGTTTATAAAATTAACTTTTACTAGCTTTTCCGGCGTGTATTTGACTGTAATACTCTACACCAGAATTGTTGGATTATTAACGCTCAACTTTATTTTGAGCGAATTTTGATTTAACATCAGCAACTGAAGAAAGATGCCCATAACCTCCCTTATCTTCATGACTCTCGTCACCAACACTATTTTTTTAGTACTGCCATTTACACAGCTCAATTAAAAGCAAAAGCAATAATAAAAATATTTTTATATTGTAAATACAGATCGGAGATGTATTTAGATATGACATAATATTAACTTAAAAATGATGAAATATTGACGTAATTTTTTATTATATACAAATTAAATAAATAAAAAACTCGAAATTCAATTTAATTATATAAAAAGAATAAATAGCTTATAGTAGACATACGTTCTTTCATTTAATGGATCTATATGTATTTTTGTAGTAAACTCTGAAAATAATAATTGATCATCTCTTGACAGCACAAACATTGTCCGTTGTCGTTCGCTTCTGCAAACATACGTGTATATGTAAGTACGAAAGCAACGATATTTCAAATGTCCCACGTACATATGTATATGACAAAGCATTGTATTATGTATATAAGTAGTTGAAAATAAATATTTGATTATAAATAAAAATGTATATTATACATAGGCAATGATATTAAAGCAGATATATAATAATAGAAAAATTCGTAAATGTAATTGGTCAGATTTTATATTCTGTTTTATAAATAGGATGTAGGTTTATATTGTAACTGTATGAATTATATACTGCTAGCATTAATGGGAAACGTTTCCTAGAAATGTTATTTCATTGCATGGTTACCTCTCATATACGCTTAGTCTGATTATTCCATTAGATAATAGAGCAACTCAAAAGCAAATATAAACAACAATGTATACTAAGCCTGAATTGAATTTTTCGATGTAAGCTAGATACATATATATATCGATTTGATTTTTTTTAATATAGTACAGTTTTTAATTTTTTAATTTGCTCTGAAAAAAAATTAAAATCTTTATTTAAATAAAAAATAAGAACAAGACTAATACTGTTATGTGCGAATATCTATCGTTGTTTTCTCATTTACAGTCTTATCGTTTAAACTCACTAAATAATGCAACCAACAGGAAGCAATTTCTTTCTCTCCTCTTTTTTTGTCCTTCGTACCAAACATAATCAACTTCTCTACACGAAAACATTAAATTTTGATACATAAATATTATAGTGAGTGGATTCATTTCGCGCTGGATAAATTGTGTTAAAGCTATTTTTCTTAGCTATATCTTTTTTTATCTTCAGATGCATTTTACAAATCGCATATGTATATACATAATATGGATTTATAGAGGTTCGCGAGTATTAATCAAGTATGTTGCATGCACTACACTCTCTGAAAGTTGTCAGAACCGAAGTTACAACTGAAGTCGGTCGAGACCTACGACTTCGAGTAAGCGACCACACTGCCCCAAATTTCATATGCCGTCCGGAGGGCGGCCGTGAATGACATCCGGACGGCGGCTTTTCATGTACAGCTGGCATATTTACGCGCGATCGAAAAATGTGCCAAATAATCACAATTTTTAAATTGTCATATTATTAAAATTACGCAACTGATAATTATAAAAGTTTGTGTGGGCACTCACCAATACAATATCAGTGAAAACTTTTCGGTCGTAAATATTCAATTTATGCAAAATCTTTGTCGGCCTTTGCAAAATGCCATAAGGCATAAAAATGATACTTCAGAATACGAACACCACATCTGTGACTATCCTAGAATTTGTCGCTATCGATTCTAAATAAGAATTCGTTATGGTGTGACATTTATATAAACCGATCTAGGAAATACATAAGAATTCGAAACGATTTTTTTTAACAAAATCAAATACCACTAATTATTTTTTAATTATTTAATTTTATATGAAAAAAAATATAATAACGATATCTGTTGGAAGAATATACTATCAAAAATATAATTAGTCCCTTTTGGTGCCCTAAAATACTCAAAGATGTCAGTAAGAGTCTGTTGAAGTCCCCGATAAGCATGTGGTATTATAACTTGACCACGTAACCACGATGCAGCGCTCGACATGCGTGTTGACCATAGGACGCCTACGCGCATACTGAAAAAACCATATCATTATCTTTCTCACTGTCGTCACTTAACACGCGAGAGAGCGAAAGGGGAAGTATCTCACCGCTCGCGCTTGAAAGAGCAGCTCCGACTTCGGTTCCTTTGACTTCGGTCCGTTTGCCGACAATGTTCGGAAGCGCTCGAAGCTGGCCAAGTCGACTGAAGTACCCCCACTTTACCTCCCGTTCTCGGTAACCTCGGACAACTTCCGAGAGATTTTAGAGCGGGCATAACTGAACTCGACCGAATTAACCCCGAAGTAACCCACTATATTCTCCGTCCTTGGCCAGAGAGTGTAGTGCAGGCATGTGAAATCAAGAGAGACAAGTGATCTGGGGGGTGCTTCTCATAATATTGAATGGAAGGTATGCACATCGACGGAACAGTAAAGGCGGTGGATACATATTTTCATACACCCTGTCATATTTTATCATTTTTATTAAGATTTAGTAAATAAAATAAAATTGATACTTTATTAAAATATTTTAGAATATAAGGAAAAGTGTGGAGTATCTCTGGAATAGTCAAAGTCAGAAGAATACAGTTTATTTTTTAAGATGTGATAGTCTTCTTCCAAACCGACGAAGAATTCATAGTTCTAACTTGTACGCTTTCAATGAAAACTTTATCATAACAAAGCTGATAGAATGCCCGAAAAACACAAAAGCATTGATTTTCTCTATAAAACCGTGACGTATGTGGGTCGCTTTATTGCGGCATACCCAAAAAAATATTTTTCTTCTTCGTCTCAACTCACTCCCATATACAAACCATGGTTTCTGAGAATATAATTGCGGAATAGAACCGAACTAAAAAGTATTACGATGGACTGAAACGTACTCCTCTACATATATATGTATATGGATGTGTAATATATAACATACTTGCACAAAAAGAACTATCACGCCATTTTAACGCTTGGAGTGACTCTAGGGTGAGCTAGAAACTGTTTCTATATATGAAAAGCGTCACATAGAATAGAAACACAAGAGTGCTCTCCGTCCTAATGTACGTGTATAATTATATATAATTACGTAGAGCATATTGTATGTAAATCTTGTGTATGTTATAAAAACGAGACGTAGAGATCTTATGGAAAATAGAGATCACGCAATGTTTTTAAGAGTAACTCATCATAATTAACAGGAAAAATCCAATGTTGTTATGATTACGTAAATATCGAATATTTGCATACTAACGAAAATATTAATAATATATTATATTATTACATTAATTTTACAATTACAATAATACCTTTTACGTGTATGTAATATGTATTATAAATATGTTTATTATTCATGTTTATAATAATAAAATATATACATATAGATTAACATGATACAAACATAAATAACATGAGCATTGCGTTATTTAAAATATTAATTTTTAAGGAAATCTACAGTATTTTTTTTTTCCATCTCGATTACAAAGACATATTTGTGAAATTTTTCATTGGATATGAAATATATTTTGCATTTTTTAATCATATTATTTATGATCATCAAATGGCAAGGATGCATTATGTATCAACTTTCCATCATGAATATTCATAATGGGACATTTAAAATAAAAAAAGTTATGTGAAATATTGTGAATCTGATATGTGAAATCTATTGCATTTTATGGAGCGCTAGACAATCGTGAATTTCATATAACCTTTCATTAAAATCAATGGAAGAAAACTTCTAGCAAATGAAGACGAAGAAAAAACTCTTACACCGAAAGCAATCCGATCAGAAGGTATGGTATATAAGCCTTGGATAATGATGTAATCAATTCACAAGGTTTAGCGACATAATGATCGATTGTCCTTTAAGATAGCTGATAAAACTAATGAGTATTTTTGCTCTCATTATGTAGTATATCATTTTATTTTATGGATACGAAATTAATTATTTTTATTAAAAGACAACAATATATATCTAGATTTACTAACGTGTTTTTTACGTATATATTTAAAACGAATAGCTTAAAAACAATTAATATTTTATTCAAGGGATGATGCCTTTTACAGCATATTTATTTTTCTCAATCAGTAATGTTATTAGATTACTACAACACAAACTACTATGCTATTAATAAATGCAGATACACTAAAACTGTATATTAAAATGCAAAAAAATCCGTGTATTCCGGTGATGTACACTCAGTGTACGTGGCAAAAACGAGTAGAAAAATATTTATCTATTCAGTTCAAAATCAATACTACTAAACCAAAAAATGCCAAAAAATAGTTTAATATTTTTTTGTAAAACCTTTGGAAAAAATTGCCCTAGTAACAAAACATAAACTATAAAATAATATTCAGTGAATTTATAATCGTAAAGCTCACTCATTTAATTTATTTTTAATCAAACCTTAAGCATTCTTGCACTGATTGCCATCTAAATACTTTTTCAATATCTCAACTTGTTTATTTCTTCATTATATTCTTCCAACTTGGAAGCAAGCAGAGTTTAGCCTAGTTTTTTGTAAACTAGGTACGGACTAAAAATTACGTAAAGTAATGAAATAAAAAAACTCGAACTTTGCATTCTTATCCCACCACTGAAAAAGTACATTTTCGTCATTTTTCAGGGTATATTTCTTTGTTCATTCTAACACATAAAAATAAATACCATCATTCTTAGATCATTCTAACAGATAAAAATAAATACCATCTCTTTTCTAAAGTACGGATAGAGAGATGCCTTACAACAATTGAAAGAGAGAGGGGTAAAGTAAATAGTAAACAATTGCGTTAATAATTGTGGACCATTGATATGCACATTCATCCTGAGACATACTCACTCATTTTCACCTATAGGTATCAATAAAAACTACCTATTTGTGTGAAAAGTATGCGCGATAAATAATGCCCATCACAAATGTAACTATTGTTACTTTTACCAGTTTTTTAATATTTAATAAGCAGCAAGAACCGGTATATCGGATTTCGTCAAACAAAGGGTTAAGGATATAAATAGGATCAATTTAAATTGCGGACGATACTTAAATATAATGTATGGTGATAAAATGAATGATATAGTTAACTTGAGTAACACTTTATAGTGGTTTAAACTTGATACATTAAAGTTAAACGCGCAAAAAACAAAAGTAATCAAGATAAACTATAAATCTGTAAGTGATGTGAAAACAAACATGGAAGATTGCAATTTAGATTATTTATTTATTTTAGTTAAAAAAATATGTATAATAGTTTTTTATGTTAATTGTATGTATTTTTAATTAATACTGATATTTTAAATGTTATAAGAATAGAAGTTAGAAAATATGTTATTACTTTATTATTTCAGTAAATATTATATTGAATGTATAGATATATTAGAAGTAAAGAGGAGTAACAATCGAAAACTTACGAAAGTAATTTTATATAGGGGTATTATACTTTATGAAATAATAAATTATTTGAAAGCAAATTAAGCAGTACCTATGTATGTACCAAATAATTAAATTTAAGTGGAAAAGCATTACTTTGTAGCTACAGTAATAAATAATATATTTATATACGTCTTTCCACGGTCTTATTCCATTCCATCGCGAAAACTTTGAAGCAGGAGATTTAATATAATTTATCACTGCCCTTCAGCAAACGAAATGTACACCGAGTGTACTTAAATTCCAACATTGGCTACCCACGCTCGATGCCATCACTGTTTTAATTAGTCGAAACGTCAAAGCATAAGCGACGATAGAACTTTGCTACCGTACACTACACCTTTATCACTGTCGTGATTTATTAATAATTTCAACCGCGGCCTTCCGAGCTTTCATACCCTACGCCATCGCATTTATAAAAGGAAGTTTCCATATGTATTAACTGTAGACAGCTTGAGGCTTTCTATCTCATGTGGATGTGTGTTCTGAAGATGTTCTAGCGACGAGGGATCTTGTCGCTTACGTAACGAATATGTATTCTAATGTTGTATAGTTCATTCGAGGTTTATGAGCTTTTTAAAAATATCTGGGATGTTGTAGTTTTGCAACTCTTTAAACTAGTCGCACCTCTGCTAATGTTTAACAAATAATAGTAATTTTTGTATATAATTAGCAAACACAGGTTTAACAATACAAACGTAAATGTTTAAGTACGAGCATTTAGATATAAAGTCTAGAATGCAATATGATTGCTTAAGAATATTTCTTAAATATATATTTTTTACAACGCAAAGCTTTCTACAATATTTACAAATCTTACAGTAAACGTTTAATCAATTAAAACCACTTCTTTATTCATCATGAACGTTTTAAAATTTTATCATTGCCATATACATAACAATATTACTGCTTATTGAATATCATAGACTGGAAAATTTCCATTCAAGTTTTTTAATATGTATTATATACATACATTATTGATTAAATATACACATACAGGTATCATTAATCAGAACACAGTCAGATTATGTGTAATTTGTTGAACATATCCGCAACACATTATTCAGTAGATAATAGCTGCATCACAAATTCTGATTCACAATAATAAATGTAACGTTGAATATACAATTACTTGTATATATAAAAACACGACTATAACAATTTAATCTGTACGTATTTATATAATACTCACATTGTTACACATAATATAATAAGTAATATTAAGATTCCGAACGCTGCTCGAGCGTATATATTTTATGTACAATAGTTATATTATAAAGAACGAAGCACACGCTTCGAATATTAAAGTCAGATCCTCGAATCAATACAAGAACATGGAAATAATAATGATATAACCATTTACATAAATGTATGATATAACAATATTTAACAATTTAACTCTCAAAGAGTTTACATTTATATTATTAGTGCTTTTTTATTATTCCTTCATTTTTGTTAGGAGCAATCGATTAAATTTGTGTTATGCTTTGTGACTTACGTTAAAGTGAAAGCAATATATCATAATGCAAAATTTAAGAAATCAAATAAGAAATAATTTACAAAACTTTTTTTTCATTAATTTATATATCTAAAACAAATTTGGCTATGAGGTATGTTATCCCGAGCCTAATTTTTAAACAAGGCTATAATTAAGAATATTTTATATTTTTCTAACGAAAAACAATATACTAGCGCTATGACGCTAAAAATCATTTTCGGCGCAATTAACACCTTTAACTGCTTAAGGACAAGTTTCGCACATATGCAAGATGAAATTATGAATTATGAGTCATTATTTATATTATTATGTTATTTATAACATAATAATTATAAAACCGTGGTTTCGTTCGGTCTCTTTCGTTATTTCCACTGTGAAAATATTTTTCAAAAGTTGCTTATAAAAAAACGATATTAATTTATTGTTAGCACGTTTTTAAAAATACGTGTTTTTTCGAGTAAATGTTCTAAAAAAATATTTTTTGTTGAATATTTATTATTTACACAAAAAAGAGAGAAGAAAATAATATCGGTTTTTATTATTAACAACTTTTGAAAAATATTTCCACGGTAGACCGAAAAACCACATAATAAAAATTGAACAATAGAAATTATAGCTCATAATTCATAATTGTATCTTTGAAAATGTGCGGGACCTGTAGAGCACATATAAGAGCTAAAATAAGATAAAACAGAGATAATATTACCGCTAAAATCCCACATAATTAGATAAGTTAGACGGTTGTTGATCTCCTTCCATTTCTCCGATAGTATATATATATATATATATACCAATTCGCTGCTGTATAAAATCATTTCCCACTATATTTTTAACCTATTTAATCACTACAATTGCTCATCATTTTCGACTTAAAAGTACTCGAGAGTCAGATTTGTACAAATCGTTTTCAATAATAATGTATATAACAAGAACTGTAGACCAGTTAAATACGTGTGTGTCTAAGCCCTGAAAGACCTGGGCTTAAATCCCAAATGAACACTAGTGTATTTAAATTTGTACTGCGTCGGTGAGAACGGAATTAGTAATTATTATATAAATATCTGATCGATTATTACAGATTCGGTTTTCCTAGATATTCATAATTTCACGGATGAATAATTAAATAAAATCTGATTTTAAGCTTTAATGCTAGTTTATTATTAATTATATATCATTGATTTACAGACTGATTTCAGTCCAATGTCTCAACACTCACTTAGTATTTAATGATTGTGATTACCCCGTAGTAGTGCATTGGGTTAATGCTAAAGATTTAAAACAAAAAAAATATTTTAGAAAATATATTTAACACAAAATCAGAGTAATTAAATTACTCGCTTAATGTTCGTTTAGCATACGTTTCCACCATTTCAAAATTTAGTTAAGCACAGTAAGAGAAGTAATAAATCTCAATAGGGGTTGACTGGCGATTTTCCGCCGGCTAAGCTTTACGTAACTTGTCGCCGTCCTGACCCTGACTCCAAGACCTGTGTTAATCCTGAACCCAATAGAGGGTCAGTCATTCTGTCTTATTTGCAACCTCTTGGGCAGACGACCGTCCGAATATTGGTCAATCGATATTTGGAGTTTTGTCGCAATGCCGACCGCTCATCGTAAATTACACTGTGGTAAAAAGGTTATCTACCGCTTTATCGTTTCGGCACCGACTGTGAGACTGCGTTTCTTTTCATTATTAAGTTTCAATGTTTGTATTGGGTATGAAATAATCAACAGCTCAAGGCTTTTCGTTTGGTGATTACGATCCTAATCAATAAAAATGTACTACCGGTTGCTCAAGCAAAACCATTTTCATTAAATAACTGCCGATATGACATAACAGAAATAACTTTAAATCCTGTTTAGTACATCGATTCTTTAAATATATTTTAATTTGCATTATTTTCCTCGCTGCTTTAATGGTAATGTATTCCATAAATTATCTCATTACATGAACTTTGCTCAATATAAGGTTTTATAAATAAGAAAAACAAGACACGAAAACTATAGCTCAAGTTCTTAAATTTAAATAAGATAAAACAAGCTTTGCGTACTCAGCGAAACAGATGCATATGTATGAGTATTGATCAAAGAAAAGCATACTAGATATAATATTGTATGAATATTTTTGTATGTATGTAATTTGTAATAATATGTAATGACCATGAATAACCAGAAACTCAAAACTTAGATTATTATTACAACCTTGTCATCGATTCAATTCAATGAATATTTAAAAATATAATAATTATATATATTGAAATTGTAAATATTTTTTTCATGTCAAAATTGTTTGCACACCTTTCATGCTTAACAAGAAATTCGCGTGTTACGTACATTTCGAGCTAATTTCCTCATTGCTATAAACTTGTTTTTGGGATATTTCAGAATGTTTGGTGATTTATGTACCCGTATGTTCAATTAAAGCGACCATTTATTTTTTATATAACGTGTAAAGTAAATTTCTTAAATTTTTTAGTGTCAGTCAATAAACATTATTAACACTAGTTTCAAAATATTTGTTGTTTGTAACCACTCAAAAATACTTTAAATAATATACGGAATAAGAAAATCAAGACTATTTATTTTAAATATAAAAATATTAAATGGTTAAGTATTTAAAATTTTTAATCAGAACTAATTTTCATTATAAAAATTCCTGCTTTTAAAAATATGAATATAATAAATAATTTTATTCACAGACAGATTACTCATATTGATTTAAAAAATCAATACTAAGCATTGAGAAAGTTCACACATACATATTATCAACTCGGAAATATGAGTAATATCTGGAATTTCGGCAATTAAAGTGTTTTTTTACGGTTATTAATTGTTATTTTATGAAGATAAATAACACAAAATAAAAAAGGCATAATTCAGAAACAAAAAATAGCTTAAAAATAATAGAAACTTGTATTTCTAGAATTATTTTTGAATATTCCTGTAAAAATATAAACAAATGTTTTACGAAAAGTGAAAAAAAAATATTTAAATTGAAGTCTCTATATAATATTGACGCAATCATCAAATTTGAATTAGGCTTCAAGACAAAAAATCAATGACGTTAACTGAATTTTATGTCGAACATGACTATGCTATCTACTATTTTTTAAATAAATATAACATATAGTTCAATACTCAAAATATATATTTTCGTTTCATCAATTAAATATTTATTTGGTTCCATAAAAGCTTAGAATCTTAAGTGAGACTTTTTTGCCTTTCACATTACTTGTAACTAATTTTTCGGAAAAAATATTACTGTTATTGTTTATTTATTGTTGCTTTACAACGAGGTAAACACAATCAACAACTACTCAATAGTGAGACACCAGTCAGTGCTATCTATTTTATTTTTTAAAAACTATTATTACACCTTACAATCAATGTCACTATTATGCGTGAGTTTTATTTATTTTATTCATCCATGAGATAATGAAAATCTATGAAAACCGGATCTTCGTTGTTCGATCAGAATTATATTTATATAATAATCAATAAATCTGATTTCCCAAATACGATAAAAATTAAAAGGCACTAAGATTCGAATCCAGCTCTTTTAAGTATTAGTATATTGTGCTGTTATATTGATCATATCTCTTATCAGCATTATTTTATTTTATTCATATAAATATATTGTACAGTAAAAATGAAAATAAAATTACGCGTCAAACGTATTTTTTACTAACGCGAACATTAATTTTATCACAGCGATCTACAGTTCTAATTTGACAAATAATGTAAATATATTTTATGCTATGGCTCCTTTATTACGTCAATATCTATTATGATGTAATATTTTTATTTGTATCAAAAGTTTCGATTGAAACCTGTACTGCAAATTTTTGTAATAAAAATAGTTACTCTCACATTATTTACAAATGTGTTTACTGCATTGTATTGTTAAAAAAATAAATTCATTTACGGAGAAATATGTTAAAACACGTTTGGTTTTTTAAAGTGCTACATTTTATGCTGTAAATGCTATATGAAATACACATTAAATAACACAGCTGTTGAATAATAAATTCCGAGGCACAGCTGCAACACTGAAAAATAAATCTCGTCCTAAATTGAGACAAATCACAGGTACATTCCACATTTCGTCGCTTTTTGAGTCAGGATAGATAAAAGCACACGTTTTTATAGTTAGAAAGCGCCTTTTTATGACTACAATTGGTACTGACCATCTTAGATGAGAAGCGAATATATTTTCTCGTCATACAATGAATCATGACATAATCAGGCAGATAATCAGTAACAGTACCACGAAAATGTTTGTGTTAGTGCAGGAATTAGATCTTCAGACAGATATCGACAGCCAGTTGAGTTACTACTAGTGTTTTGCCACTTGGTCTGTACCGGTACACACAGAGACTGCGCTAACACTGAGCAACCCCCAGATACTGCGTAAATCAGAAAAACGGTTACACTAACAAATTACTATATGCATTCATAATTTAGTAATAAACAAGTTGTGCAATATTAAAACATAATCCATAAGATACGAATTGCGTTAGCGCAAATCTCTATTTTATAAACTTTAAGGAGGTAAAAGCCTACCGGTACAGTTTCATGTTTCTGCGTAATAATTAGCTATGATAGGAATTAATTTACTTCGAATCTCATTTCACTGAGAAAGATTTAATACATATATTTACTTATATGTATATAACACACGTACATCATAAAACTATCATTACCTATTTATACTTGTATATGTTTTTTTATCAGAAATTGCTTAAAAGCTTGAATTTGCCATAAACAGAAATTGATTACAAAACGATTTAACTGTAATTTTGAAATTAAAAATCATAAGCATAGTACATAGCTATTACACAAAGATGAAACTTTGTATTTTTATGATAATTGAAGTTTACATATATATTATATTTAAGTCTGTTATTAAAAATACATTTGCATTGAATCGTGTAAATATCAAAAATACCGGTTATTCCAAAGTTCAATGTCCATGAACACTAAAATTAAACTGCATCAATATTTGTATTGCCCCTGAACTTACAATGCTGTCAAACCTTTGATTAATTTCAGTATAAGTAAAAGAACCTTGCTTAATAATTTCACTTGATTATTTATTGTAAGGTCTTGGCATTGTATAACATTTTAGTTATATTTTATTTCTCATAGAAATATACCTTAAATTATAGAAAATTGGTAAACGATACTTTTCCTGTTGTAATTTTCAGCAAAAAATTAATAAAGCATAATAATGATAGCTTTCACTTCCGAGTGTATAAATATTATATATTTAAAGGTGCATGATGAATGATTATTTCAGTACTTGTCGTTTATGTTACATAACGTTTAGAAGAAAGCGGTTTTCTGCATTAATCATCTAAAGCTTAATCACTCGTGTCATTATATAATATTAATTTAAAATAAATTAACTTGTTCAGGTTTATTCGTAATTTTAAGCTTTCATCATATCTGTAAGAATATTATAATGATGTAACGTAACCAACATAATGTAATTATTTGCCTGTTGATATTATTTAAGTTGAAATATAGTATTGAATTATATAATTGTATACGTTGTATAGGGTAAAGGTGAACCTTTTCAACCATTTTCTAGATTGTTTGGTAGCAATAATCACAATTAATCCTCATTGATCACTGAGAGTCACGTAAAGAAAATATTTGGTTTGTTTCGTGGTAAATTTTGGTTCATTGTCCGAAATTGAAGTATTATGAAATCTAGAATGTAATAAAATTATATGTATATATGATTATTATTACAATTAAAATTATATTCGTTTAACCCTGGATTTTTTTTAATACTTTAAAAAAGACAGTGCTCTGTGTTTTAGGTTGTTAAAAATAATGACCATAAAAATAAAAAATGGCTATTGTTTTTCAATAGATTCATTGTTATTGCTAAAGGTTAAACGAAATATACTTAAAGTGCTATAATTATTTGGCAGTCAAATATAATTTAGAATAACATTATAGATCCAATAAATTATTATATAAGAAAGTATCAAGTATTTATAATTATTGTTTTGAATAGTCAACTATAAAATTTTTTTATAATATCATTAAAAACCAAATTTATAACAAATCATTACTGACTATTGACAAGCCACGAATTATTGTTGTGTGTTATAAAATACGTTACCGTTCGCATATACTATATTTTTAAACAAATCAAACAGGGCAAAAACAATTAACATTTATAAGTAGTGAGACACATTTAAATCAGTCTGTATATCAATGACATATATTTTAATAATTATAAACTATAAGTACAGCTTATACTATATAGATGTCACTATGCTTGACCTAGCTCGATTTTATTTTAATTATTCATCATAATATTTAACAGTGAGATTAGGAAAATCTAATCTGTTAAGTACATCGCAATTAAGATCATATAATATTTATCTCCCAGAGACGATAGCAATTAAAAAACAGGATCAGGACTCTCAGTCTCTTAAATATCAACATACATCACTAATATATTAGTTTTTTTAATACAACACCTATAACTGTTCATTATAATTCATTAAAAATTATGCAGCTTATTAATTTAAAAATATGTTTTAGGTAAATTTATGTAATAAATTCTCAAGTGATTATTGTAATATGAATCGTTAAATTTAAATAATTAATAAATCGTTAAAACAATGTTCTGTTTTAAATATTGCCGAAGAAATGGGAAGAGATCAACAACCGTCTGGCCCTTCTGAGTGTGATTTGGGCGATATTAATTTTTGTTTCCATTGCATTCGAATAAATGCGTGATATACGCAACTGTGATTTTCTTGTCAATTATTTTTTAAAAACGCATACCTTCGATATTTCAACCGTATTAGGAAACAATAAATACCAGTTTTAAAAGCGTTAATTAATAACATACAAAGGAATTATTTTTTATTTAACATACATTAATATCAGAGATAAATAGAGGAACGGATCATAATGTTTTGAGCAAGGTCCTAGAGAGTAACTATGCAAGATTAAATCAATATTACTTATAAAATCTAATGATTATTAAAAATATGCTCTATGTAGTAGAAAATTTTACATCTGACGTTTTATACCAGCACGATAGACCAGTGGTATAAAGTCGAAGACTAATACCTGTTTCTCATAAATCGAAAGGCGATTCTTCAGAATTAGTATTTTGAATCAGAAAAATTGGTTACAGACAGAAAAGTGATATTTGTATAATTAACATACCAAGTGTTTTTACATTTTATCGTATCTGGGAGATCAGAATTAGCGATTATTATGTAATTATAATTCTGATCGATCATCACGAAATTATGTTTTCCTATATTTTCATAATCTTACGTACATATACATATATAATTAAAATTGTGTATAGTGACATATATTAATTATGAGCTGAAATTTGGAGAAGCTCATTTAATTAATAGTTCAGATCATCAGACTAGTAATACAATTCAAAGAATAAATATTTCAAGCAATTATGTGTAATTATTAAAACGTGTAGACAATTAGTTTTTAAACAAATATACAACTTTCCTCTATTTTAAACTTCCTAACTCGACAACTACAAATTAATAGAAAATTACAGTAAACGCCCGTGACACGTAACAACCCTGAGAAGTATTTATTTATTAATCGATGGCCTTGTCCAGTGACCGTTCTGTGAAAAAATCGATTACTAACCGTGTCCAATATTTTTTCTATGTCTGTTTTTTATGCTACAATGACAGAATTATTCGCAAAATTGTGAAAAATACAAAGGATGGAATTATTTACGTAATAAGATCGTGTAAAGTTCTTTGGTGTAATTATGTAAAATGTTAAAGTAATAAATTAGGGCGACGTTAAAATAGACTTTCATGCGTGATTTTTATTACAGTTCAGTTTATGGTGGAAGAGAGTATTGGGAAAGAAAAAGGCCAAATTGCTACCTTACACGCTCAGCAACGAAATTCGACGAACGTGACGGTCTTGTTAAATTTCCGAAATTAACTGATCACACTAATACGTATCCGTGATGCGTTACATAAAGTCGAATAGCCCCATTTATCTATACTTGATTTGTTATATCAGCATATGTAGGAAGGTTATTTAATTTATAAATAGTTTAGTATGACATAATGGCAAGAAGTCAATCGTAAATTAATTTTATGTAGGTAGCTCACGTGAGTAACACTCGAATAGTCATATTCTTGTTTCATCTCCTATCAGAGATTAGCGATTTTGATTTTGATGTTTCAGTAGAATTGAACATAAACCATCTCAAATTGCGTAACCATGGGTACGGCGCCTGTCTATATTTATTCTTCCGCTTATTTTCCCCTCATCTCATAATATGGCAAGGATATTAAAGCTGTTCCGCGGCAGTTCTTGATCTTGTGCCGTGTGTCAAAAGACTTAAATATTCGTAAATCTATCCACCTAATAATTTTTTAGTATACATCTATTGATCCACATCTCAATGGTCTCTACTTTTCGAATTAATTATTGATTTAAGGTATATACCTCCATTACGATAATATACAAACGCACTATACGCATTCTTAGCTGAAGGTTTAAAGTCACGGTTAGAGAATATAGTTCGCAATCTGAGAAATGCACTCCATGCCATTTATATTCAAGCTCTTACTTCTTGAGATGAATTTCTTATTCACACATGTACTAAAGTATTTTAGTGTTACGAATGTCGCCTCATTCACTATTTTTATCAGTGTTTGAAATTCGCTAGTATTATCTCCAAATCTTATATTAAATATTATTTCTTGGTTAACCATTCATCAGTATCTTCAGATCAATCTCATCTAGAGCTTCTTGAAATAATGATTCTGAGTACATCTTAAATAACAAAGGTAATTAGATGCATCCTTGTCGTACACAGCGTTTAATTTGTCATCTTCGCTGAATTTATTTACAACTTTCTCTGTTTAATTTCAGTACATGTGTATGTCATTTTCCTCAATCAAGTTATACTTTATTATTTGTATAAATTTCGGATATTAAACTTTATCAAAATCTACAAAGCACACATATGTATTAACATCTTTGAACAATAACATTTACATTAATTGAACTTATTATGTGTTCAAATCGTTTCTGAATGCAAACTGAGTATTGCTCGTGCCTTTCTACACTAATTGCATATTATTATATATTGTAAATGATTTTGATAAATAGTTTAATCATGTAACTGATTTATTATCAGTAGTCTTTTTTATTCATTTCGCTTTTTAGGCAAAGTAATGAAGGTAGATTTAGGCAAGACAATTTTACTAGTTAGGCGTATACATTATCTGGATTAACCGTATTTTTCTTCTTTCATGATCACTGGTCCTTTCTACATATATTCTCTATCATAATCGAAGAGCTCTTCAATGTATTTATGTTAACATATCAATTTATCTTTTATATACAGAATAATTATACGGTTTGAAAAATGTATTTGAAAATCTTCGCGACTAGTTTAATAATTTAACTTATTTTATAACCTAATAGGATGAACTGTTATGAGTATATACATATTATCAACAGGCCTGCCGAAAGAGGGGGGAGAGGGGACAAATTCCCCTCAACTTCCTGACTGTGGAAAAAATCGTAGCAAGAATATATGTATGTATAAAAAAAGTAAAAACCGACCTCAAATATGATGAATATGAACTAAACTACATTTGTTTGAGATGTATGTATGTACTGATGTATGTATTTCAGGTAAAAGTTCCTTCAGAAATAAAAGGAGCGGAACATTGCCTTCAAAAGGGGACAGATTGTAGTTTTTTTAACGCGGCTCCGTTTGTGTTAAAATTTTTTTGCAAATTATTGTTGACTTTATTGCTTTATAAACGTAGACATGAGAAAAAATATTCAACGAATGTAAATTAGTTCAGTTAATTTAGGTATTCGATCTGAATTTTCAGATTAGGTCCTTCTTTTTTTTTTATTAAAAATCAACAACAGCACCAGCTGAATTATATAAATTTAATGTCTTTATAGATTGTATTATCGGTAATTTGACAACTAGATTTAATGCAGAAAAATAAATAAATAATATGTGATTATTCCTAAAGGAAAATCTAAAAAAACAGTCTCGAATCTATCCACAAAATATTTTTTAAGACATGTCATTTCAGTAAAATCATATTGGAATACATTTTCACCAGTAGATATATATTTTTACCAGTGAAAATATGAATTTTCTGGCAGGTGAACTTTTCTATATATACTAATACATATATTTAAATACTTATTATTATTTATTTACATCCGATGAACAAATGTTACAGTGAATGTGTATTTTTTGGTAAAGTCCAAATATATTTTCACCAGTAGATATATATTTCTATTAGCGAAAATATAATTTACCTAATAGGCACTAATATGTTGCTCTAAAATGTCTATGAAACTCAATTTGCCAGTTGCGAAACGTCCATTTGCTGTTCAAACCCAAACCTAACCTAATGAAAGTTCTAAAACTAAGATCAAGTCCAAAGTACAAACTAAGCCAACTCATCTCTCAGAAGAAAATAAGCGGAAGAATAAGTCCAGACAGACATCGCATCTCCCATATTGCTCCATAGTTTGTCTGCATTTCGATATTGCACTATGTTTTAAAAATATGATGGCTATCCTTACCGACATTACTATGGACTTCTAATATAAGAGGACTGATCAAAGTATATTCAAACCGAAATTTGGTTAATGGGAGAGCGCAAAAAACAATTATCCCTTCTCAGAAGGCAAAAATTCACGTCAAAAGCAATAAAATCGTGTCGGCGCCGCCGCAGTGGGAACGCTCGGTAACGAGCGTTCCCACTGCGGCGACGACGGCACGATTTTATTGCTTTTGACGTGGATTTTTGACTTCTGAGAAGGGATAATTGTTTTTTGCGTTCTTCTATTGATCAAAATTCGGTTTAGATATGATTAATTTGATTCTCACTTATTGTAATTATATATTTTAACTATCCTTTCAGTTCTTTATGTTAATAGTATAACAGTATTTTAATGTTAACACACTAACTGTACTGGTTTCAAGCAGCGTAACATACCAAAACTTATTTTAGAACTATTCGTAATATATAAAATGATTTATTTAATATTCATCCATAAATTAATAAATAAATCAGTGTATTATTTTAATTTATACATAACTGTTATGCTACCGTTTCGTTACAATTACGTTTGAAATTTTAGGTAAAAATATTCATAAAAAAATCACCGTTTTATTTATGCACATTTACACTGAATAAAATCTGTGCAAATTAATTATAAATGTGTATTGGAATAAATGTTCGAAATATATGCGTTACTCATTCTTAAGAAGGCAACTTTAAATAACCACTTGAGATGTGTTTTGTAACCTCAAGCGCATTCTGCACATTATCGCATGTTTTGGAGAAAACCCAACAATAAATACCATCCAAGACATATTGCGCAATGCCTCTTAGCAAATAATCGCTTGACATATTTGCACAATTAAAGAAGCAAATATTGTATCGACAGTTTTCACTCCGACACTAAATGTGAAACAGTTGCTAAACCTGTCGTATTCCACAACTGCACTAAACCTGTGCATGTCTGGATCGTAATGCAGTTTGCGTGACATATTTTATGTCCACAACTGATATACATCTACTTTGTCCAACATTAAATTGTAAACTTTCACTGTAAAGCCATATTTGTCAAAACTTTTAAATCCTCCTCTTTTCGCATCACGTGTGTATAAAATTTGCGAAACAAGGATTGCAAGCGTTATTAAGTGCATTAAAATGCTCTCACGTAACATAATCTCAACTAACCATAGCGTACGTGACAAAATGGTTAGATTCCACTTACTCAATAATATGACATAAAACATGAACATATCTAACAATGTATGTATAATAGGCTCGTTTTTTTCAGATCAGAATTTTAATATGGTTGTGATCAGAATTTATATTACATTAGTCAGAATTTATATTAAAAGGTCAGAATAAAAGCAGCCAGAATAAATATTAGATAATCAAAATTTATATTAAATGATTAAAATTTATTGGAATTGGACTGGTCAGAACTTATATTAAATGGTAAGTTATTTTGACAGATAGTCAGATGATCATTTTTTTCTGTTCAATGGACAATAATTATTTTATTTTGTTTTTTATTTATCTTTTCGTTGTAACCTAACAGGCGTAAGCCCAATGCGTTACAATGGGGTAAACCTGTACCAACTGAGTAAGTCAATCAGATATTCATATCGAAAATACTTCGTCGCATGATTTCGCCTACTGATTATGTCATTACAGTAAACCAATCACAAGTCACGGTTGATTATGGATGAGATAAGAAAAGAGTAATCCATTCTTAAAATAACCAGATTATATACTTGGTAATGGGATTTATTATTTTGGATTCGATAAAACAAGTAGTATGGAGTTTGCGAATATTCGTTGCTTTCAACTATTGAAATATCAAAATATACGAATATATTCCTAAATGTTTATATACACATAGTCTAATGTTATTAAAAAACAGTTTAGAATATAAAAAAAATATATTAATTCAAACAAATAGAGCATTAAGGGTTTCTTTAATACATTTACAATTTACATATATTTCCTGTCGAATAGACTACAACTTGGTATGCCCAAAAATATATTACCATTTTAATAAATTACTTAAGACAGACCTTAATGAATTAAACTTTATTCGCACTAATTTAAAAGAGATAAAAAATCAAATACCGCTGAGAAAGTTCACAGCTGCACAACATTGACATGGAAATATGAGTAATTTCTGGAATTTTATCAATTACAAAGTGTTTTTTTTAATACATTTTGTCGGCTATTAGTTCTTATGAGCATCCATGGCTGTTATAAATAACATGTAAATCGTAAGATAAATTTAATGAAACACAAAATTGGGCTGTGTATAATGCAGTGATACATTACTTGAATGATTCAACTCATTTGGATACTGCTAACATATAAATATAAACTATTGTCCATTTGATAACATGAAAAACAGCTTTTGTTTAGTTAAATTATTGTTAAGGTCTCTATTTGTGTTCATGTATATTTTTAAAAAAAGCAATTATAATGCTAGTTAAAACTCGTTTTCCCATCGCTCACTAAACAATCATTAATCTGGCAACAACAATGCCTAATCACCATTTGTTAACAACTAAACGCCACTGACATTGACATTGAATTTTTACACAAAGACAATGAACTTGTAATTATTCCCTTTTTTATAAGTAGACTCACACGCAATGCGCGTTTGTTTTGGTTCAGTGCCCTACATTTATGTTGCAGAACCGGTTTTGCGAAACAATCTCTCTTATGGTCAGTAGCTCATTTTTTAACTAGGATTTGCATACCATATTTTGATAAAAAAGATAATTCTTAACAAGTATCAAATAGCTTTTGAATCTCACGAGCACACTAACAATTGAGATTGATTCCACGGCTATTAAGTTTAACATTTTAGTTAATCAAGAAAAATGGATGTAACGGTTGAAAAAAATGGTGTCATTCATTAACATATGTATGTGACGTCTAGAATCAATATAAAATATTTTTTTAGATATTTTACATACATGTAGAAATGTAGAGCTGTTTTTATCCATAAGAAATTTAGATATACAAATTTTATCTCGTTTTAGGTATCAAGAATAAAAAAGAGTTTTTGAAGATCTAAGATATTAAATGCTTATTTTATTTAAGCAATTTAAGTGCTTATTCGTAAGAAAATAACACTTTATGTTTCTAGACTATACATATGTATGTATATGCAGAAAAGCTCATTTATTTCATTTCATTCCATTCATAAGATTAGTATATTAATTATGTTATTAAAACTATGATAAAACATTAGAGACCTGAGTTTTATCACATGCGTATTTATGGCATCAATGGTTTTTAATAAAGCATAGCATATAAATAAAATATACACGCTCTCCGAACAGGGGGATGTCTGGACCCCAGTCTTATTTTAAAGTAACATCGTTTTTGGTATACAATTGTTTAGCCGTTAATAATAAAATAGTCGTTTACAATGTATTATGTTTTCATTTAAATAAAAACATATTTTCTATTGATTATAGGTGTATACCTTACATATGTATATTAAAAAATGAATGATATTATAAGCTCTCTAGTTACTGCATTGGTTATTAGTGAAATAAACTATTTTTGGCCGTGACTAAAAGAAAATTACATTATTGTGAAATAATTGCACGTTCCAATAATAATGCACAAATCGATTATTACAAAACCGCGACGACTGCAATTGTTATTGCTTATTTAACATTTATTACACAATTTGATTCTATATGAATTATATTTGCCCTCGATTTAATCATAAGCTATACTCCTTGTCGATAAATATAATATTAACCTGTTTCTAATTTTGTAACTATTACACAACACTGTAAATATTAAATGTTTCAGCGTATACTTTTAAGTCTATGTTTTATTCTGAACTAGTCTAATAAACAGTAATATAGTAAATATACAAAATTGCAACATTTAATATCATATTATAATGATTTAATAATTGACATGTTAACTAGCATTTTAATATATTTAGACATTTGTCAATTAGCTAATATTATTTTAAGCATTTTTTAGTCTCGGTACATTGATATTTAAAATATTAATATAACATGGAAATCTTTTCTGAAGATTTTTGGCATGAAAACTATAGTTAAATATCAAATTGCAGCTTAATCATTATATAATATATTTTATTCAATAGTTCATAGACTGTAAATTTAAATAGAAAAGTCATAAATATTAACTCAAGTCAATCCAATATTTGCTTGTAAAAAAGAAGCACACTATTACGTATAAAAGTAAGTATATTATAACTTTATTTTTTACAATTAAAATTATATTTGTAATTAGATGAACGTACTAATTAAAGGTATTAATTTACCTTCATAACAAACACTATAAATAATTGGAACTTTATTTCATTATACGTTATACGTAGCAATATCACCTAGCATGTAATTTGATAGCCCGACATATACGTTTCATATATGATATACGAATACACTAAAACTAATAATATTTATAAAATTATCTAATTTATCTACCATTAAATTGTAAAATTAAGTTATTGTGTAAAAACATAAGCGAATTATATGTAATTTCCCTTTACTTATTTAAATATGTAAATATTATATACTAAATAAACGGTTATTGATTTCCTATTATAAAGTTAATTTGTCAAGTGTTTTTGTTTATTTTCGGCTCAGTTATTTTTGCGTAAACGTCGTTATTCCAAGTTAAACTCTTGTGTAGATAGTATCAATGTACAATCAATACCTTTTTAACGTCGACCCTTATTTCGGTATTCAACAATTTTGACCCTAAAATGTACTATAGTTCTACAACCAAAAGATAAACAAATAAGCTGTTGATCCCTAATATGTACTGTCGTTTTATATCCGAATTATATATTTTGTACCGAATGAACGTAAATTGATATTATTAATAATGTTATATTTTTCTTCGAATTTAATCAAAATAATAACGAGCTTTTCTTTTCAATATTAAACTACTATTAATGTACATTATTACTACATGGCTTACCGACCGTAAAAACGTCGATACTTATCCCCCGAAATAATTTATTGCCACCCAATCGAACAGATTCAATATGTCTAAAGCGGCTATAAGGTTAAAGGCGTGGAATATTTTATTATGTTGTTAAATAATATGTACTTTAATAATAATAATAAGAAATAAATATATATTTTTAAAATAAATATATGAAAAATATAGCAGCTGTCATGGTTTTGACACTATTTAAAGCAACAAAATAGATTTTGAAAAATGTGACATATATCGTAACCTTTAGAAAGTAAACTATGTAAACAGTAATTTTTTCTTTGTTCCCGCTTTATAAAAAATAGTTAAGCGCTTATTCTAACTAGAAATGAGTTTTTTTATCTAATACAATAAGATTACTGTACAAAATCGCAATGCTAAGTAATAAAAAAATCATTTCAAATTCGTAATTCAATGGATCTTTCGTTAAACTCTACAATTGGTCGGTCGGCGAGTGAATTATTATTTGCCGGCCGACCCAGAAACACGCTGAGCACGACGGTTAATATATTAATATTAATTATGACTAGACTTTTAATTGTTAATCACTATACTGTATTCAATAAATAGTAAAAAAATATATAGTAGATTGAATAAAGACATGTTTCACGTGCCTGAGAAAAGTCAAAATAAATAATGCTGTAAAGTATTTTAATCATACAATTTTAGTATCACATGTAATTTTTCGTAAATATCGAGAAGCAAATCAAATGGTTTCGTTTATAAAGAGTCACCCGGAAGATATACATGAGGCTAAATTCAACAATACAACCTGACTGAATTAAATAAGCATTAATTTTTCTTAATAGTATTGACATTTGGTTACTTAAGCAGAGAGAGGAGAGAGAGAGAGAGAGAGAGAGTTCAAGGACTATGTCTACTGATAATTAGCGCTACCCTTATACTATTACATACCACAAAGTACTTTTTACCACATACTGTTTTGTCATTCATAACACAAAAAACACCAAAAAGATCATAATATATTAAGTTTTTTAGATTTTTCTTATATCATGGATGAATATCGTGAATAATAATAATTATAGTAAAGTCGAGCTAGGTCGTGCAAAGTGACATGCGTTGATTTTAAACTGTACTACACTATATTTGCGTTAACACAGTCAGTTCGAGAGCTATCCATTTCATCATTATTCCTAGTTTAGAAAAAAATGCCATGTTGGGGTTTACGCCACTACTATTAGCTCTAAAGCTAAAGCATACGATACTGATATACGTTCGATATACTTATCATTACTCCTGTTTATATGTATTTTGAACAAATTTATAGAAATTAAAATCATTACTATATTTTTCAATCGAAGTATATTCGTATCGTGTGCTTTAAATCTAATAGTAGGGGCACAAACCCAAACTTGTCATCTCTTTCTAAATTATAAATAATGATGAAATGGATAGCTCTCAAACTGACCTCGTCAACACAAATAGTGTATAGATAATGGTTATTATCATATATATTTTTAATCTTTCATCGTAACCTGCTACGCGTAAGACCAATGCGTTTTAATTAAAAGCAAACCAACTAGTGACTGTGCGTAAGACTAATGCGTTATAATTAAAAGCAATACCAACTAGTGGTATTTTAATTTACAATTAATAAATGCCAATTTGCAGTTGAGGTCGGATTTTAATAATAGTGCATTTTTATAAATTAAAATTTGACCTCCTTTTTTATGAATTTTAGTATGGTGTCTCACTATTTTAATATTCATTTTTATTGTGTTTATTATAATGCATTATAATGCATTGGGATAACGCTAGTCATTTCGCAAATAGAGATTTACAAAATATAGCAAATATTTTTTTAACATTTCTAATGTCAATCGATTATTAAACGCATTTTGCACGATTTTTTTAACCAGTTCATCCCTAACAACGAATGGCTTTTCACTTTTATGGTAATTTTTAACGGTGTACTTTATCTTTGCGACAACATATTTCTACTTTTATAGCGTAATTAGCATGAATATAAACAGTTTTACAGCATAAACAAAAAAATAGCACATGGCCATTTGAAACACACACTCCAAACAGAACACACAACATTATTGCTAGCTTTGTATCCTTACTTTCCATACATTTTTAATTAACATTTCTTGTAAAAGTTATAAACCTGCTATTTCCCCTAATATATACATATATACGCACATGCTTAAAATAATACCACATAAGATAAACCATCATATTAAATTACATTTTCCGACTGTTTTCCACGTTTCCCCACCCCGCCAATTATACAACACGTGCAAGTCGTTACGAACATTGCGCCATAAGCCTTATTATTCTTCAATCTCTATCTCCCTCTGCTTGTGTATGTGTGTGTATTGAATTTTTCCCCTGTTTCTCGTTTCTTCCGCCGCTGTGGAATTTACAGCTCGCGAAAATCCGCACACGTTCACAGCGTTGTCGAAAATGTTTATGTGTGCTCGCCGCGTCTCCGAAGGGCGACTAGTCGGCGCTTATCGATCAGGCGTGTCCTTGAAACGTGGGGCCTCGCCCGAGAACTTCCTTGTGAACCCTCCCAGTCAGGATCGCACTCTATCCACATCATGGGATCCGCAATCGTAAAATTGAAATGGAATGTGGAACCTTTTCGCCGATCGACATTTTTATGACGATTTATGCATCTCTATTAACTTTTTATGACAGTAAGTTCCTGTACTATCACTTATTATAAAGCAATTTAATTAATATATTATGGTGAGATTGATGAGTTTGAAAATTATTCAAATAGTCAAGGAGATAAAAAAGGATAATATAATACAATAAACCCACTGAAGAGTATCATTGATATATAAGATTGTCCCATTATTATTTGTGTTTTTTCTTACATTTGGAAAAATGTATAACCTTTATAAATTAATGAAAATTTTATGAGTTTCAACCCGGTTATACAATAGTAGTTAAAAACATTTGTAATGCAAGTGTCAAATGTGGTTCTTAAGATTTCGTTCCGGGAATTTTGACATTAAATATCTACGTAAAGGCGGGGGTAGCCTTAGGTGTTGTTAGTGAGGATATTAAGCCAGCCATCAAGCAGGTCCGGGATGCATCATAAGATTCCCTATCGAGCTCGACGGTTTACCGTTACATTCTAATTAGAATCCACTACTATTTGCCTCTCAGCCATACACCGTGGGGGTACACCCTGCGCTTCTAAAGAAATATTCACCATTTTATTTTTATTATATAATAATGCTCTTTTCTTATAATAAATACAAATATTTTATTTTTTTTGTAAACAACAATAGTAGAAATACAGTTAATAATGACTGTAATAATTATATTTATTTAAAATATCGTTAAAATTCTGTGCAAAATTAAAAAAATCAGATACATAAGTAGCAAAATTATAGAATGAAGTTAGTGGTATTGTAGGTTAATCAAATTTAATCATTTAACACTCCAGGACTGACGCCGAACCCTTAGAAATAAAAGTGGGAGCGGTGTCGCATGCAACGAAGAAAGAGATAAAGCATGCTATTTCGTGTAACGGTACTTCGTCCAGATGACATGGGAATCTTATGAAGCGTCCGGGATTAACGATACAGAAGCTCAACGTGTCGCATGTAATAAATTCAAATGTCGCCGCAAGCAGATGCATTTTAAATTTATTTATATTATTAATATATATTATAAACAGCAATGGTTCTAATGTGGACCCCTGTGGTACATAAGGTTATTATTTATTTTAACTTTTTTTTCTCTTTCTAAAATAATTAATAAACCATCTTAAAACCATAAAAAAAATCTAAAATTACGTTCTGGGAATTTTGTCATTGATAGTCCTTATGGGTTGTCAGTGAGGATATTAGTGCTGCTATCTAAGCAGGTCTGAGATTAACGATACAAAATCTCAACGTGTCGCATACATCAGTTCACAAACATATAAAAAATAAGAAAATGTGTTAATTTTCAGAATATGAGTACCGCATAAATTGTATGCGAAAAATTTCGCGCAGCGAATCTCAGTATGCTAATAATTCATAATTCTAGAACAGAAAGATTTAATTTTGAGCCGAATTATTACTGAAGATAAGAAGTAGATCCTTTACAATGATTACACACCAATAATATAATGTTATGCATTTGGTGGAATATGAAAGGCATAATTCATTATGAGTTATTGGATTATAGGCATACAATTCCGACAGACACATAGTGTGCTCAGATAATTCGTTTAAACGTGATTCAGAGCATAAAAAGACCCTTCCTTATAAATTAAAAAGGGTAATTTTACACCAAGACAGCGATCGCCCTCATGTACCCAAAAAAAAAACGATAAAAAAATCATTAAATATTCTTTGGAACTCCTTTATCCTCCAACCTTATTCTTCAAACTTCAGACATAGTCTTATATACTATATATAAGTTCCGAAAGTTCTAACATTTATGTTTCCAAGCCAAGTTTAATTTTTGTATGTTTAACAATTCATTTTTTGCGCAAAAATCGTTTTTTTTTTATCTAATGACCAGCAATCGACCAATCATTTCAAGTTCGGTCTTGCTCCTCAAGATCAGCTTGAAATGATTCAGAATCATGAGCTCACTAATATTTCCATGTTTTTTGTCGACGTTTCTGTGATTGTTTTAGACTTTTTTTAATGTGACCGGCAGTTGAGAAGTAACGGGGATTTTCTTTTATTTAACTTGGGGTTAAACTTTTACATTTAAAAATAAGGAATATGAAAATCATGACGTAATATATACGTAAAAATAAATAAATAAAATGTTCCGCACGTGTATACAGTAACAATTGCTTCTGAAACATTAAAAATACCGTATAAAAACAACAGAACGCCGTTCCACCACGTTACATGACAAAAAAGCCCAGTCTATTTATATCTCTGCAGCAGTTTTTAGGTAGAAAAAATATTTTACAAAATCGAATATAAAAAACGACATAAAATAATTTATTGCTTCCAAAAATACATTATTTTTCGAATCAGATTAATTAACATGTGCAGAATAATTGCAGGAAAAGATAGAGAATATATCATTCAGTGAAAGTATTATACGTTTTAATTTTTAACTTATTTAACCCGCACCTTAAAAACGCAGACTTATGGAACAACCTGATACAAATATAAGAGCTTAAAGATCACTTCAAACACAAGATAAGTCAAAGAATCTACTTTGCATTGATGTCATAATAGATATTATTTAATTACTAAATATAGAATTTTTCTCATCTAATATGATTTATAAGAACTATTTATTAATGCATATTCAATAAGCGCTTTATGAATGCTGATTCCTAAAAGTATGAAACTTTCTAGCAAAGTAAGAGACTATTCCACGTTGTTCTTTTTATAAATGCTTTAGAAAGATTGAAAACTTCTTGTGATATGTCAGTTAGGTGAATATGCAAAATCAAAGTAAAACCTGAATCCAAACAAACAAAACTCTCTAAATTTTCGATAGCAATATCATTCGATTCAATGGGGCTGCTTTCTTATTATTAAGCACATAACAAACAGTTAAATGGTTATCATTTGTAAAGAAAAGTTTAAGAGGCGTTTAAGAGCGTCTAATGGCCTCTTAACTTTTACGAATACATAAAATTTGATTCATCTGTAACAATAGCGAGTTTGTCATTTTGCAGATTCGCATAAAGAGTTCGATTTTGCATAAAGAGTTCGATTAAGATTTCAATACACAACTTAGCTATAATATATTTATGACTTTAATATTCATATTTATTGTACATTTTTTAATTAACGTAGGCATTAATCATTTATTAATATAAAATAAACAACTATGTTATTTGTCAATTAAATCATATAACTACTTAAAAGCAATCAATCAAAAATAATTAGTAAGGACTCAAGATTTGAACTATGGGTATTCAATAGTACCTAACAAGCAAAATATATTTAAAAATCATAGCAGTATATTAGGAATAATCATCATAAGTCAGTGATTACACATTTTTTATAAATAAAAATTAGAGTCTGCTGCCGTGGCTTAAGCCCGCGGCCTCTTGGTTACTAGTCTAGACCTTGCGGTGCAAACACCGAACTATTTTTTTGAAAAATAGTTCGGTGTCAAGTATCTAAGTACTTTCTATTCGGAAATAAACACAATAGTTTCGTTTATAGAGGGTCACCCGGAAGTCATACTTATATTTAAATAACAATACGACCTAATTTATCATAGCATATAAAAGGGTATAAAATTTGCTCTCTTAACCCCAGAGAGAGAGAGAGAGAGAGAGAGAGAGAGAGAGAGAGAGAGAGAGAGAGAGAGAGAGAGAGAGAGAGTAGGATAATATTCAAGGATTATTTATACTATTACTATACATTGGACTCTTTCGATTTTGACATCATCACTCAATATTAACCCATGTATTGTTTTAAACAATCCATTGAGCGTCTCACTATCTAATAAAGTCACACCACTCGAAAGTTAAATAAAGTAACAATTATTAACTCATACACAATTAATAATGTATAAAACTTGGCTTAATACAATGCTGACTTACGGTTTAGAAAATTGTGCCCTTACCAGGGCTGACGAGTACTCATTATAAAAAATATGAGCCAATAAAAATATCTAGTTAATACGGTTTGCCTTTAATGCTTTAGTTTTGAAAAATAAGCAATATATTTAAAAAATGAATGGACTACCAATTCCTAAGTAAATATCTTGCTACATGGCTTGTTATTATTTTAATATTGTATAACGACATAATTAATAGTATGTATATTTTTTTTAATGTCACCATTAAAAAAATATTATCATTAATAATTCATTTTTGTTTATAATTTGTTTGTAATCATTTCCGTGACAGTGTTTCGTGACCGATTAGATTTTCTTTAAATTCTTGAAGTGACATCATGCATGGTTATTGGCATGAGCTTGCATCACTCATCAATGTAATAGATTTTTTTGTTAAAATTCATATACTCCCATGCGTGACGATTTTCACCTTTCGTACACAGGTTGCCCACCTCTGACATAACGTATTCAGATCACGCGTACGCACTGTCACACTTTCGCCTCAAGAAGTTGGTCTTTCGTCTATCTGTTGAACGCGAACCGGTGACCGACAAAAATGTGTAATGTGTGCTCTCTCATAGAAATCGAAGAGCACGTAGAGTACTTCCGTTCTCTATGTATAAACAGGTAGGTCCAAAAGTTTCCGGACCGACAAGAAATATTATTTTCTCAATAGTCATATCGAGTTTGAATATTGATAGTACAACTCTTCTCATTCATATTCAGCAATGAAAGAAATTTCTAAATAGTTTCCATTGAATATATAATCCAATCTAAAAAATATGTTAATTTCGGATACAATCGCTTTTGTAGATAGACGATTAAATGTTGTATCATTGACTAAATTAATGCTAAATGTTAAATGAACTGCAAAGATAGCATCGAATAACTAGTTTTTTTTATATACAATTGACCCCCCAATAACACGGTAAACTGGGGATGCGCTATTTAGGTGAACGTTACTTTATGAGTGAACGAGTCAAAAGGAGGATATCTCACCACACGCGGCTTATTTGTACGTACGTATTACAAAAAATGTACGAGTATTTTCTAGTCCCCCAAATAGCACGTCGCAAATTTACCGTGTTATTGGGGGGTCTAGTGTATTACAGTCAACACCTGACAAAAAAGAATTATTAAAAACAATAATTTGAAACATTTGAGATGCTTACTACTTCATATATTATCAATAACTGTCAATAAATATAAATGTTACGGTAAATATGTATTACCACTAAAGTTATATTTTCACTATCGTTTCAGTGAAATCATATCCGAATACATTTTAACCGATAGATACATATTTCTACTGATACTAATTGCTTGATACATTTTAATTAGTTGAGATAGCGAAATTATATGTATACTAGTAAAAATATAAATTCACTGTAACATATACACAAAATGATTTTTATTTATTGTGTAATATAACATATACTTATGCCAGATACTTTTGGACCTACTGGCAGTAAGTGGAATATTCGCAGCGCTTGCCAAAAGTACCACCACTTGACGAGATAGCAAAGGGTTTACTGTATTGTTTCAAAAAATCTTGTCCATGTACACTCATGAATACGAACACTCCTTCGGGAATATTGGGACGTGTCGGAAGTGTTCCTGAGGAAAAATTAGGACACCGCATTGCGCTAACGTGGAGGATACTATGCTGCATACTCATTGTGGCAACGAACTCACAGGATCGGGTGGATTTAGAGTTTCAAGTATCGATTTATTGCAGACTGCAATTAAATGGTACATGAACTAACAGAATTGTTTTTTATGTGAGACTATTTTTAGTTTTAAAGGCTGTTTTAACCGGTCTTTAAAACCTTGACTTGAAAAATGCAGTTAAAGTCCTTGTTATAGCATTTTTGAATAGCGCTTTTTTTATGATGATTTTTGTTTTAGAAGATCATTTACTGTCATATGTTATTAATGCAATAATTAATAATACGCCATCATAAAATAAATGCTTATATTTACACATCCATAGCATAATTAAAATGCCATTAGTAAATACTGTTTTTTTTCAAATTGTACAATGTATGAGAATTTCATCATTTTGTTAATAATTATTGATATTTAATGTAGTTTATATTTTTCCGGAAATAACGCTGTAAAAAATGTTACGTTTATGGTTCGAGAATCTCAGGTGTAATACTGGATTTCCTAGTGAAATCTAAGTTAAATAAATAACTAACTTAAACCTAAGAATTCCCGGCTTATATGTAAATTAAAAAAATATATTTAAAAATTCCTGATTTTTTACTGAAAAATTTTGAAATTAACTTCACTAAAAATTTTAAAAAAAACAAGTAGATAATTGGTTTAATATATTTTTTTTACAAAATCTAAATTATTATGGCAATGAAAACTATTTTTTCAGTTACTCCCAAAAATATATTTAAATAATGGGGAAGATTGATTAGAACGACTATTTTCTTATTTAGATGTTATAGTTTGTAATAGGATACTGAAACAATTAATGAATATTTCATTAATATGACGTTGGCAATTGAAAAAGAATTAAACAGACAACTAATAAACCACCAGAATATTTATTCGGTAAAAAATATTAAAATCAGTCGACGAATTAAAAAGATTTTAAAGCAACCTCAGAAAGAAGTATTTTATATGAATCTTTGCTCACAATTAAGTCAACATCAACGGAAAGCGAGTGAGTATTCTCGACGGCAGGAACATTTACTACGAAAATTAGATTTGTTCTAAATACCTTATTCTTTCTAAAAAATTTATATTAAAATTTTACAATTACTGTTTTCTATATATTTATATATTGTGTTTTTATTATTCAATGTATGTATATGTATATTTTTTAACATATCTGCATAGATATTTATCATAAATATATTTTTTTACTATGATTTTACCGATATACAAACAAAAATCTATTTTCCAGAAACACCTAAGATCTTCCCGGGATTTGATTATTATGCCTCGCTCTACCTAAAAAGTCGAGATTTGAGAAGTACTACTTAGTACTCGTTGAAAAGTCGACAGACAGCTGTAATTTGACGCGTGTTGATTAAAGAACGCGATGACTCAGTGCCAGTATGTACACGACTTAGTTATAATATTTAAATAATTCCGGTGTGAAAAAGTACGGAACATCACTACCCAAAAAATGCTTATTATTAGCACCCAAGAAAAAACAATTATACTAAACAAAACAATAACAAGCTAGATGATGTATGGTTTCGTTTTTCGTAACGATGACGTCATCGCGTTTTCAAACGGTTTGCAGGTATTTTCAAGTAAACAAATTCGTGTATTATTCACGTTATCGTGAATGTAATTAAATCCAAATTTAAATATTTATTTGATGTAATAAAAACATATAACAAAATATAAATAGCTTTCTATTTTTGTGCTTACAATATTTTTATTATAATGCCTTCAACATTCGAGTGATTCGATATCATATTATTTATCGATAAATATTTGCCTAATAAATAAAAATTTCTACTGTGAAATTTTGTGAAGGTAAAAACCATACTATCCAGTGATAACATATAAGTCAAAAACCTACATCACAAATTTATTCTGGAATGCTGTTTTTTGGGGGGGGGGGGGTTCATATAAATGCTAAGATCCGCTTTGCATTATATGCTGCCCTAAAATCCCTATGAAACCCAATTTGACAGTTGCGAAACGTCCATTTGCTGTTGTTCAAAACCAAACCTAAGCTAATGAAAGTTCAAAGCCGAATTATAGCTTTAAAACTCTGATTAGGTCAAGTTAAAAATACAAACTAAGCCAATTAAACTCTCAGGGGGAAATAACTGGAAGAAGAAGGACAGACAGACGTCACATTTTTCATATTGCTTCATAGTTGTCTGCACTCCGACATTGAACTATGTTTTAAAAATATGATAGCTATCCTTACCGATATTACTACGAACTTTTGATATGAAAGTATTGGTCAAAGTGTATTCAAACCGAATTTTGGTCAATAGAAGGGCGGCTTCTTAGAAGTCGTTGAACGCTCGTTGAGCGTTCCCATTGGAACGGCAACAACACAATTGTATTGCTTTTGACGTGGATTTTTGACTTCTGAGAAGAGATACTTGTTTTTTACCCTCTCCTATTAGTCAAATTTCTGTTTAGATATGCTTCATTCGATTTTTACGTATTTTAAATCGTAATATGGTTATGAAAAGTCTGAATATGAACACTATAGTCTATTTATTTTCAAGAGTCAGTGCGCAAGAACATTGTTTAACGCGTAATCATAACATGCTTTTAAATTTCTGCCCTGTGATTGGTCGTTCGCCGTAAGATCAATCGTTTCATTGTGAACGACCAAGCACAAGGCAGAAATTTAAGAGCACATTTTGATTACGCGTTAAACAATGTTCTTGCGCACTGACTCTTGAAAATAAATAGACTATAGATAACCGATCGTTTCCACGGCGACGGCACGATTTTATTGCTTTTGACTTGGATTCTAAACAGGGTCATTTGTTCTCCCAAAAAAATGCACTACATATAATGAAATACTATGGATTCTAATAAAATCTAAATTACAACAAAACGACTATTGACAGGCTAACTTTTATCCCCATTGGAAAAATCTGAAATGACGCCCCTGATTTTGCTAGTGTTTCTTAAGCTTTGTTTATGTAACATGTTACATTTATTATTATATTTTAGGCTTTTATCAAATGTTATGGTATATTTTTATTGCTAATTAAGATAATATATTTGCTATATTTACATACAAGCTATATTCTTGATACTTTTTTGATAAAAATAAAATAACCAAAATACAAATTTTATATTTGTAAACCTATGTGAAGAAAATTAGAATGAAAAAATATATAATTGTCTATAAGCATGTTTTTTTATAGCTTTTTATACTAACATCATAAAATTTAACGCATAAAATCAGCGCTAATTTGACCTTCGAGAAGGGAGAGAAAATATATAGAACCAAAGCCAATAAAACTGCAATGGAAAACCGAAGTAAATTTCGTCGATAACTGATCGTGTGCCAATTTTTCGCACAAATAAATTTCAGAAAAGCATTGTACGCCATTTTCCATCTCGTCAAATATAATATATGTCTTATTTTTATTGGAGTGTGATAAAAATAAATGATCCAGCTTCGTACTAATTAATTTTTACGTTAACTGAGATAGAGACCTTCTGCTGTACCTTAATATAATTTGATTAATAAATGGATTTACGCGAATATCTCTATAAAGCTGGAGGAACAAAATATTATTTTTTTTCGTTCTTATTGTATCTACTTTTGATATCAAGAATATTATTTACATATAAATCGAGCTGTGGCAAAAATCATAATATTAATTATGTATTACCGAAAAAATATAGCATTTAAATTTATAAACACAAATATGGTATAAGCCATAAACATCATTAGTAATAAATTACGAACAGTTTTCTTCATGCAACTAATCAAAAATCAAACAATGTAAACTAACATAGGTAATTTTCGGAGATAACTTCCTTAATACGAACTCCGATAAATTTATTTTTATATATTTCAAGGTGAATAAATATTTAATTTAATAGGCTTACAAAAAAAATTTTACTCACTAGACCTCGATGAGTTCACAGCTGAGCAGTAGCTTCTTGGGCCCCAGTTCGGCGATGGCTACAGTCTGATCATACCAGTAGATCATGATCAGAGAGTTGTTGACCATTCTCATGCCGGTATAGGGTTTCACTTCTGGAGTTTTCTGAATGCCAACTTCGTTTCCGGCTCCGACGAACCTGGCCAGAGAAAACCCTCCTGGGATACCGAAGGAGAAGGTCGGCTTGGCTGTGGCCTGAGGCGGGGGAGCTAGCATGGACAGCAGGATGACCAGTACGACGGAGAGGACCGATTTCCTCATCCCGAAGTGGAAAAATCTTAAAAGGGACGACCAAGGCCTTCGCGCGTGCATCTTGTTTTGTTTTATTGTAGATTGGTATGTTTAGTTATCTTCTCAGAATCCGATCATTTTGTTTATTTAATCATTTTGTGTTGTAAAATCTAAAAATCAAAATAAATATCTGCACTTAACTGAAATGTTATTTTCTACAAAGATACTATAATCTGATTTATATGTAATATATCGCGCTGATTTTTCTTAGCACGTAAAAGTTACATCAGCAATTTGAGAAATAAAATATTAATAATCTTTGCCACCAGTTTATATTCAAAATTTTGTTTAAAAATTAGTAAAACTTTTTAATATTTTTTTTGTGTTTAATTTTATTATTACAACATCGTAAAATTTTGCATTGTGCTGTTTACAGCACAATGCAAACCATTTGATCGTTATTAAACCATTTTCTTAAAAAAAAGTAAGATTAAAAAATTTTAAATTCTCATTTTTTTTTGTTAATTTATGTAGATATTTGAGGACACGATTGATACTGGCGTATTTTAAATCATATCGACATGAAACTCGTTTTAAAAAATGGACCTTGTAAATATCTCAGCTAATTTTGTTAGCCAGTCTGAACCGCCATTTTATTTCAAAATATCGACTTAAATTTGTTTTTAAGTAAAAATACCAAAGAAAAAAAGAGCAAAAATGTTATTTAATAGAAATTTTAATTAAATAAAAACATTTTTTCAAAAATTACGAAAATCGTATCTCTGGTATAAAAGGTAAAGAGGTAAAACCGTTGAAAAGCAGAAGAAATAATATAATTTTATTTTTTTACATTTAAGTGGGTTTTCAGGTGCACGAAAATCGCGATAGATTTACTGAAAGCATTATGAAACCTTTTATAAAAATAAATCTTGTAAATATCTCGGCTAGGTTTGTTTGTTTGACAGCCAGATCCGCCACTATGTTTCAAAATGGCGACTAAATTAAAAAAATTAAAAAGTATAAAGGGCAAAAATATTTAATAAAAAGAAGTATTTATATTTTTTAATAAGAAATATGTCATAGAAAAGAGGTCAAAAATGTTTTATAATATAATAAAATAATAAAACAAACTAATTTTTATTAATTTACAATATTATAATGTATTTTATATTGTCGCTTATATTCCAAAATTTTGTATGATGTACACATATTATTATATGATTAATATTACAAAAATAATTAATGAGTAGTCCTAATGACAAATAACCAATAAATAAATCAGCGCAATACTTTGTATATAAATCAGGTTATTGTTGTTTATAGAAAGACATATTATAAAGTGGTAATTATATAAATGAATCGAATGATTCCTTTGCATAATAATTAATACAGAACATTTAAATTGGCTAACATAGCTTCTCGGTGAAAATTACTTATTAATAATTATTTTCTTTTACCATTCTATAATAATTCATATTCTACGAAAATCTAACAGTTATTAAATTCAGCCAAAAAATCAGTAACGCGAGCTAATCACTTATTAGCAAAAAAAAATGTTTGTGGATCTAATTATTAGTATTTTAAACCACGTAGTTTTTTTTATTCATGTTGTAATGTTTGAAACTGAGAATGTATAATACAATTGATCTATGAAATATCCGCCATTTGTATCAAAGTAGCGACTATTATAAAAATACGTAACTCCGTTCTTTAATAGATAAACTAAAATTGCAAAAGCTTTTTTGTCACGCTACAGTTATAAGTTCCGCAGTTTTATCAGAATTCCATTAAATTTAAAAATTGGCATTAAAAAAATAATGCCCAAGTACGTTACAGATTAGAGGGCAAACATATACTGAATTAGAAATTTAAATAAAATTTAATTTATATCATATAGTTTTGACCACATTTTAAATGAACTCTTATTTATAATTTATATTACAAATATCTTGGCTAATTTCGTTAGCTAGTCTGATCCGCCATTTTGTTTCAAAATAGCGACTTCAGCAAAAATTTAAAAAAATGATAATTTTGAGAAAAAAATAGTAAGCAATATATTTTAAAATTTTAATTTTAAAGTTTAAATCAGATTTCTTTATCGTAAATACCTCTTATAATCTCGAAAATTAGTATATTAAAATGGTGGTTATGATATATAAAAAATGTGTAACTTCGTTAAAAACTATCCTAGTGAAAATTAAGTGAGTATATAAAATATATAACGTAATATAAATAAAAATATATAATTAAAAAGTGAAACACTTTTTTATACACATAAATTAACTTAAATTTTGCAGCCTTTTTCTGGGAAATTTTTAGTTAACACATATTTAAAACCATAGAGAACTAGCGGAAAAATTAAGATATTTATACGTTTTATTAACATAGTACAATAATAAATGTATTATTACCGTAGAACAATTCAAGTGTTTTCTGGTCCCTGATCTAATAATAAACAAGTAAAAAATAACAATAATAATAATAACTAATTCAAATTCAAATTTTCCATGGCCAAGGATGGATACATATGTCAAAGCCAAAACTAGTTTTAAAAATCGCGACCAGTGTGAATAATTAAAAAATCGGAAATGTATAATTTAAATTTTTCATGGCCGTCGTTTTTCGCGTTAAGTTCAATATTTAACAATACAACTAAGATATGCATCTTGTGGAGTTTTTAGACGCCATTTTTTCATATGCTTTCAATGCCCAATATCAAGTATCGATATAATTATTTTTTAAAAACAATTAAAAAAAAGCGGAAGCGTATAATTTTCATTTCTAATGGCCCTCATTTTCCGCGATAGGTCCAAAATTATTGTGAAAAAATCAATGGTCCGAAGCCGGCGAAAATTACGGCCATTAAAACGCCGGCTTCAGTTATTATATTATAGTACTCGACGTACATTATTTACACAGATCTTCTAAATTGATTGCAACTGCAATCATAAATTGGCGTTGAATGCGCGTAGGGTTTGTCGAATATCGCGGTTTTTAATTCACAAAATTGGCATTTCGATTGATTGAGTTCGGGCGAAATCAACGACGTACCAAAGACACATGCTCACCCCGCGGCGGCCGGCGGCTGACTGGTCTCAGCGGGGAAATCGCGAAACTTTTTAGCTTTTATTATATGTTCGTGCCTTTTCGACGTTATTATGTATCAGTGTTCTTCTTACTGATCTCTGCGACCTCAACAGGCCTTTGCTTAACTTACAATTATTTTCCATCTTTCAGTTTTTATCTTCAATTTGTACAAATCATTATTCCATATTTTTTTAATCGTCCCCTAGTCCTGAATGCTTGCATTCTTTCCACTTGCACTGTCCATATTAATTCATGACTCGAAATAATTTTCTTTAGAATGGATGTCTTCTTTTTAGGCCAGACTCCAGACTAGAGCTTCCAACCCGGGTACCCGGTTACCTCCGCGTTTTAAATAGTACCCTGTTATTTTTACGGGTATCTGGTTATTTTAATTTCAATATAATACTTCTTTCTCCATATGAAAAATATATCTCACACAATTTTTAAGATGACAAAATTCTTCTGTTATTCTTCTATTTTCCAAAACCCATTTAGAGATTAAGTGGGTAGTAAGAGCGGTGTATCGAAAAGGGATAGGAAATATTTAGCAATCCGATAGTGCTATTTCACAATATAAGTTTCGTTTCAGCATCCTCAAACATTTGCCGTTTAACAAAAAAAAAAACCGGGAGTATATGCTTAAAAAACACACGGTATAATCGGGGGACGATCGTACACAGAAAACGGCATTTAAAAAAAATAACAGCATAATAATAAGTAATGAAAATATATCCGAGATCCGGGTTATGAATTTGGCCGGGTATTTTATGCCCTACTCCAGACCTCACATCCGTATGTAACTACTAGCCTTATGATGATTTTATATATACTAAGCATTTTAAGCACCTGTTTATTAATCAGGATCAGATGTATTATACACATATATGTATGGAATGCCCTGTATCCAGCTAATTTGCATCTTTCAATTTCTTTTGCCATTTTATTTTAAGAATTTAGATATTTAACGTTGAAATTAATTCCAATAAATATTTATAAATACAATATATTTATCATTGCTCGATTTGTAGCAAAATACATATCTCAAAACACTACGCAAAATTATTATAATCACATTTCTGACAAACTAATTTTCCGATATTTTGTGGTTGAAAAATCTGCAAGACGACGACTCAAGATGAGGATTTGGTTGCGCCAAATCTGACGACCCAACTGAAAAGGTCGTTTTCTCTCCAATCTGTTTCACCATACAATTACCAAAAGTAAGGGAGGGGGCAAACATAGACAAGTCAATAGTGACTTTTTCAATATTTCGATTTCATTGAACGACATGCATTTTTATGGCCAAATTCAAGGAAGGGGGGTAAATTCCCTCACCTGCCCCCCAAAATTATCGAGTGCAATCGATACCCACATATCGACGTGTATTTATCCGGCTTGGTATTATTATAAAATTAACTTAACAGCCAGAAGTGAATCATTCATTAAATGACATGCATTTTTCTGAACATTCATTAAATGACATGCTTTTCCCTCTACTTCCCCTAAACGCCGTCCCTGTTTAGAATCAACGTCAAAAGCAATAAAATCATGCCATCGCTGTCGTAGTGGAAACGCTCGGTTATCTAACTTTCATCTTAAAACTTTTTATAACAATATTACGACTTACAGTAAGTCAAAATGGAATGAAGCATATCTAAGCCGAATTTTGACCAATAGGAAAGAACAAAAAAAAATTATCCCTTTTCAGAAGTCAAAAATCCATATCAAAAGCAATAAAATCGTGTCGGCACAACAATTCTGAAACTCACATAATGGGATGTTTTTTAACCCCTCCAGCGATTTTTGTTTTACCTCTTCCACAGTGCCAAAACATTTTCCTTTCATGTGCCCTTTGCGTCTAGTGAACAAAAAATGTCACAAGAAGCCAGGTCAGGTGAGTAGGCCGAGTGAATAATTGGTGTCATTCCATTTTTGCTCAAAAACTGCCTCACATACAACTCGGTGTGAGCCGATGCGTTGTCATGATGGAAGAACCAATCTCGAAGTTATATTTTCACTAGTGAAATCTGTAAGGTACTGGAAAGTACCGGAATTTTACCATTGGTTAATATGTTATAGTATATATAAATGTAATCAAATTTCAATACAAACTACTTTATATTTAAAAAAATACTCTATTAATCAAATAAAACAACAATTTGCAAAAAAAGTTTTATGTATTTTTCCTTGAATTTTACTATACTTACTGATAATTTTTTTTAATATTGTATAACTTTACCAATTGTAAACAATGGAAATGGTTATGAACCAGTATTGTGATATTAATGTGTCTGTATGCTATTTACATTTTTGAAATAAATTTATATAAAAAAATAACGCAATTGAATTAAAAAATTAAAGATCTCTTTTTAAAAAAAAATTATCTACCCAGTTATAGACGTAAAATTCCATGAATTCACTATATGGCAAAATATTGTTCAAATTAAAATATAATAATAATAATACCAAAAAAAATATTTTATTAAAACTTATTTTTAATTACTATAGTTCATATTATAGCAAGTTTTAAAACATTTTTTTAAGTCATTGTAGATCATTTGACATGTATAAGTATATAACTAAATAAAATTACATCTATACATATATTTAAATTATATATTTTTAAAATTGTTTATATACTCAAGTTAAGTTTAAATCAACATCAAACATATGTTTATAATTTTTTTCTTTTTATAAAACAAGTGGATAAAATCATATAATCACATAAAAATAAATATAATATGTATATATGAACAAACGGAATAATAATCGCAATTATAAATATATACAACCTACGATTCATATTATATTTAATTAATTCACATTTTATCTACGAAGAAAATACATTTAGTTAGTACATATTATAAACTATCTTTTAGATATAATTAGCACTTTTTTTAAACATGATTCCAAAACATTGGCATAATTTTTTTTAGTCGATTCTTGTATAAATTATAACAAAAAAAAACACTTATGTTTCATAAAATGTAAATAAAAACATTAACGCACCAAGTATTCCTCAGTCAATGGTATTTTTATATATATATATATATATATTTTTTATTGTGCTTTCTCTATGAAAACTTAAAATGATAAATTTAATACATACTAAACAGATATATTTTAATGTGCGAATTTCATATTTTTACCCTATTAAAACAGCACAGTCGAGAATAATATTTATTTACATTAACGGCGTTGCATTCATTGAAGCTTTGGAAGTGCCGCTCACATGAAATTATTTAATTTACTTTTACTAGTAAAATAATATAGCTGGGAAATATTAGCAACCAACGGTAGGCACACCGACTATGATTTACACATATATGTCTAAATTGTATAATATTCAGCTACATGTATAGGTTCTAAATTAAAAAATAATGTAAATGCAGGGAACACTGACTAAATAAATATTTGATTAAACAAACCTTAGTTACAAAGCTTGGATTATAATACTAAAAATAGTCTATAAAACATATCGTTACTCTGAATGACGATGATGAGATTCAAAATATGAGACTCAACTTCATTACAAACAATAATTATAAATCATTGGAACACTCGCTGCAGGAATGATGATTCATATAATTAGATATACCCACATGAAATACCAACATTGCAATACACTCCAAGTATAAAATAGTCTAATAATAAAATCCAAGTCAGTCACGTTAATGGCTTTTGCGAATTTTTTTAATGAGTATCTTCTTCGTCTCCTAATATATCGTTTTTGATCTCGTAGATTGGCATCTCGACCTCTTGGCCAAAATCAAGATGCTGTTCAGACGCCGAATACTCTCTGGCTCCTGTATGCAATAAAAAAGAAAATCATTGAAATGGATCATATATTATACAGTTATATTTTCACTGGTATAAATATAATTTTACTAACTAAGCTAAAGATGTATCAGACAATTGATTAATAATTTCACCGGTCAATATTAGTGAAACTGTATTTTTTTGCTCCGTGAATGTTTTGATTAATTAAATTATAGATTGCTCTTAACTGTCATTGAGACTTGCAGTATGCAGCTTGACACAATTAAGCTGGGTTTGGTTTGAACACCAAATGAACATTTCGCAACTGATAAATTGAGCTACAATGATAGTTTAGCACAGCATATAATTTCACTAGCGCCTTTAAGTTAATTATATTTTTGCTAGTAAAAATATACTCAGATATATTTTCACTGAAACGCCAGTGAAAATATTACTTCACTGGTAATACACATTTACTGTAACATATGTCTACTAAAAATCTATGAAAAAAAGTAGTATAAAGCAACCGTATTTTATATAAACAGACAATTCAGATTTGAATTTAAATTAAAAGCTATTTTACTTTCAGATAGTTATCAATACTTTAAGCTTTTACAAAAACAAGATCACATTTATTCTTTTTCAGGTTAAAAATAATTAAAATAAAACACTTTTAGTTAAAACAAAAAAAAAGTATAAACGAGTTATAACTTGCAGTTCTCCTTAATAATTAATTCATATAAGAAACTCAATCGATTAAGTATTAAATTAAGATATAAAACTCACGTTTCCAGTTCTCCAACAAACGTGTATAAATTTCTACCCTGTCAGGCCTCTTCAGTTCATTATTGACGTGTATTAATCCTATATAGTCGTACTCGAGTCCAGAATATTCGTCTCCGAATGATTTCAAACTAATTGATATAGAACGAAAGTAAAGTTCTTCGGCCGATGTGAACTTCTTCATGTGATAATTGTAAAGTGACGCCAGGTGACCCAGAGACAGTCCAACTTCATAGTCGTCGTCTCCCAAGATCTTCTTCTTGATGTTGATAGCGCGGAGCTGCATCGATTCCGCTTCCTGTAATTTTAAGTTATATTTTTAACGAACGTTCTTTATGTATTAATATAAAGATAAAATGAGCATACCTGAAATCGTTTCATGCTTTGATAAAGCCTCCCCAAGTTGCCGTAATGCTTAGCAGTCTGGACGTTCATTTCACCAAACGCATGCAATGACAAAGATAAGGCACTCTTGTGCAGCAGTTCAGATTCTTTCAGTAAATCTGTTCATGAAATAAGATTTATATAAGAAACGCTTAGCAAATATAAAAAAATGTATATAACGGTGAATTCTATCAATCAAACTGAATGACAAGTTGATAGAAAAAACTCATATCATGACACATATTTTTAATTTTTCGATTGACTGTGTCTCAATTATTGACATATTTTTATTTACTCTTTTTTTAGATGTATTGACATTTTGAACTGACATTATATAAATTATTTACAAAGACGATTTATTGACATTTTGTAAATATAAACAATTTAAATATGCATTTTTCGCTCTATAGATTGTTTAAATATACGTACGTACTTTCATTGTCAATTGTGTAAATAAAGTCAAATGTACATACATAGATATGCAAATGCTGATAGAATTATTTAAAACCTCGTAAAGGTTAACAACACAGTTCTGTGATACACTTTCTCGTTAAGGTCAATTTTGTGTTCTTTCAATTATAATCAATTATTAAGAATGCATTACCTCCGAAGGTTTGGCCGGGCGGACTATCCAATGCTATTTCTTCGAGAATCAAGGCTTTCACTCTCCTGGTCGTTGCTAACATTAAGTGGTCTGAAGGTAATAGGGCCTGTAACAACATAGAACTTAATTACAAAATGCTATAGTAATTTACTGAAAAATGAAGTTGAATAATAATGAAAAATCTCAAGCCGTTTACAATCTAATCACATATGAATTTTGTATCTCTTTTTCAACCTATTCTAGACCATGTATTAGAACTGGTCTGATCAATGTTGTATTCATGTATAATTTTATGTTACAGTGAATGTGTATTATATACAGTAAACCCCCCCTATAGCGAAGTTTCCTACAACGTATGCGGCAGTCCCTCCTATAGCGTTCCCCAATATAGTTTCAGTGAAATCATATCCGAATACATTTCCACCGGTAGATACATATTTCTACTAGCGAAAATATATTTTAACTGATAAGCGCTAGTGAGATTATAAGCTGCTCTAAAATATTTATGAATTCAATTTATCAGTTGCGAAACTTCCACTGTTCAAAGTTCTAAAACTAATTGTAGTTTTTAGACTTTCATTGGCTTAGCTCGTTTTGGTTAGGTTTGGTTTAAATTAGTGATGGGACGATTTATCGGAATCGGAAATATTAGAACTTTTTTGGGTATCACAATTGGAGAATTTTTGACCTAATTTCCGATTCTAAAAACAATTCTTTGGATTTTTTCGGTTGAAAGGCGAAACTAGAGATAATGTTTTTACATTAAAATTTAGGAATTTTAGGACTGAAATATGAATTGCTAAGTAGTACCTTTTGGGGTATTAAAATGGGAGATGGCACAAAATAGGTTGAGAAACTCTGGTTTAAACTTTTACACCAGTTTTTTTTAATAAACATTATATCCTACTATATTTTATAAGCTTTTGTTTGGATTATTCTACTAAATGTTAATGCACATTTTTCTTATTAAGTTTAGATGAAAAAAAAATATTTTTTGTCTTGCATATATTCATCTAAATTCATTATTTTTAATTAAAATTGCAAAAATAATAAATTTTATATTGTAATTTTATATGTAATTTTGGAATCGTCCTATCAATATTGTAGTATTTTGTCGAACAATGTGACGATACAATTCTGTGCATTTCTGATCATCTGTTTGTGATCAAATACAGTTTTACCGATACTGAGCAGTGAAATTATATTAATTATCATTTTTTTGATACATTTTAAATGACTGAATTAGTGAAATTATATTTTTACTAGTGAAAATATGAATTCACTGGAAATACATCATCACTGTATTAAATTCACTGGTAGTAATATAAATGTACTGGTAATTTTGTAATCGTCCCATCACTATTTTGAATATTGTAGTATTTTGTTGAATAATGAGATGTTACGATTCTGTGAATTATAAATCAATTGAGTAAATTATAAATCAATTGTTCGATACATTTTAAATGGCCGAATTATTGAAATTATACTTTTACTAGTGAAAATATTAATTCACTGGTAATACATCATCACTGTATAAATTCACTGGTAATAATATAAATTCAATTCAAATAATATAATTAATAATTTTAATATATATTATAATTAATAATTAATAATTTTTGAATCGTCCCATCACTATTTTAAGTATTGTAGTATTTTGTCGAACAATGTGACATTACAATTCTGCGAATTTCTGATCATGTGTTTGTGAAAAAAATACAGTTTTACCGATACTGAGCAGTGAAATTATAAATCAATCGTTTGATACATTTTAAATGACTGAATTAGTGAAATTATATTTTACTAGTGAAAATATAAATTCACTGTAACATACACGAAACTATTGACGCTCTCAAAAATATTATTGTTTATTTTTAGGTTTGCAGGGTCTAACCAAAAAATATCATTATACAAGAGTGTCCTTTTTCTACTTATTTACCGGAGGAGCTCTTCTTGTACACTCAATTTGTTAAAAATTAAATTACTGACATTTACAAGGTTAAGTCAAATGAAAACCTTAAGTGTAATAAAAATTATTTGGCAAAAGAATGACTGAAGATAGCAGTATAAATTAGGATTGCAACACTGGTTGCTATATTTGCAATAATGCACCAAAGTGAAGTAGTACATTTTGAGTACCCGTTGAAATTAATCAACGAATGAAAGTTAAGTATGGTGAATCAAAGTTAGAAAATGGTGCGAGTTCTACAACGTATTTTTCATTTTTTTTAGCCAAGAACACTGTTACTATTAAGGCATATATGCAGACTTTTTCAAGAATCATCATTGATTTGTAATCCTATTTTTGTCGCTGTTGACAATGATGTCAATATCATCTGCATATGCCAATAATGCATCTACTTCATTATTTTGTTAATCTCGGATAACCTTGAAGAGTTCAGAACTCCAAACAACGAAAAAAGTAGATTGCCACATCTGTATACAAAGATAACTTTCAGATGATTTCTATACCTCAACGGACTACTGCTTTTCAATAAAGCCAAAAAAATATTCTATTAAAATTAAACAATATTCCACGTGTTTTGCTTTTAAATCCTTCAAATTAATTAGTCTAGTCACAACAGATAACTAATATATTTACGATCAAGTTTAAATCATATCACAAGTTAAATGTCAACAAAGTCACACTATCACACAAGGCTAACAATAAACGTATTGTTTACGACTTGTAAACATGCTCACCTCCATGATTCTTATGGCGCAATTGATGTGTTCGCGGGCTTTGTAGAAGCGTCCCGACGAATACTCGTGCACGTACAGTGCATACGACAGATCCTCGTGAGCGATCGCCAGTTGGATGTTTTTTCTGCAGTAGACATGATTGAAAATTCCTAAAGCCTCCTGCCGTTGGGACGATCATTAGACAATATTCGATTAAAGCGTACCTCATGTATATATTTATCTAACTCACCTCATACACGGTAACACTATTCAATATACTATCTACGTTTAAGAAGTAAAAGCCGTAGTCTAACAGTGTAAACGCATATTTCGGATGAAAGTGTCCATAGCAAGAACGAGCCCGCACAACGGCTTGCTGTATTAATATCTCCGCCCAAGAGAACTTCCTCATCATGATGCAGGCTTTCCCGCATAAGCGAAGGACGTCAATGGCGATCCTGAATGAGACAAATTAAAACTGAGCTCTGACAAGATGAAAAAGATATTTAAACGTACGTGTTCGGCGTCTCCGGCTGAAGCAGCTCCAGGGCTTTCATGCTCCACCTGTACGTATCGCTATAATTGCTCCTCAGGAAATACAATAGAGCAAACTCTTTAAACAACCTTAGCACTAAATTATTTAACTCAAATCTTAAAATATCATGAGCCTTCCCGTTGCACAACACAAAGTTTGACTTGTTATCTTCGGGTGGAGGGATTTCAATGAGGACTTCGGGCTTTGCGAGTCCAAGCGCATTTAATTCGCTATCGGTCAGTGTCTCTTTGAGCAACTTCAAAGACAACTTGTAAGTTTCGGCCGCTTCATTGAAATACCTATACGAAGATTGAGCATGAAGTAATCTGCAACGATCATATAATATCTGTATTATATAACATCCTACGGTGAATAAATTTGCAAATATATTTAGGTATACCTGTGGCAACATTCTAAAGTGAGTCTAATGTAATATACATTTTTTGTCGCTTTTTCGCAAAGCCTCTTACATGCGCTCACCGTTGTTATGGCATTGGTGTACCACCCGGCATCGTTAAAAAAACCACCTCAAAAAAATGATATAGATACAATGTTTTTAAAATAAAGCTAAAAAATATTTAAATTTTTACCTAATCGCAATCCATGATTGATTAAATCATCCGGATCTAACATCTTGTCTTCGACCAGCTGGCATCTTTTAATGTACTGAGTTGATAACATTCCCGAAATATTGATATTCTGGTCTGCGATCGCCTAAAAAGTAACAATGTCGGCGTTATAATACAATATTTAAAAATAAATCAATCCACTCAGTCAAATCATACTTGAAAATATCGGATTACGTTGAAAAGATTGTGGTTAGCTTTCAGGATCCTAAGAAATACGTCCAAGTCGCATAGATCTGAGAGTAAAGTTTTGTTTTCATTGTACATCTGAAATAAACATATTTATATAATTAATTTACAATCAATTATCATCAAATATGATTGACTCCAATCATAACAAAGATGTCGATAAGCATAGTGATATTATTCAATCTTTGGACCATTGCAAATCATAACATCACTATGCAAACTACTTATCGTTGCTGATTTAGTAATATATGTATGTATGTATATACCATTGTAATATTAATGCATTATTTAGAAATACGAAAATAGATTTTAAGTCATATCATTTTCGATATTATGTTTAATACTTTGGTTGTCGAAATACTTTGATACATTTTTAATCGGGTGTATGAGTATTTGCTTTAGGGGCAATTATAATTATTTGAATTATGCAACATTTACGCTTAGCAACAAAGGTTTAAAGCACCTTACAGATGCTCGGAAAAGACATTAACATTTTATGGACAATTACTTATACCTCAAATAATAGGCAACCTAATGAAGTCAACTCAGTTGAATAGAAACTTGTCATAGAAGTCATAATATTTTGTTGTAACTAACAACAATAGCTGACAAAAGATTAAGACAACTTAATATGTTTATGGCATTAACGACACATTGATTCTTTTTCAGGCTAAAAATTTCAATATTGATTGACAATATAGAATAGACGCGATGCTTTCACGACAACAGTCGAGGAACAAATAACAAGTGACGTTCTTACTCGAAATAACGCTAAATAGCAATCTAAATATATTTGAGTTCTAACTTCAACAATAAAATATTGTTTAAAATAAAAATAAGTTGTAATGGTTTTATTCTAAGCTGACAATTAAATATAAATATTATATTATATTAAATTTTTACTTATCGTCCGTATGTACACAATAAAGCAATTATTGAATATAAAAAGTTATATACGAATACTGCTACAAAAAAAAAAACGTATATTTCCATTGTTGTTTTTTTATATTTTTTTATTTTTAATCACGAATTATATAATATACATGTATTTATAAAATTAACAAGTAATCTTGAGAGCCAATGATGCAGTGTTCAAAAGAATTTAAAAATTAGTAATCTTCTGTAAACAAGTGGTTTGTAAGTTGAATATTTTAGAAACACAGCTTTTAATACTCGTGCAAAAATGTTCAGACTTTTACAATTAATTCAAGCCTGTCAATATTTCATACTGGTTCTTCGGTATAGCTTGGACAATGAATCTAATTATTAACCCGAAAGAGCTTCGTTCAAGACCAATATAGTTTCGGCAGTTTTGTTCATCAATACCGTCAGACCACTTTTGCCACTTTTCGATCCTTCAAAATACGTTCATCTGTGGTTTCTCAGATTTCATTCGGCCATAGACAGCAACACTAAAAAAAATGAATCGAGGAGTTTTGTCAGACGAGAATTAGACAAAGCTTTGAGAAATCACTATAAAATTTAATTCAAATATATGATGTTTTACAATTTTATTTTACATTTAATCTTTAGTTGTATATTTGTATTTGTTACGTAATAGTTAAAATATACAACCATTAAAAATAATTTAAATGTTTATTGCTTGTACATATTTATATTTGTTTATTGCTTGTACACGACATATGAGGCAAACTACATCAAATTTAAAGGGGAATTAAAAACGAAAAAACTGGAAAAACAAACCCAACATATTAAACGCCAACAACATTATGAATATTTTTCAAACTAAAAATTTAACTGCGGTTCGAGCAACTCTTTGTGTTAAGGTCATATGGTTCCACAAGAACGCCGTGTTATATAAATCCGTGTTATACGAGGTTTGCAGTTCATACAGAATTAGGGTTTGCGTTTCAAGAAAAAATCTAAATTAGTTAATACCCTTTATTTCTTAAATAAACAATCAAAAAAATATACATTTTCATATTTATCGAAAATATTTTCATATTTTCATAGGATCATTTTCTATAAAAAAAATGTTCTAATTTATTAGCGAATCCCGAGCCGTTATTTATTGTTTTTAATGTGAAACATTTAGCTACTTCGCTGCAACTGTTTTCTAAGTCATTAATTATGGTAGTTTCATCTAACATTTATTCTTCTAATTTTTTTTGTTAAACGTACGATCTTCCAATATTTCTCCGATATCTTGAATATCCATATCATGAAATCCTTTTCCACTAATACCATCCACGACTAATGTTAATTATTGTTTGGTATTCATATTCTATTTGTGGTACAACATTTTCTCCAGGGACTACTTTTGGCCACAGCTTTTTCCAGCAAGAATTTAAAGTCGATTGATATATTTTTTTAATGGATGCAGAGACCATATCGATACAATTTCGAATAGAATTTTTTTTCAAGCTTGTGTAACTGTTAAATTCTCATCTTGTCGTAGCGCGATCCATATGCGTATAAGTCAAACATGTTAATTAATTTTTAATTGTTTTTTTTTTTTGAAACTGTGTTATATGTAATTGACATGTTTCTGATTTGATTTCTATTAGACAGTATTTTATCTGGGTTTTTTTACAACTTTTTATATTTGAACAATGCAAATATATTAGCACTATTTTTATTTTCGGAAACTTCTTATTTTTAAAAATCTGGTCACTATATATGTACATACCTATTTTTAACAATTCAAATTGACAGGTTTATACTCGTAAATCTAGTTTTAAATTTGCGAACAGACGTTTTCTAGAATAATGCTAATCAAATCAAAAAATCGAACGCGCATAACCGATTCACACTTGAATTTTTTTTACAAATTGTAGCAACAAATTTAAACTTAAATGTTAAAAAAAAATAGTTCTGTGAGAGAAGTGCACTCTTCACATTAATGTTTTTTTTATATAATATTTAAAATATATTGAAAATTAATTCTAATAATTTTTTTATTGCAATCCATATTTCTATTTTTGATTATGTTCATAGTTATCACATATGTAAATTTGTACGTTTTTTTAGGTACCAACTTGGTTTGGATATGGAATTTTTCTATACCGAACCGCCAATCATTTCAAAGTTTTGATCTGGCCCGGTTCTCTAAAAATTTAGGGACCTCTGGTACAGAGCGTCTGCCAAAGAGTTAGTTTTGAGCTAAATTATAAATCAAATGTAGGGTATGTTGACACAGGTGTAATAATTGTTGACGTATAATTTTTTTATTAAAAAAATTGTTTTAATGTTTTTTAGTTTAGTTTGTACATTTGTATTTTTTTTTCTGAAATGAATCAACTGTCAACTTCTAAAAAACAAGAATAGAGGATGATAATTGTGAGAGTGACAACAAATTTAAAGACAATAGTAATTTGATTACAGATTAGATAAGTGTATTTGAAATCGAAAGTGAAGACGAAGAAGCACAAGATCCATAGACTTTACAAATGCCATAGCCATAATGATAAATTTTATAGCAAATGAATCAAATGATCTCTTTTTCTACATGAGAAAAAATAAACCTAATAAGCCTGTAGAAAAGGATTTTCACAATGTATGACAAATTAATGATGATTCTGCTAAAAATACATTTCAATAGAAACACAAATAAAACTACATGTTAGCAATTAAACATATAGGGAAAAGTGAACAGCTTGACGTTTGGTTATTGTCACCGAAACACTGAGAAATAATAGAAAATTAAATGCAGTAGATGTAATAAACAAATATATTAAGATTGTTATACAGAGATGGAAGTGGAAGCATCGCAAAGATGTACACTATTTCATCAAAATTTTATGATGGCAAAATGGCTAATATAAGAAATTAGGAATTCATATAAAGACGTAAAAATATAATTTTACTATCACTGCATATTTTTGCAATAACACAAAAATACACCTTTCAAAATGAAACTAATAATAATAAAAATATTATCTTTTTCTGTAGCAGCAACATTAAATAAAGTCACAATATAATGTGTATGAATTTTTTGCGCAAATACGCGTGTACATATATGAATAAATTGTTCACACAAAAGGCACCGTAAAAACGGGTGGCCTACGAGCGTGAAAAAATGGTAATTTATCGTAGACATGTCGACGACCTCGGTCAATGACAACTTGGCGGCGGCAGTGAAACTGAAAAGACGAGCTCACCGTAGTGTAAATGTCGAGGAGCACCGTATCGGGCAGCGCTTGCAGCAGCTTGTGCATAGGACGAAAGCGCACCACTGCCGAGAGACACATCTCGTAGAGGGTGTCGCGCCCCCCAGCAGCCTGCGGCTGCTCCGCTATACACACGACCATCTCAACCGATCGACGCTAACATCACACTGACAACTACTGTCATCCGACACGATCGCCACCCTATCTACCTAACCTAACGACGACCGATTTCGGCCATTAACTTTTATTTTATTATTCATCGATCGCAGTCAAATGTTAATTTATTCGTGCTAATATTATTTCCCTTTTGGTGGGTAAAATTATAAACTAAATCAGAAAAATCTAGCAACGCTACCGTTATTGATTAAAATTACTAATAAAATATTTCAAAATTAAATTCAATATACAATTAATAATAAAAAAAATCTTCACATAACATTATAATAATTATCAGTACAACCATCTTCCGATTGTCTTTGCCTTTGGGCCTTTTCACCTTTTAAAACAAAATTGCTGAATTTCTTAATGCTTAAATTTCAGTGTGTTGTCATTTATTTTCATCTATTTTGCAGCCTTTTTCAATAACTTACCGTTGAAACCTGACTAATGACCTCAATATTGTCTGCATACTATAACAACTGATACAAACTCATTTCATATTCACGCACTAATTTTGCATACATTTATCCAACTCTAGGTTAAAAAAAAAACACAAAAAGAGCAACCAATGTTATTTAAGGATATTATTAGAAGCTAAAAAAAAGATCCAGGATCTCTTTGGATCGGATCTGATATTAGCTTTTGTTTTACATGTCATTAAATAGTTATCCCAATCAATGTTTGCTCTTATGTATGTTTTAATGTCACGCTCCTGTCATACCAGTGTGGGAAAAAAATATAAACTCATTTCAAGGGACAGGGACTCTCGGAGGTGGTTAGCAGAAGTAGTGTTGACATCCCTCGCGAAGTTGCCTAAGTCATTTGAAAGATAATGCAAGCTAACGAGAGTCCAATCACACACTCGGAGAATATACTAAATAAACACTTAAAAATAAACAGTGCTACGGGGGGTACGGCTCGATCTTTTGGACGTAAAAAACCCAGGAGCTCACCCGATGGGATGGACTCATAGGGCTCCAATATCAAAGAACTTGTGAGAGTGTTTTATTCCTTCTAGGACAGGCATGGCGTTGGAATTTAAACTGAAGTATTATTGCACTAGGGGTTGTGTAAGTACATGCAATGGTTTTGAACGGATGAAAAGTAATCTTAGCTCTGTGGGGTTTAACTTTGAAGAGGTTGTATGTGTATATGTCACTTAATATATATTCATGTACTTGGACAGTGTGCTACCTATAACTAAATTACTCTTTCCTATATTGTTACAATTGCCATACAAACTGTACTTACCTATAATCAGTTTGTATAATATTGCAGTCTAAAGCAGTTTTTAGCTGTAATTATAATTTATAGTTTTTAAAATAATGGTAACATTTTAACTGATTTCCAGAGTTTGATTTTGTTCTGTTGTCTTACTATTTACCTAATATCAGTTAATTGTGCTCACACGATTGTAACGCATTGGACTATCATCTTATCATGTTGCAAGTTGCAACAAAAGATTTACAATAAATATATTTAAAGAGCTCCAAAGGCATAAATCCCGAGCCTATAGTCGTTTCTGCTTTTATATTTTTCGTTGATTTAACATAGAGAAAATACAAAATAGTATTAAGATATGAAATTGTTTTACTAATTTATATTTTTAATTTCAGAGTAATTTATTGTAAAAATATGGCTGCTTATTATTACTTATTAGGTTAATATAAATTTTAAAAAAATATGCTATTACTGCAAATTACTTGATTTTTCTTACCTTGTTATTTTTATACGTTTATGTTTTAAAAATAATTTTAATTTGTTATAAAATATCCATTATTATTAACCAACGATCGAACTAATTATCTATTTTTTCTGCCATGCTCGATAATTCATTAGAATTAGACCAAACATTTGTTTGTGGCATTTTAACGTCTGCTGTCAATTTGACGCCGATTTACAATGGCATTTATTAAAACCGGTATTATATTTTTTTCTGACCTTAATTTACAATTTCAATGAATATTTTTAATGTTCAGTTAATATCACATCTCCATAAAATTAATTTATGTTAAAAACACGAACGAAACCTATTTTATTTTAATTATTGACATAAATTTTGGGTAAAAATTTAAAGGTCCTTTCGAAATTTTTGTTCATTTTGTAATCTTGGACAAAGAAGGACATTAGGAACTTACTTGAAATCTTAAACTTTATCTTTGCAGAAACTGATGACAGTAAAACATTTGCTTCCATTGACACAGTTCTATGTAAAGCCGAGGTAATTAAACGTAATATATAGCGCTTATTTACGCATTTGATTTTAAATGGTGTTTTCTTTTTAAGTTCTTTGAATATAATAGCAACGAAGACACATACGAAGATATTGTAAATGATACGCTTGAAATAGGTAAGATATTTATACAGCATATTGTTACCCTTAACATATTTAAAATATTGCTTATTGTATGATTTCAGAAACGCATGATGTTAAAGATATACTTAAGGCAAATACTATCGGCGTGGATGTTTTATCTCAACAAATTTACGACCTCCCTAAAGTAATCGTCGAGTAGATTTTAATTTATATATATATTTCAATATTTAATAATCATCTAATGAATAAAATTTAAATTTCAGAAAGCAGAGAGAGAAAAATGTTCTAGTGTTCATCGTATGTATGATGATTCTTACAAAGATGGAAACGCATTAAAAATTGCAAGGGATGGTCGTGATTTTAAGTGTGAGATCTGTGGAAAAGGATTTAGAAAACAATTCCTTCTCACACAACATATGCAGATCCATAGCGACGTTCGTGACTTTAAGTGTGAAAAATGTAGAAAAGATTTCAGGAAAAAATCCCATCTCTCACAACATATGCAAACTCATAGCGATGCACGTGACTTTGAATGTGAAAAATGTGGAAAAACATTAAAATATAAATTCTCACTTACATTGCATATGAAAACTCATAGTGATGTACGTGACTTTGAATGTGAAAAATGTGGAAAAACATTCATAACTAACGATGTTTTTTCAAAACATTTAAAAACTCATAGTGATGTCCGTGATTTTGAATGCGAAACATGTGGAAGAGCATTCAAATTAAAATCCCATCTTTCAAAACATAAGCTAATTCA